>NC_056728.1:1812349495-1812541995 GCF_019279795.1 Protopterus annectens | reverse complement strand
CCCATTAGGAGTTGCTATAATCAGACTGTTGGAGTGGGAAGGCCTTTGTCCCTATGATTATGTCCACACCTCAGCAGCTCATCCATTATTTGACCCAGTTTATCTTAGTACTGGGTAGATATCTTTTTCAAGCGTCATTTTATCATATCACTGATAGTTATGTTCACTGTTGCTTTGTGCATCACTGCACTAATAAGAATTTGGATTGTGGATTTAAGAGTGCCTTTCTGGTTATGCTGTATAAATCTAATTCTTTATATACCCAAGTTCTGATTTTTTGACCTTGAGCTGTTTTGGTCATTAACCTTACTAGGAGTTGGTTAGTGATTCTAATGGTAGCTCCTACTGTCTTCAGCAGAGTCTAGAGTTATAACTTCATAGGTTCATATGCTCATAGGTATGTACTAGGCTAACTACCACAAGGGCCTTTTTAAGCCTAGTCATGCATCCCAAATCACTTACAAGTTCTTGAAAAGTGTAAGCAGGGGCTTAGGAGATGAAACATTTACAGTCAGGGGTCTGGGAGATGAACCATTTCCAGGTTGCCTGTGTCCATTAGAGACATAGGTACCAAGCCATGGATGAAATTTCTGTTTCTCATCCAGTTGTCCATGTTACGCTTGTATTGGGTTAGGGAAGAACTCTGCTTTGCCTGGATGGGTTGCCTGTTACAGAGATGGGTAGTCTTTGAGATACATACCTTTCTCTCCAGCAGGTCTTGTTTATATCACATGTAAGGTTTAAGTCTTTGTAGCATGTAATTCTGGTGATGTTTGTCTTGTGGATATGCAGGCAGTCCATCAGAGTGGGGTCCTGACAATGCCCTGTATGCCAGGCATTGATCTCCCCTTAACAGCTTGTAGGAGACAGAATACAGGGATAGGACATTGAGGTGGTCTGCATAGGCATTTTACTTATGCCATGCATTCTTTTAGTGAGGAATCTCTGTGGACATTCCAATTGCTGGATATGCCAGATTAGGTACATACCAAAGGGGTCATTGTACTCAGTGATAGGTCCGATGAATGCTGAATACTGTAGAAAAATGGCTTCCTTGGAACTAGATGCCATACCTTTGTTTATACGTTGTGCAACATAGAATGATTTCCTCACTACTGTAGACACATGATGGTCAAAGACTAGGTTAATGTCTGTGCGTGTCCTTAAGTCCCAGACTATTGGGTCATCGCTAAGGTGTGTATTGTCAATATGATAGTTAGCAGGGGTGGATGACTCCCCAAAGAATACTATTTATGCATTCTTGGCATTTAGCTTTAGTCCATGACTCTGACACCAGTTGTTTGCTATGTCAGCCCTTCCCGGAGAACATTTGTGCTGGTGTGGGATTCAATGACAGCTCCTAATTTGCAACCATCTGTAAATTTATTCAGCCAGAGACCACTGACATTGGCTTTGACTTCAGAGAAGTAAATTCCAAAAAGGAGCAGTCCAAGGACCAATCCCTGAGGGACTCCTCCCCAATTTTAACTTCCTTGGTCCTGTCTGTGAGCTATTTGGCTATCCACCAGGTGACATACAGATTTGTATCTAACCTCCTGAGTTTGTCAACAATACCCAAGTGGGGTATTGTGTCAAATGTCTTGGCCAAGTCAATGTAGGCAGTGTGAACCATTTTGCCCTCATCCATTGCTTTGGTGACCTTGACAAAGAAATCCACCATGTTGAATAGGATGACCTGATCGTGATGAAATCAAAGTGGGCTGGGTCTAGTGTTTGGAGGTTTTCTATATCATTACTGATCATTGCCATGATAATTCATTCAATGACTTTCATATAAGACTAGTGTAACTTATGAGTCTGTAGTTTTTCAGGTCTGTAAATGGCCTACCTTTGTGCAGAGGGATGACTGTTGCTGTTCTCCATTCATAATATGTGAAGCCTGTTTGGAAGCTTTAGTTAAATAGCAATTCCAGAGGGCCTGATAGGTCATGTTTCATGTTATGTAGAAGGCATCCTGGAATATTGTCTGGACACATTGATGTAGTATTCTTGGCCTTAGAGAGAACATTAAGGAGGAACTAGATTTGATGGTATTTCCTGAGGGAAGGTTGAGGGGGAAGGAGGGGTAAAGTTGGAGCTGAATTTGTCGGACAGTAGGTTTGCTATATCTTCTGGTTCAGAATAGGTGGCTCCATTTACAATGAACTCTGCACACAACTGTGTATTGCCTTTGAGTTTGTGGACATAGCTAAAGAATGTCTTGTGCTTGTCCTTGGTCTGGGAGGCCAAACTTACCTCAAACTTGGCTTTGGTAGACTTTATTTGTCTTCTGAGCTGTTTGCTTAATTGGATGAGAGCACTTTTATCCTGCTGGCTGCTGCACCTCCAAATTTTTGCCATGATTTTCTTCCTTCTATTATACAGCCTATAAGAAAATCTGCCCTTTCCCCAATTTAGTGCAACCTCCGAATTGGTATATATAATTAGCAGTTGTGTGGGGGACTGACAAAATGTGGAAAACGCAAAATATTGCTGATGGGAATTTGCCCTTTTCCCACTGTTGTGCAATGCCAGAGTTGTTATATATAGTTAGCAGGGTGTGTATGGGTGCCAGTATTTTGGGTTTTCCACATTTTGTTAGTTGATATTTTATGTCATTGATCAAATTAATGTATTCCATTTCTAACATACATGGATTCACAAAGTGCATTCCAGGCTAAGTAATACATGATATTCTTTAATGAGAAGTAAAAAACATGAGCAATAAGAACACTTTTAATAGTATAAATACAAACCTTAACTTAACAGATTAGGGAATACATTCATGCACACAGTTCTCTGACCATAAAACTTGGTCCCAGCAAATGCTGAAGGCAACTGGAGGGAAAAAGCAATCTGTCTTTATGCGCACACCTAAGTCAGTAAAACAGAAATGGCACAAACTATCTTCCCCTATCCTATCTCAGACTCAACAACAGGGATATAAGACAGAGTTCAAAGGGTAAGCCTGCAGAATAATTAACATAATTTCGTGAATCAGTACTTTCACTTTCCATGCTGCTTTTACTTGTAAAACCGATGCTCACCTTCCCCTTTCCCTATCATCACCAAAACAACTACTCATTTCTGAAGTGACCTAAACACACTGCTGGATGACTGTGTAGAACTTCTAGGGCACTGAAAGGAAGTCTGGACTTCAGTAACTTACTTCTTTTGCCTTGTATGTCCTTTGAGTTCTCGGCACTGAATTCAGATGTGGATGTAGAGTCAATGTAACAAAGACAAGCAACAGCTAGTACTCCCCAAATCCCAAATAGTCTCTGACTATGACCTGACCTTCCTGCCTTTAAGGTGATTCAATTAGTAGCCAGAATAAGCATGGTCTGTTTTTCACAACATCATTGTACAGTGCTGTTTTTGTCACAACTGGAAAAAATGGTGAATTTAGGAACTGTCCCAGATGTGCAAATTAAGTAATCTTATATTAAAAATGCACTCAACTTCTTAGAATATTTCTTCCTGCAAAACACATTAGAAAATCATGGAAGCATTTCCACTAACATATAACAAATATAACTAACATAATACTATGTTTAAAATTCCCAACCACTCAGTGACACAATTTTTTAGGAAAACTTTTATTGTCAGTAACTTTGGTTGCTGCCCTGTAAATTGTTCAAACTTAAGGTACTTACACTAGCTTTTTCATTGTAATCAGTGCTAGATATGCAAGTAGTTTCACTCTGTTGGTACCAAATATGACTACACAGAGGAATATGCTCCCTGCTGCAATGATGCCCTAAAAAGCAGTTAAACCCATGTATATGGTCCAAATTGGGAATATATTACACATTTCTGAAATATGCATACAACTGATTACTTAAAATAATTTATTTGAAGACCATAGTCACCATAGACCTTTAATTATCAAGAAAGGTTGTGTTTTGAATAACATTTATTTCTGGCTTCCCATCCATCATCAAATAAGCCCCCCGAAATATTGTTCCCTCCATTTATATATATGAATATGCAAAGAGGTTATGCCATTTTGATATTGCTAAAACCTTATGTTCTCTATATTTCTTTAGATTATATTGGATAAAGAGTATTCATGTAGCAGGACACAGGAGAAACAAACTCAATGTGAACCATTCCAAGCTTCTCATCATTACGTTTAAAATAAAACGTAAAAAGGATTCCAGCTGATACCTGACTTATTTATCTTTTTAAGAATAAACAAAGAGACTATCAGAAAATTATAAAAATTATACAGGATCTCTGAAATGTTGTTTTAAACATGTCTGGACCCTTCCCAATATTGCAAAACATGTAAGTTAAGAAATAAAAGATATATACTGTAGTCCTGAAATCCTTATAGTGACTGCTAAGTTAGATAATACATATACATTTTCAAAGGAGATGTTCAAATGTTTGCTGCAGCAGCCTGGTACCTAAATAACTAACTTTCCTCTCTACTGTTACTAGTGCCAAACCAATACTGCGATACTTTTAAGGTAGTTGTTGTCAATTTCTGGGTCTTACTCTCTACTGGGCCTATTTTCCAGCACCTATCCAGACCTTTGCTTCTGCACAGCTCTAGATTTATGGCTACATTACCCCTTTGTACATAATCCTCTATTATGCATCTTGTGGAATTAATCTACTGAATACAACAAACCTTTGCCAGACAGGTAGTATAGTACAGTAGTATCTTTAGTATGGTACAGTTAATCAGACCATCTGTCCTGCAGGCAAAGAGATAGAAAGAGCAACTTTCCTGATCACCATACATGCAATGGTCTTAGTGAGCTATGTGTCACAAGATGACAATGTAGCCAGTCTCCTACTGTGACTTTCTACACACTAATAGGTAATATCTTATCACCTCTCTATTGAGTCACTCCAGATTTCTGCTGTAACACTTATAAGGTACATCCCTTTTTACCTATTCCACGTGGTTAACCCGTCAGTTATCATAATTATGATGTATCAGTCAAGGGTAGTAACACATTCACAGAAGTTGCCATAGCCAACAGACTAGGCATACCTAGCAAGCATAATTTCATGTGTTCATTAATAAGTAATGTAAGAACGATTGTCAATCTTACAACCTAATGGCTTTCAATAAACTTCATGACTTTATTCCCAGGTTTAAAAAGTTTAAGTGTATTAACCAAGTAACACTCTAAATTAAGAAGAGTGTTTGCTATGTAAGTCAACCTGTAGCAGATATGTTCATATTACTGTCCACTGCACGTCTAAAGCATCAGTAAGGCTGAGTAGAAGAGAAGAAATCAAATAGCTTATGCCTCACATTTACTCCATGTTTATAAGAATTTTATTTCCAGGGATGTAATATTTAAACAAGGATAATGTCTGAGTTGTGCCATGCAGCTGACAGAATCAGTGCCTTCTAAAATCATTGTATTTCTGAGTGCAGATCCCAAGGCATTTAAAGTGTCTAGACTGGTAATATTATACATCTCTTTATGGAGTAATGTCTTTCATCACCCAGAATCTTTCAGTGACATTATCCACTGTTAAGAGAATGAAGCATTTCTGAATCTTGGTGGGACTGTTGAAAAGTTAAGGTCTGGGTTACTGATTTCTCTGGAGAGCTTGTACTTAATATGTAGGTAGTTGAATTCTTTCCACAGTGGTGACCAACAATGTGCATTAGGCAGAGACTGGTCTCTTGTTTAATGTTAACAATTTCAGATGCCTCAGCATTTTTCTGTGTTTTTTGATAAACATAGCCTTTAGCAAATGATGTTGTGAAATATATTTTGCCAAACATGGCCTCACCCTTGGGGAGAAATTGAATTACAACTGACACTTCCATGACGTACCATAATTGAGATTGGGAAAATATATATTATAAAGTTTTCTTTGCTATTTATCTCAAATACAGATACGCCTTATGTTTTATGAAGATTAGTGGTAATAATCTAGCATTATTCAAATGGTGAACAACACAGCGATACCTTTAATAACAAGGATAAATTCTTAGCAAGGTTTTGCCCCTTAGTGGTGCAGTCAAGCATCTTGCATATAAGATATATAGAGTCCCCATGGACTATGATGTTTGCAGATGACATTGTAATCTGTAGTGAGAGTAGGGAACAGGTGGAGGAGACCCTGGAGAGATGGAGATATGCTCTAGAGAGAAGAGGAATGAAGGTCAGCAGGACTAAGACAGAATATATATGTGTGAATGAGACGGAGGATAGAAGAATGGTGAGGATGCAAGGAGTAGAGGTGGCGAAGGTGGATGAGTTTAAATACTAGGGATCAATAGTTCAGAGTAAAAGAGAGGTGAAGAAGAGAGTACAGGCAGGATGGAGTGGGTGGAGAAGAGTGTCAGGAGTGATTTGTGACAGACGAGTACCTGTAAGAGTGAAAGGGAAGGTCTACAAGAGAGTAGTGAGACCAGATATGTTATATGGGTTGGAGACAGTGGCACTGACAAAAAGGCAGGAGTTTGATCTGGATGTGGCAGAGTTAAAGATGTTAAGATTTGCACTGGGTGTGATGAGGGTGGACAGGATTAGGAATAAGTATATTAGAGGGTCAGCCCAGGTTGGAAGGTTTGGAGACAAAGCCAGAGAGGCAAGATTACGTTGCTTTGGACATGTGCTGAGGAGGGATGCTGAGTATATTGGGAAAAAGATGCTAAGGATGAAGCTATCAGGTAACAGGAAAAGAGGAAGGCCTAAGATAAGGTTTATGGATGTGGTGAGAGAGGACATGCAGGTGGTTGGTGTGACAGAGCAGGATGCAGAGGACAGGTAGAAATGGAAACAGGTGGTCCGCTGTGGTGACCCCTAACGGGAACAGCCAAAAGAAGATGATGATATATATATATATATATATATATATATATATATATATATATATATATATATATAGGTCTACTTCAGAACAACAAAACCTCACAACACCGAAGATCAAAACACCGAGACCAAAACAAGGAAACCCCACAACACCAAAAACCACGTAAGTATAATACACACAAAAAACATACACAAATACATACACAACTGCCCCAAATTACCAACCACACCACCCTACACTACAAATAGACAGGGGGCAAGCCCCCCTGCACCCCCACTTTAATATTCTAACTCCAAGATTGCACAAACAGACGCACAAGGCAAACTCACACCCACACACTACAGTCCCACACTCACACACACACCACAGTCACAACACACACTTACACACAGTACTACCCCTCACAAATTATTGCTGGAGCTTTACTGTGTCCTGAAAGAGTGCTCTTCAAACTATCTGGAGATATACAGAGCTGAGTATATTTTTCTGGCACTTCAGAGTTGTGTACTGGTAATTGCTGTTTGACTAATTTTATATCATTGCTGGCTGACTTCACAGTTGTGCACTGTTATTTTTGCTTCACTGTGTAGTTTTTCAGATCTCTGCTGAAGGTGTTGGCTTTCCATACCCACCCTTCCTATTCCTGTGTTGTTTAAATTTGGAGGTTTTTGCAGTTGCCTGCCCCCACTGTAGATTTGATCTGGGACACTCCCTCCAGTCCCATCTCTTTACCTCATTCTACCTAATAGACTCCTTCTGCATTGTTTTTAGTCATTTTGAATTTAATTGCATTTTTTAAACTGTTTGGTCTAACATTGCTACATACTCAAGTGTGCTAGCTTGCACTGCGTTTGAATTGTTTTGACTGCTGTTTTAGCTACTTTTCTGTATATACAAAAAAATTTAAAAAATACCTTTCCTGTAACTAGTGTTGTCCAGATTCAGATTTGCTGTATCCAGGACTGTATGTAAGCTTCTGAGCCCCCCCAAGCTTTCTGTGTTGGAGGGAAGCCTTCTAGCTTATCAGTGAGAGTGGTAAGCACTAGGTAACCTATCTACCACATAAGGAGTGGTTCTGGCTTAGAAATTGTAGTTATTGGCCGTTTGGGCAGTTTTTCCATATCTCTCAACTTTCTGATTTAAAAGCCCACATTTGCACTTGTTTCCCCCCTTTCCTGTAACTAGTTTAGTCCAGATACAGATACTTACTTTTAGCACTTGAATTTGCTTATTCGTGATCAGCACTTGTTCAGAACTTGTAAGCACAAAATAACCTACTAATTACTACAGCACTCAACCTTCCTCATTACCTAGAGGAAAACAGTTTTGGTACTTACTTTCCTCACTTGCTTAGAGAAAAACAGCTCTTGTACTCACTTTCCTCACTTATCTAGAGGAAAATAGTTTTTTATTCAGGCATGTCCAAGGGTCAGCTCCCGGTGTTCTCTCCTGTCTATCTGATGAATCTGGGCATCTTGGGGCAATATAGCAATTGCCTCATGTACACAGACAACCCTCTCCTCCTACCACCCAACACTACAACCAGTGAGAGATGCACTTATCTAGCCAAACTGGAGGTAAAGCTCTCTCCAATCAAGACTGAACTTGACAGTCAAAAGGAGAAGGTAAACACTTGCACCACACCACACTCATCACATAGTCTCACTAAATCTACACCACCAAAATCCACACATAGAAACACAAAAACATTCGCGGAGGCTCTCAATAATAATCTGTTCAAGCACCAGAGACCTCCAAAGCAGAAATGCAAGCAACCTCCACCTCCCAACTCAACCCAAATGACACATAGCCCACAGACTCAATGTGCCACTCAACAACAGCCAATAAGGCAAAACAACATACCCAACACACTAGTCATAGGTGACTCTATAGTCAGGCACACTGATGTCCCACTCACCAGGCTAAACAAGGTGTCGGGTGCCAGGATCCGCCACATAACCCACGCACTCAGGTCACTCCACAACAAGTACAAATATGACTCTGTCATTGTCCATGTTGGTGTGAATGACCTGAGATGTACCTCCCTGGACTACATGAAAAGAGACATGGAAGAGCTCCCCGATCTTGTAGCCAAGGCAGTTATGATGCTAGCCCTGAGTAGCATTCTGCCATCACTGAGAATGATGACACAGTACAAGGACAAAATGACTGACTTCAGCAATTGGCTAAGCTTCTGGTGCCATTCTAAAGGGATCCAGTATCTGTCTGCCTGGGATGACATGGTCGACAGACCACGATGCTTTGCCAGAGATGGCCTGCACCTGTCACACCTGGGATTCTGGATATTGGCTAAGGTTCTTGCCACCCCTATAGTGCCTTTTTTTTATTCAAGGTTCAAATGACAAATTCACCACCGTAAAAGGAACAGGCAAGCAAAAACTGAGGGTGATGCTACTCAATGCTAGAAGTCTAAATCTCAAAATGCACTCACTCGAGGCACTCCTTAAAATGGAAAACATCGATATCTGTGCAGTGACTGAGACCTGGTTCAAGGCTCCAGAGAGCACCCCTGCACTACCAGGCTATAACTCATACCACACTTTTCAGCCATGTAACCTGGACCGGAACACCAAAGGCGGAGGTGTGTTCATATTCATTAAGGATAACTACACCTCCAGGCTAGTGCTCAGCATAATGCAGCCGAGGTTATCCAAGTGCAACTAACTCTGGGCAAAACTGCAATCCAAATTGTAGCTTGCTACAGATCACCAACCATGCCCCAGGATTCCCACTCCTCTTTTCTTGATGAACTGGAAAATATTAGGGTTCAACCAAACACCCTATTTATGGGCGATTTAAACTACCCCACCATTAACTGGGAAAGCTACTCATGTACCAACTCCTTCGCTCAACGCTTTCTGAAATTCATAAACTCCAATGCCCTGGATCAACTTATCCACACCCCCACCAGGGGTAACAATATCCTAGATCTAGTCATTACCAATATGAGTGACTGGTGTTCCACACCTGAAGTCAACTGCTCATTGGTCCGATCCAACCATAAGCTAATTACCCTAGATATCCACATACTGCCTCCACCCCCCATTAAGGAAACCATGTTAAAAAATTCTCCAAAGCCAACTTCATGCTTCTTAAGACAGAAGTGGTGAACTTTATGACACCCATGCAGATGGACAAAACAGTTACGACTACTGAATCTTACACAATTGCACTTTATAAGCACTTACATGAGTGCATGGATCGTGCTATCGGAAACAGAACCAAGACGCTATCCTCCAAAAAAGGAAGCCAATCTGGTGGTCCCCTGCCATAAACAAACTGTACAACAGAAGGAAGAAACTCTTGCAAAAGAGAGTAAAATCCCATGAGTGGAGGAGCTCCCTGGTCAGCCTCAGTAAGAAGCTGCGATCCCTGATAAAATCCTCCAAAGCTAGTTACAAAAACAAAATTGCCACTGATTCTAAAGACAACCACAAAGCATTCTATAGCTATGTCAAAAATCTCAATGGCAACACTCAGATCTGCTCTGAGTTACAGCACAATGGCACTAAATATACAGACCCAACTGATATTGCCAATATCCTGGCAGATAGGTTAAGTGCTAACTTTACCCCCCTCTCACCCCCTAAAGAGCCCATTTCAATAACAGAAGAATGAAAAGTTCCTGTAATCACGGCTGCACAGGTAAAACACACACTCTCCAAAGCCAAGAACACAGCATCCATGGGATCAGACAACATCCCAGGCTGCATTCTACATGAACTGCAGAACAAACTGGCACCCCACCTAAGTACCATGTTCAATCATAGCCTCACCTCAGG
This sequence comes from Protopterus annectens, assembly GCF_019279795.1. Taxonomy (NCBI): domain Eukaryota; kingdom Metazoa; phylum Chordata; order Ceratodontiformes; family Protopteridae; genus Protopterus; species Protopterus annectens. Next base: position 1,812,531,397 of record NC_056728.1, on the reverse strand, counting down.
CTTTGTGCCTGCTGAATGGCACACAGCAATGGTTATCCCACTCCTTAAGGGGGGAGCGACCACGGACCCTAGGAACTACCACCCCATTAGCCTGATGAGCCTGGTGGAACGTATCATCATGGAACTTAAAAACAAAGACATTGGTAATCTCCAAACTCTGGATCCCACCCAGTTTGGGTTTGTAAAAGGCAGATCATGTCTCCTAAACCTGATAGACTTCTTTGAAGCAGTCACCAAAGCTGTAGACAAGGGTAAGGTGGTTCCCACAGCCTATCTAGATCTTGCCAAGGCTTTCAACACCATCCCCTACTCTGGAATTATAGATAAACTCACTAAACTAGGTATAAATCCCTATGTCACAAGATGGGTTGCCAACTGGCTCACTGACAGAACCCACACTATGAAAGTAGCAGACTCCAAATACGACTTCAGACCAGTGACAAGTGGAGTACCACAGGGTTCAGTCCTGGGTCCTCTCCTGTTTGGTATCTACTTCTCTGAAGTACAGGCTAACACAGAAGGTCTTTGGCTAATGAAGTTCACAGATGACTGCAAACTAGGAGCCATAACTGAAACTCCTAACGATGTGGACATCCTACAAAAGGGCCTCACTGAGACAGATGCCTGGTGTCAAAGCCATGGCCTCAAGCTCAATGCCAAAAAATGCATTGTCATCCCCTTTGGTAAAAACTCTGTACCCATGAACTACAACATAGGTGGTAGTATACTTAACACTGAAAGTGTGATAAGAGACCTTGGGACACAGGTGGACAGTAGTCTCTCCTTTGATAATCACATTGCCACAGTAGTCAGGAAATCCTTCTATGTGGCACACCTCATCACAAAAGGTTTCTCATCCAGAAAAAAAGAGGTAATTGTTCCGCTCTACTCATTACTCATTAGACCCCTTATAGAGTACAACACCCCTTTTGATGTGTACCTCACAAGACATCTACAACAACTGGAAAGGCCGCAGAAATACCTCACAAAGAGGATTACCAGCCTCAAACAGATGCCCTACACAGACCGTCTCAAAAACCTCCAGCTTTACTCCGTTGCATATCACCTACTCAGAGGTGATCTCTGCCTAACATACAAAGCTATGTGAAACCCAGAGCTGTTGGACATGCACCACTTAAAGAAATCCCAATCCCTCCGAGCTACACACTCTAGGGATCTAAACCTTGTCACCACAATAAACAGAACATGGCAGAGGGATAGATTCCTGTCCCAGAGACTTCCCATACTCTGGAATAAACTACCTATCTATATCAAACAAAGCTCCTCATTAGCACTCTTCAAGAAAAATCTTGATGATTGGATGGGAAATAGGAAATTCACCCCAGGGATCACCTCTGTGGCTCTGCTCGACAGTGGCACAGGAAAGTAATTTTCTTGGGTTGCAAAAGCCAGGGTACCTTTTTGGCTGGGCTTGTATAGGCCCCAGGGTTGATAGCCTAGTACCTTCCTATGAACCTACGAACCTATGAAATACACTTACACATGCATACTCACCCACAGTGGAACAGCAAAAGCACTAAATCAAAATCCCATAACACTGGGATTTTGAATTTCGCGCTTTCCGGTATCTGCAGTTTCGTTGTTTTGGTCTCCTTCAAAACACTTTCAATGTTCTAGTCTTTTGGTGTTTTGAAGGAGACCCATATATATATATATATATATATATATATATATATATATATATATATATATATATATATATATAATGCATGCTGCTTCTACCACAGTATTCCTTTCCAATCATTTGATAGGCCATATGTTGGCCTTGTTATCAGTGGGTTAAAACTTTGTATTATTTTGTTTTTCCATCTTGAAAAGTAAAACATTGATTTCTGGTAAAGGTCATATTCCTCATGATCTTGTGTCATGTTTTAATGCTGTCTTATTTACAAAATTAGTGTGGATAAAAAGATTAAGTAGTAACTAGAGAAGTACTATTCCTATATTCGGTAAATAAGCTCAGTGGTCATCAAGGAGCTGTAGATCTATTGCTAGAGCTCGCAGGTGCCCAGGGTGGCTTCCCTTCCTTGTCGAAGGCATGATTTTAGTTGGAGGGGGAGTTTGCTCTACAGGTGAGGAAGTCTTTGAAATATGAAGCTGTCACAATTCATGATATGGTTGGTATTATTTTTTTATTCATTTGTTAACTTACTGGATACAAATATTCCTTTTCAGGAAGGACCTGAGAATGTTGTCTGATTAAGTGATTTTTTCAGAGTCATACAAAAAGGAAATGAAAGTGAAAGGAATCCAACCCTGCACCCCGGACTAAACTCTTTACTTTGGACCTGGTATTCTCTAGTACTCAGGTGACCAGGGACATACTAAGCTCTAGGTTTCAAATAATAATGGTTCTTTTAACGATCTATATGTCAGGCATAGGTCTCCTTTAAGAATCCAATAAGACAGAGAAAAGGGGAAAGGCTGCTTTACTCTTTTGCTATAAAACAAGCTGTGCAGCCCTTCAAATTTTAGTGTGAGGAATCATTGTACCTTTTCCAATAACACCAGATAAGATTTAAGTTGGCTAAAAGAAGGGTAGACTATTCTATAGTGCATCTGATAAGAGCTTTTCAATAGAGAATAACTACCTCCCTAAAACAGCCCTTGACCTAATTCAGGATCAGATGGGCAACTCTGTGCTTATGAAATAAAAGACCATTGTCTGTAAGGACTCTCAAGTCCTTTGCAATTTGCCAACTTTTAGTTGTTGCCATGAATAGTATACAAATTTGATAAGGTTTTGTTGCCAAATGTCAAAATGCTGCACTTCTTTACATGTAAGGCAGTGCGATTTCTACTGCATCATTCATATTTAATGTTAAATGCCATTTTAAGGGAGGTCCTGTCAGTAGAAATAAAGAAAAGCTCACAAATTTGCAATCATTTGCATATGTGTTGAGTCAGACACTGGACTCAGTTTTGACATCTGAAAAAAAATGATGCCATAAAGCAGTGCACAAGGACACTGCTTTGTGGGACTCGACTGGAAACAGGGATGGTGAGAACAGGAGGTCCTCCTACTCTTACTTAATGTGTGGAGACATGTAGCTAAATGTGGGTACAAGCTATTGCTGCTTCATTTAGATCTCTGACCTTGTATTTAGTGTTAAACACCTTCGCCAAATCAAGGTAGGATGAATGGTCAGATAAACCTTTGATTAGGGCAGCAGTAAAATCCTGCAGAAATCTATTGAGTGAAGCATACAAGATCTGCTTTTCTCAAAACTGTTCTTGTTTAGGTTATGGAGAGACAGGTTCCATAGTGATTCTTTCAATCACCTTATATAATATACTGTGATGTTAATCAGTCTACAATAATTAGAATCTGTGAAAGGACCTCCCTTCTGGACTGTGACATCAGTAGCCTTCTTTCAGATCCCAAAGAAATAGCTACTTTTAATGCTCTCAGAATATAATGTGAAGAGGGTTATAGCAGGCTGCTTTTGTCTGCAAAAATTAGGTTTCCTGGTGTTTCATCTGATCCAATGGGATCGCTTTTCTTTTCTGTTACTGGTGGTAAAGATGTGCATTTTATATATGGTTTTGGATGGGATTAATGTACACAGAGGAAGAGTGGGTGGGGTCTCCTTTTGTGGCCTGAAATGTTTATCATACCTGCATGCTATTACATTAGCTATATCAGCCATGGTTGTACTCAGCTTTATTATTGTCACCCATCCTGATGGCCATCTATACCTCAGATAAATCTTTCATGTGCCTTAGTAAATTATATGAATTAAAGTGTTTATATGAATTGTCCTCAGACTTATTAGACTGGTCAAAGTTTGAAGACTCTTTTTGTTTAACAATTTGTTGATTTTGAAATTCCATCATTTAAGCATATGACTGAATTTTATATTGTATGTATGGATCATTGGGATAAATTTATTAATGTAGTCATTAATTACAGTTGTTTGCAATTATTGCAGAGGATTTAGGATATGAGTTTTCACCTCTCTATTTGCTGTATTGTTAAATGCCATTTTAAGGGAGGTGCTGTCAACAGAAATAAAGAAAAAGCTCTCAAATTTGCAATCATCTGCATACCTGGTGAGTCACCTGGTGAGTCAGACACTGGTTGGTTCCCTCAGCCTCCATTTGCCTACTGTGTGAGTCTAAGCAGATCACTTTTCCAGACAGTACTCCGGGCTGAGTCTGAAAAAGGTCCATGGGGATCATTATTTTAGTCTAGTTAATAATATGAAGATTACATTTGAGATACTGTAGCTGTGTATGATTAACTAATTGGTGGTGTGAGAGGTTTAATATATTGGCACATATAACTGAACCAAATGGTTGTTCAGGGCACCATAATTATTTGTTGAAAAAATAAAGATGTAATTTCAAAATGTTTGGTGCATATGTAGAGTGTTATTGCATTGTAGTCAAAATAAAAGTGGGGGGTGATATTTAATTTGCAGACCTTGCAGGCATGTTTTTCAGAATGATAGCCAGCATGTTTCTGCCCCTTGTTGACATTATAACCATCTGTTCTACATTCTTAATATTTGCATTATTGACTGAGACTTAGGTTTCTTGGTTACTAGAAGGATAATTCATGCCATTGAGTAAAGGATTATTTTCTTATAATAAGGTCATATGTCTTTCAAGGTTTATACCCAGTTTTATTTGAGACATAGTTTTCCCAGTCAATGGAGAGAGAATTTGGGCCAATTAGTAAAAAAGTATTTCCTGCTATGGAGTGTGCAGAAGTACTCACTAAACTTAAAGTCTAGTCCATGTTCAGGTACATACCTACAAAGAGGCCTTTACATGAGACATAAATGAATGCATGAATATACAAATCAGTAACTTTATGTTACCCTTTCAAGCAGTTATTTATTTGTTATATTAAGTTGGCTGCCTGCATCAAACATGTCAAAGACAGTGGAAAATACATTTTCTAACTGTCTGTACTGTGGACAGAGTGATAGGTGGGCGAATTATCACAATAGGTCATCCCAACATTTTCTTGCAGATACAGATATCTGTCATGTACACATTCATTCAGTTCATTTCTCTTACCTATGTTTCTTTTTTCCCCCATCCTTTTATCTGTCGTTTATCTCTTCTTTCAGTGCAATATTCATCATCAATGCAATTTTCCTTTGTGCAATATGCTACATTTTAATGTATCGTAATGTGCAATACCCCATATCTTAGTGTGAGTAGTAATTTGCATGAAATGCTCCCCCTTTCATGTCACTACTATATGTGGTATCAAATTCGTCTAACACTTTGGTTATGGTCAACAGTGTACCTATGTCAGGCATTGCTATTATATATATGATTAATATAAGTGAGTATAGCATCTAGAAAAACCAAACAAGTAAACTTCGAAAATAAAACAAATACTGTCGAACCAAGAAACCGAACAAGCGTTACAAGTAAAATAACAAAATTTATTTTAAGCGCTTTTCGTTAGCTTGTGTCAGCTATCTTCTTCAGAAACAAGTTACAAATTCAAAGTTCCAATAAGTAACATTGCATAAGTCATGTGCTACCAATCAAACGGAACCTGCCAATTAACTTTAAAGATACCTACTAAAATCACAAACATATATAAGTCAAAATATTAAAAACTACCCCTACCAATCGCCCAAATTTAGTTAACCTTTGATCATGTAATATATACATATATAACAAAGAAGTATCCCTTAAAGTGTACTGTATTTAAAAACACAAGTAACATAAAATATGTTTAATAAAATGTATATCAGGTGTGCACGAGTAATATATGTAAAAATAAGTATAAATGTATCTAAGTCTAATATATCTACATTTATTCTTGACCTCAACGTTTCAAGCTTTTCAATTTTAATACACTACTAATGGAACAAGTGTCATTAAGCCCTGGGTAGTTGTAGGCATTCAGCTTTATCTGCCATTGTAATTCAAGCTCCTCCAGTTTAAGTGGTTTAAGTGGTGCTGGGCCCCCTCTTATATCCCAATGGCATATTGGTGCTCATATATCCTGTGGACTTAGCAGAAGTGAGTATAATTAATAAAGAACAGCTTCTGCCTGTCTTCATAACTACATTTAATTCTTACAGCCAATTCTGTGTAGATATTATCAGGAAGAACTGGGGCCTTTTTCGCACCAACTCTAACATTTGTGCAAAGATGGGTAATAGACCCAATGTCATTTATAGGAAGGGCTACAATTTGAAAAATTTATTGGGGCAACAACGTCCCACCTTTCCTAAAATTACAGGCATGTTTAAATGCCAAAATTGCAATTTTTGTAAATTTGTGGATAATATATATGCTTTGAATATTAATAACTACAACATTAAATTTAAAGCTAAATTTAATTGCAATACTAGGATGGTGTTCTACATAGCGAAGTGCCAGAAATGCCCGGCATTTTATGTGGGCAAAACAGAGCGACATCTCCGTGAAAGGATATATGAGCACCAATATGCCACTGGGAAATTAAAGTTAGAGAATGCTTTAGCTAAACATATCCAGCAGTATAATGACCATATTTTTAGGTACACAGTGATTGATCATGTTAACTTGGATATAAGAGGGGGCCCAGCACCACTTAAACTGGAGGAGCTTGAATTACAATGGCAGATAAAGCTGAACGCCTACAACTACCCAGGGCTTAATGGCACTTGTTCCATTAGTAGTGTATTAAAATTGAAAAGCTTGAAATGTTGAGGTCAAGAATAAATGTAGACATATTAGACTTAGATACATTTACACTTATTTTTACATACATTACTTGTGCACACTTGATATACATTTTATTAAACATATTTTATGTTACTTGTGTTTTTAAATACAGTACACTTTAAGGGATACTTCTTTGTTATATATGTATATATTACATGATCAAAGGTTAACTAAATTTGGGCGATTGGTAGGGGTAGTTTTTAATCTTTTGATTTATATATGTTTGTGATTTTAGTAGGTATCTTTAAAGTTAATTGGCAGGTTCCGTTTGATTGGTAGCACATGACTTATGCAATGTTACTTATTGGAACTTTGAATTTGTAACTTGTTTCTGAAGAAGTTAGCTGACACAAGCTAATGAAAAGCACTTAAAATAAATTCTGTTATTTTACTTGTAATGCTTGTTCGGTTTCTTGGTTCGACAGTATTTGTTTTATTTTTGAGTATAGCATCTGTCATATCTAATCATGTAACATATGTGTTTGGTTTACCTTGTATCTATGTTTATCTGCGCAGTTGTAACATAAGCAATTTCCTGAGGGATCAATAAAGTATTTCTGATCCTGATTTTGATTCAAACAGTTGCAGAATGCTAGAACTGAATGAATGCCAGGAAAGTATTGCATTTCCACCCAGTGGATTGCCATTTGCACCTTCTAACCTCTTGTACATTGCTTCACACTATCTCTGGGTCTGGTTGCTGTCTGCAAAGAGAATATATATACTATGAATCCCACTTGTGAATCCCACTTGTGACTAGTTGGGTAAATAATGCAACTTATTGGTATTACTGTTAGTAATTCCATGCAGCAGATATGAAGCAGAGCTCCCCAGTACAATGTAAAAGTAATCAGATCATGAAAAAAATAGACTCACTGATTATGCAGTGAAGGGAAAGAAAGGTTCATAATAGAAACTCAGTACTTAACTAACAGTGACCCTTTGCTAGTCAAAAGCCAGTGACAGCTACATAGACTGTGCAGAATTTTGCATTCAATTCCCAGACAAGGGTCAGTATTTTCCTTTTATGTCACATTATTCAAAAACAATGGAATGCACTTTTCTTTTTGTGTGTGTGTGTGTGTGTGTGTGTGTGTGTGTGTGTGTGTGTGTGTGTGTGTGTGTGTGTGTGTGTTGTGTGTGTGTATCTATATCTATAGTTTTTTTGTGTATGTAGATATATATATATATATATATATATATATATATATATATATATATATGGGTCTACTTCAGAATTTTGACTGATCAGAATGCCAACTTTCATATGGCCGACTCATATGATCGACATTCCGAAAGACCAACATCCTGAAATAGCACCATTTACCTACCTGTAAACATAGTAAACCTGTGTTATGCAGGGGGCAAGCCCCCCTGCACCTGCCACACCCCCCTGCTACTTAAATATTCTCACTCCGACATCGCATTACAGTACACGAAAGGTCATATGTATTTCTTTCATAATTGAGTAGTCAGAAACAATGCCATGTAGAGGTTTTTCTGCACTCTTGTGTGTAAGTAGAATTTTTATCATAGGTTCATAGGTGTGTACTAGGCTAATGGCCCTGGGGCCTTTACAAGCCTAGCCACCCGACCTTAGTTCCCAGTGCCTCTGTCCAGTTGAGTAGAACCACTGGGGTGAATTTTTTATTTCCCATCCACTCATCAAGATTTCTCTTGAAGAGGGTCAGCGAGGTGCTCTGCTTGACATGTATGGGAAGTCTATTCCATAGCATGAGCAGCCTCTGAGTTATGAACCTGTCCCTCCAGCATGATCTGTTGATTGTGGTAATGAGGTTGAAGTCTCTGGAGTGTGTGGTGTGGAGGGATTGAGATTTCTTTAGATGTAGCATTAATAACAGAGTTGGGTCAGGCATGGCTTTGTAAGTCAAGCAGAGATTGCCTCTAAGTAGGTGATATGAGGCAGAGAATAGTTAAGAGTTTTTTGCATCTGTCCATATAGGACAAGTGTTTAAGGCCTAGGATCCTCTTTGTGAGGTACTTTTGCGGCCTCTCTAGTTGTTGCAGGTGTCTAGTGAGGTACATGCCAAGTGGGGCATTGTACTCGATGATTGGCCTAATGAGGGAAGAGTCGAAGGAGACAATGATCTCTTTCTTCCTGGATGCAAAACCCTTAGTAATGAGATGTGCCACATAAAATGACTTTCTGACCACAGTGGCAATGTGGTGATCAAAAGAGAGGTTGCTGTCAACCTGTGTTCCCAAATCACTTATAACTCCTTTTGTGTTCAGTGGACTACCATCAATGTGGTAATTCATGGGAACCGGGTTTTTCCCAAAGGGGATGACAACACATTTTTTGTCATTCAGCTTAAGACCATGGTTCTGACACCAGTCATTGGTCTCAGTGAGGCCATTCTGTAGGATGTCAACATCACTTGAGGAGTTAATAATAGCTCCCAACTTGCAATCATCTGTGAACTTTGTCAGCCAGAGTCCCTTTGTGTTGGCCTGGACTTCAGAGAAGTAGATACCAAACAGGAGAGGACTCAGGACCGAACCCTGTGGGACTCCACTCATGACTGGTCAGCAGTCTGACTTGGAGTCAGCTAATTTCACACTGTGGTTTCTATCTGTGGGCCATTTTGCAACCCACCTAGTGATATAGGGGTTGATGCCTAGCTTAGTGAGTTTTTCTATGATTCCTGACTGGGGAATGGTATCAAAGGCCTTGGCCAGATCAAGGTAGGCTGTGTGAACCGCCTTGCCTTCATCCACAGCTTTGGTGACTGACTCAAAGAAGTTGACCAAGTTGAGCAGGCACGATCTACCCTTCACAAAACCAAACTGTGTGGGATCCAGAGTTTGGAGATTCCCTATATCCTTGTTTATTAGGTCCATGATGATGCATTCCATAGCTTTGCATATCAGACTCATCAAGCTAATGGGGTGATAGTTCCCAGGGTCTGTAGTCACTCCTCCTTTGTGGAGAGGGATGACTGTAGCAGTGCACCATTCAGTAGGGACAAAGCCTGAGGTGAGGCTGTGATTGAACAGGGCACACAGCTGAGGTGCCAGTTCACTCTGTAGTTCATGTAGAACACAGCCAGGGATATTGTCAAGTCCCATAGAAGCTGTATTCTTGGCCTTGGACAGTGCTGTTTTAACCTGTGCAGCAGTAATACTGAGTGCCTTGCAATCTACTGGTATTGTGATTGGTCCTTTGGGGAAGGGAGCGGGATAAAGTTGGCACTGAATCTGTTGGCCAGTATATTAGCAATATCTGTTGACTCAGTATAGAGCAAATCTGGGTATTGCTGTGAAGATTCTTTACATAACTATAGAAGGCCTTGTGGTTGCCTTTACTATCTGCTGCAATTCTGTTTTCATAGCTAGCTTTAGAGGATTTGATGAGGGATCTCAACTTTTTGTTGAGGCTGATAAGGGAGTTTTTCCAGTCTTGGGACTTCACCTTATTCCACATCAGTTTCTTCCTTCTGTTGTAGAGTTTGTTTATGGCAGGGAAACACCAGATTGGCTTCCTTTTTTTTTGGAGGAGAGCATCTTGGTTCTATTGGGTATGGCAAGATCCATGCATTTGTGTACTTGTTCGTACAGTGCATTGGTGTATGATTCTGTGGTCATGCAACTATTCTATATTTGCATGGGTGCCGTGAAGTTAGCTACCTCTGTTTTTAGGAGCCCAAAGTTAGTTTTTCTTTACTATGGAGATGGCCTATTTGAAAGGGAAAAATAACTCTTAAAGAAAATTCAGTCCCTAGCTGACCGGTCATGCCTTGTTAGTCCAGAAGCAGTGACAACTGCATGGACTGGGAATGTCTCTTATTTACTTTTCTGATTCCAGTAATCAAAAACAATGTAACAAAGATTTTTTTTTCTTATCTGCTGTATAACTTGATCTTAAAATCACCATGCTAGGTATTTCCTGGCAGAAAAGGAAAAGGTTGTTAAAGTGAATTGAGTGACTAATTATCCAGAGACTCCCTGTTAGGCCAGAGGAAGTGAAAACTGTGTAGAATGTGGGACATCTTGAGTTCAACTCTAAAAACAAGCATCGCTATTTCCAATTCATATTTTAGTAGTCATACATTATGCATTTTCTAGGATGAGTATTGATATACAGCACCTATTTCCTCAACTTTATTTCCCTTGATGACTTATAGTGCTGTTATATTGCTGGCAATCATCACCCCAACCTCTTGGTCACAATAAGTTCCTAGATGATGGTGGTTAAATGGAACCTGTTCCTATTATTCCGTTATTTATTTATTTATTTATTTATTTATTTATTTATTTATTTATTTATTTATTTATTTATTTCCCTAATTTTCCAGTACCCTGGAGTCCTCATTGCCTCAACTTTCTAGAAGTACATAAGAAGCTGGTAATGTCCCTATAATTGACTTCAACAATTGGCTAAGCCTCTGGTGTCATTCAGAGGGGATCCAGTATCTGTCTGCCTGGGATGACATGATCGACAGACGCTTTGCCAGAGATGGCCTGCACCTGTCGCCCATGGGATTCAGGTTACTGGCTAAGGCTCTTGTCACACCTATAGTGCCTTTTTTAGGCAAAGTTCAAATGACAAAACCACCACAGTAACAGGTGCAAGCATGCAAAATCTGAAGGTAATGCTACTCAATGCTAGAAGTCTAAACCTCAAAATGCACTCTCTCAAGGCACTCCTAAAAATGGAGAACATTGATTTCTGTGCAGTAACTGAGACCTGGTTCAAGGCACCAGGGAGCACCCCTGCAATATCAGGCTACAACTCTTACCACACTTTTTGGCCACCAAACCAGGACCAAAACATTAAAGGTGGAGGAGTGTCCATATTCACCAAGGATATTCACATCACCAGGCTAGTTGCCCAGCAAAAATAGTCTGAAATTCTCCATGTGCAACTAACACTAGGTAAGACTGCAATCCAAATTGTAGCTTGCTACAAATCCCCCACCATGCCCTAAGATTTTCACTACACCTTTCTAAACATACTGGAAAATATTAAGATACAACCAAACACCCTAATACTGGGTGATTTCAACTACCCTGCCATTAACTGGGAAAACTACTCGTGTGCCAACACCTTTGCCCAACGGTTCTTGGAATTCATAAATTCCAATGCCCTGCATCAACTAATCCATAGTCCTACCAGGGGGTCCAATATCCTAGATCTGGTCATTAGCAACATGGGAAATTGATGCTCCACACCTATGGTCACCCCCTTGTTGGTCAGGTCTAACCGTAAGCTAATCACCCTTAACATCCACATCCCATCCCCACCCCCCAGTAAGGAAACCTCCATAAAAAACTTCTCCAAAGCCAACTTCATGCTACTCAAGTCAGAAGTGACAAACTTCATGAAACCCATACAGATGGGAACTGAAAGTTTGACTGCTGAATCCTACACTAAGGCACTGTACAAGCACATCCACTCATGCATGAATCATGCCATCCCAAATAGAACCAAGATGCTCTCCTTTAAAAAAAGGAAGCCAATCTGGTGGTCCCCTGCCATAAACAAACTTTTCAACAAAAGGAAGAAACTGTTGCAGAAAAGAGGAAAATCCCAGGATGCAAAAAGCTCCCTTACTAGCCTCAGTAAGAAGCTGAGATCCCTCATAAAATCCTCCAAAGCTAGTTATGAAAATAAAATTGCCAAAGATTTCAAAGACAACCACAAGGCATTCTATAACTATGTCAAGAATCTAAATGGCAATGCTCAGATCTGCTCTGAGCTACAACAGAATGACATTAAATATACTGATCCCAAGGATATTGCCAATATCCTGGCAGATCAATTCAGTGCCAACTTCACCCCCCTCTCACCCCCTAAACAGCCCATCTCAATACCGGAAGATTGCCAAATTCTGGTAATAACGACCACATAGGTAAAAAACGCACTCTCCAAAGCTAAGAATACAGCATCCATGGGACCAGATGACATCCCAGGCTGTGTATTACATGAACTACAAAATGAACTGGCACCTCACCTAAGTGTCATGTTTAATCATAGCCTCACCTCAGGCTTTGTGCCCACTGAGTGGCGCACAACTACAGTTATCCCACTCCACATGGGGGGACCCACCTTGGATCCCGGGAACTACCGCCCCATCAGTCTGATGAGCCTGATCTGCAAGGCCATGGAACGTATTATCATGGAACTTATAAACAAAGATATTGGCAACCTTCAAACACTGGACCCCACCCAGTTTGGGTTTGTGACGGCTGATCTTGTCTCCTGAACCTGATTGACTTCTTTGAATCAGTCTCCAGAGCCGTGGGCAAGGGTAAGGCAGTCTACACAGCCTATCTGGACCTTGCCAAGGCCTTTGGCACCATCCCCCACTCTGGAATCATACATAGACTTACTAAGCTGGGCATTAATACCTACATCACTCGATGGGTTGCCAACTGGCTTACTGACAGAACCCACACTGTAAAAGTAGTTGACTCCACATCCAGCTCCAGACAAGTGAGAAGTGGAGTACCTCAGGGTTCAGTCCTGGGACAGCTCTTCTTTGGCATCTATTTCTCTGAAGTACAGGCCAACACTAAGGGACTCTGGCTAACAAAGTTCGCAGATGACTGCAAACTGGGAGCCATTATTGAATTCACACATTATGTGGATACTCTACAAAAGGGCCTTACAGAAACAGATGCCTGGTGCCAGAGCCATGGGCTCAAGATCAATGCCAAGAAAAGTATAGTTATCCCCTTTGGGAAAAAACATGTACCCATGAATTACCACATAGGTGGCAGTACACTAAACACCAAAAATGTGATAAGTGACATAGGGACACAGGTGGACAGTGGTCTCACCTTCGGTAACTACATCACCACAACAGTCAGGAAATACTTCTATGTGGCACACCTCATCAATACGGGCATTTCATCCAGGAAAAAGGAGGTCATTGTCCCACTGTACTCATCCCTCATTAGACCCATTATAGAATACAACGCCCCATTTGGTATGTACCTCTCAAGACATCTGCAACAACTGGAAAGGCCACAGAAATACCTCACTAAAGAATCACAGCCCTAAAACAGATGCCCTACGCTGACCGCCTTAAAAAACTCCAGCTATACTTTGTCACATATCGTCTACTCAGAGGCGATCTCTGCTTAATATACAAGGTCATGTCAAACCCAGAGCTGTTGGACATGCTACACTTAAAGAAATCCCAATCCCTCAGAGCCACACACTCCAGGGATCTAAACCTTGTCATCACAATAAACAAAACATGCTGGAGGGATGGGTTCTTGACCCAGAGACTCCCCAGTCTCTGGAATAGACTGCCCATACATGTCAAGCACAGCGCCTCTTTGGCCCTCTTCAAAAGGAACCTTGACAATTGGATGGGAGAAAGGAAATTCACCCCGGGGATCATGTCAGTCACCCTGCTAGACAGGGGTCCAGGGAAATAAATAGTGTGGAAGAAATAGCCAGGGAATTGTTATGGCTATGCTTGTATAGGCCCTAGGGCCAATAGCCTAGTACCAGCCTATGAACCTATCATCTTATCAGGATAGCCAGCATCAGAGAGCATTGTCTTTGATCTGAGGTAATAGAAAGGTTTTCTTTATACTGATGTTTCCTTAAGCTGATACAGAGACTGCAATAATAACAAGTATTTCACTATATACCACAACAAGAATTTCATGCTAACCACAACAAATATACTTGTAGTGCACACCTAAACCTGATCCTCCTTACTTGTGATTGTTATTAAGAAATCTGACTGCTCTAAGACAAGACCCTCACCCATAACTCAAAACTGGAGAAAAAGTCAAGTACTTGGTTATATGGGCCTTCAGGGGTGTGGCCCCAACAATGTTAGGTAAGCTGGGGAAGATCTCCAATAGTATCCATGTGGTTTTGTAGTCTGTAACTTCTATTCAGTCATTATTGTCACATATTGTATACCTGAATGCTATGAGTGCTTGTTGAGTCAGTAACAGCTGCACATTTCTTTTTGTTTCTTTTTCTTTCACTCTCCAATAAGTCATGCATGTCAAGTGGAGAAATTTTGCCTTGAAGTCAGATTTAAAATGGAAATATCCATGTCACTGGTAGATATAGATAAAGAGATATAAAAGTAAAACTAAGTTAGAAACAGAAGTCTGACTGCAATGTTGCTTCTGTCTGCTTTGACTTCTTTTCTGTAATTAAACAAAAAGTGTGTGAAAGTAACTTTGAAAGCTGATGGAGGGGTATATAGTAACAGCAGGCAGCCATGCATTAAACATACTAGATATAATAACTGTCAGGGTCAGGGATGAGAAAGTCCACCAACATGGAAAAAAAGATCAAAGACATTTTAAAATAGTAAGCAGTACTAGTCTGGTTTGGTGACCAGATTCTGGTCTGGCACATAACCAGCAAATAAATCAGCCATAGCAAAATTACAGCTTAATTCAAAGTAAAGACTTTCACTTGCCTCCAATGTCACTACCAGAATCTATCTTTTCTTTTGTGAAAAAGTAAAATAAAAATAAATGCTGCATTTAACAAGTCAGACATGAGCTGAGGAGACATCTTACATATTTCAAACATTGATGCTAACTTTGGCATTTGTTCAGATTGTAATACATAATTGCAGGTGTGCAGGTGTGGCTGACTCTGACATGATAGGTACTCTGCTGGACAGTATGATGCAGGGGAAAGCAAATGATTCCAGAACAGCACATGGTTAGCCCTTACCTTACCATTCAATGACCATACAGTACACTTGCTTATTCAGTATTTTCTCACATTTATTGATATTAAAAGTGAGATAGCATTAAAATACTACCTCAATGAGACTGGCACTGACATCAGACATTAACACAACAATTGTGCAACATTTTTTGTAATTGTATTATTATTGCAAATGCATTGCTGTCGGTACGGTAATAACATTTGTGTTGGAGAATGATATATCCATCTTCTTTATCTTTGACAAAATGCATGGGATGTTTAGTGGGAGTTGGGGGGGTGGCAATAGTTCCTGCATACTCATGTATGGTACTGTTTTCTATCACTGGTTACAAAGCAGCAATACCTCTGTTTAACATTTGACATGGTGAGCGGTAAAAGGAGGGAGGCAGCTTCCCTTATTAATGTATTTTAATTTGTTCTAGCACAAGTCAGCCATGGTACATATTATGCAAGCATGTTTTGTCATATTGTTTATTGTGTAAGAGACATAATTTGGAAATAGGCCTTTTCTGAAGCATTTTGTTAGGGAAGCAGACACCTGGCACTGAGAATGAACCTTGGTCTGTCTCAACCCGATTTCTTAACTTACATTTCTTGTAGAGTGTTTTGCTCTCAACTTACCCATAAGAAGCAGAGTTCTGCTTTTCATTATAAAGTGTGCTGCCTCTGTATTAAGCAAAAAGTACATATTTTAATACTGATGGATGTTGTATGGGAGTTCTTTAACTGGGCAGTGACTAGGTTAAAACAAGTTTGACTCTTACTGTAAATAGCAAACTGAAGGCATGATTTGTTATAGTGCATCTAAGTGTGTCTTAATATGAACAATCTCCATGACTTCATTAAGTGTCAAACTTTTACATCAGGAATACTGCCTACATATCTACCCTTGCACCATTAACCAAACACTGGCAAACACTATTATCCATTGAGATGTAAAGAAAAGGGAGCCCTGCCATTAAAATGCCCTTACTTTAGTTTGACCATAAAAGAAGGTGAGAAACATTTAGTAAGGTGGCCCCTGCGTGCTGGAATCTGATTCCTGAAAACTAAAATAAGCAGCAATGGTGGAATATACATCCAACTTCTGCATTATCTCGATAGCACAGATGTCAAATGTATAAGGTCAATGATCAACAAAGTTTGTGATATCTTTTGTTACTTGCAAATGCAATACATCTGCCTAGCTAAAGAGTTCCTGATTAAATTATGGTGTTCATAAATTGATTATGATACTCTGCATCTGAGTAAACAACTTCTTACAAGTAAACCTATAATACTGCTTTAGGTAGTGAGACATTGTTTGTATATAACTACCAATTACCAGTCCTAGTTTGCACTGTAATTATCATAGATATTTGGATGTTTATTGCTGTAAGAATGATTCGTGTAATACTGTTTTGCTATGTGATGTTTAATTCACCAGTGGAACTCTATTAGCTGTCTGCTTTTTTCGTGGTATTTAGTGCTGAATGTGCCCTTGCACTTGTGTTACTTTACCTGGATAGCATCTGCTTCTTATGCCTCTATGTCAGGGTGTGGGTGAAAATTATCTTGGGTTCCATTAACTCAAACAGTGAATGAATGAATGAATTAATTAATTAATTAATTAATACACTGAATAATATAACAAAGGAAAATTCAAAGCAATATCTCAAATGATTTGTTTGTTCTTTATTTAAATTTCTTGGTCAGAATGCCCCACTGGGGTAATTTTCAGTAGAGTTCTGACATCAAGTCAATAGACATATGCATTTATTTAAATTAATTTACTGGGGTAGAACACTGATCAAACAATGACCAATTACAAGCTTGGCCCATGTTACACCATAATGCAACAAAACAATGTACAGCATACAAATAACAGCATGCAAATAACAGTGGTTTACATTTATGAGACAGTATAGACAATTTGTTAACCAATATGTACATAGGAGGTCTAACAAGGCAACTATATGTACAGTTATATAAGTGGAATAGAAAAGGGAGAACAAAGTTAAAGTATGAGAAGTAGATGTGATGGAGATATGGCTAGTAGTTGCTAGGTTAGGCAAGCTAATACAGACAGATGGGTGAAAGAAAGGATTAGGTTATATGTGTAGGGGGGGTTAGAGTAATAATGGTGTGGTGAGCTGAATCAAGGTTTAGGATGAGTGAATTAATCATGTGGACCAGGTAAGTGGGAGGTAAAGGTAATATGCAGTTGAATATATTGGTTTGTGTAACGTCCTTTAGATGAACAGTTGTATTCAACCTGTTTTGTTAAGTATTGTTTGAACAGTGGTCTGAACAGGGAGTACTTGGTGTGAGCAGTTAAACCAGGATGAAGTGGCTACCATAAATTTGGGGACAGTATAGAGAAGCAATAGCTAGTATAGAGTGCAGTTTGAGAGAAGGGGTTTGTAAGGAAGATCAGATTGAACTTGGCTTTTTAGCTTTTGAAAGAGTAAGGCCATGGTGTGCATTCAAAAGTGAGTTAGCTATGAATTGACATATCTTATAGCAGAAGATCGAAGGATGGCAATGTTTTTCACAGTGGCCAATGCGCACAAGGGGAGACCATACTCATGTTGGGTAAAGAGAATGTATTTTCCTGTAGCAGCCCTTGCTGGATGTGGAAGCAACCATTTTGTTGGCTCAAAAGAGTAGACCGTTGTTCTTTGCTCTCAACTTTTCTTTGTGTTCATTGAAGTTTAGTGATTGGTCTAGTCAACAGGAGCGGCCTTAGGTCAACTGGTGCCCTAGGCAAAAGGGCTCTACGGTGCCCCCAGGACACCACCCAGTGCCCTCATCCTGGTCTACCTACACCAAATAAATACTGGAAAAGTGCCCGTACTAGAGTGGCGCCTTAGGCGGCCACCTAGTTGGCCTATGCCTAAGGCCGACTATGGGTCTAGATGTGCAAATATAAAAAGGAGGTGCTGATTTCAATGAGATTATTACAGTCAAGAAAATTAAATGGTTGGAGGACATGGATAATAACATATAATATGAGACAAGAGGCAGTATATGACACAATTCACAGCAGCGTGGATTACAAAAATATTAGTGATCATGTATGCAAAGGAAATGCTAACTTGGTATAATGCTTGTTGCGATTGTTATTAGACAACATAAAGATAAGCCGCAGGTATCAGATGCTGACAACTGAGAAATACTACTGAAATAAACATAAGTCAGTAAACTACATAAAATGCATAATGCATTGATTTTCAGAAAGCTAATGACTATAGGTACGGCATACATACACTTAGAATTGTATGATATTCAGCTGATCTTTCTGAGAGATATAGTGCATATGCAGCAAACATGTACTGGGGCATACAAATAATGTTTCAGGAGAAATAACATATACAAATGGGGCTGATATAACTGATATATAAGTTTCAGAGTTCCAGAAAAGTCTCACAAACTAAAGCTATCCCATAAGCACCACAAATAAAATGTGTCTAACTAAAAGCAATACATTGCAGGTAATCTTTAAACTGATACATTGATAATAAAAGTGCCTAGAAGGTTGTTTTTAGTGACCAATGACAAGTAGATAGACTAGATAGATAGATAGATAGATAGATAGATAGATAGATAGACAGATAGATAGTTATATAGATAAATGTTTTGTAATGATATTTGCTGGCTAATTTTAAGACTGTTCAAAGAGCAATTTACCTAAGCAGGTATACCTGACAAGTAGATAAACAAGCATTTTGTAGCTTTGCTTATGCATAATTTTGATGACAGAACACAATAACATTTCAGATAAAGTTTCTAGCTAATTAGCCAGTTTTCTTTTCCAAAACACAGCTATCAAGAGCACGGAAAGCTTGGAATGCAAGCTACGTGAGGTATGTTGCCATACTGATGAGCGTTCCTTGCTGTCTGCAACAGGGCATGCATTTCTCAGTGAAATACTTTTTCCACTGATGCATGTCAGTAAATCTTCCAGCTGAGTGTTACAAGGATTCTTGTCATTCATTACGATTGACTAGGTGTTTGCACTGCATATTTCATGCATTCTGCAGTGTGACACTGAGTTTCACAGCAAGCTGTTGTTACTTGCCAAATTTGTGGAATTCAAATGTACAATTAGGTCACACTTACTCTGATCAAGCCACTTAATGTGACAGTTGATTCCAGGTCAGCACTTTAAAAAGGTACTTGTGTCTACTGGGATAACTGGGTCAAAATAAATAAAATATAAGATGCTTCAGTACTACAGAAATAAGATTTCATGATTATGTTTATGGCTGTGATTTTTTGAAGATGAAGTTATGTGCTTTGCTTTGTATATGTAACTAGCGCTGACGAAAGGAATATTGAAGTTTTACATGGTGGCATTCTAATACTGTAACATAGCTAAATTCCTCATGTATGTTAAGCAACAAGATGTGTAAATCCTGACAATTCAAAGTACATGCCAGGAATTCCAGAGGGGGGAAAAACTATAAAAATGAGAACACCATAGTTTACTGTGGCTAATTTATATTTATTTGATTCTTGATTCATCAAGTTTGGATTGTTTTGCCAACCATTTGAAAATGACTCTGGACTGCACTGTGCTTCAAGAGCATAGGCAGATCCAAGACAACTGTCTAGGGCTGTGGGGCACAGATGACCAGCATTAAATAAAAAAAGGAAAAAAAGGAAAAGTCCAAATGTTTGGATTTCAGCACATTAATTAAAGAAAAATGTCTTGCGGCTCAGCGTGCAGATAACCCAGTGACAGAGACTGAAGAACTGGCATTGGGATTAGTTTATTGAAACAAAGATAGCAGGTAAGGAGCACTGGCTTGTTATGTCATATACTCAGTCAAACCATGTACCTTATCTGCCAGAGAAAAGAACCTTACACCTCCAAACCAACTGCCAGACCTGCATTAACAACTTCTTCCTTTTTAGGGTAAATCACTGAGGAATACAGTCAGTCGGTGTTAGTCATTGGAGTTCCACAATTACAGTTCCAAAATCAGAGTTCACAAATTACATGCTGATGCAAAATTTGTTGTTTTAGTAACTTTTTAAGTGATTTAGATTAGTCTGCTCTTAGCTGTCTCCACTTTACATCTCTAATTTTTCCTTTCATTTCTGCCATATCCTATTACAAGCCACTTTAACCAGACAGTGCTTTGGAGCAACTGGGAATTTGGGATAGGCTCCTCAATGGTCCCATTGAGCTGCAAGCCTAGTAACTACCTCTTTCCTCCTTTCTCTGTTAATGCTTCAACATGTCTTTCACCCTACCATATTGGTACTAATTTTGCCTATGATTTGTATGATTCTAAAATAAAGCAAGCTGAATTAATCATAACTGCACATTTTTTACTAACCTAAATGCATCTCTTACAATATCCTGTCAGTGAAGCAACCATTTTTAAATGCACCATAGCAGTTTTAGATATATATATATATATACATATATATATATATATATATATATATATATATATATATATATATATATATATACACACACACACACACAGTGGATATAAAAAGTGTACACATGTTAAAATGCCAGTTTTTTGTGATATAAAAAAATTAGACCACAGTAAATCATTTCAAAACTTTTCCCACCTTTAATGTGACCTATAACCTGTACAATTCAATTGAAAAACAAACAAATCTGTTAGGGGAAAAAATATAAAAAATAAAAAACGTACAATAAGCTGGTTGCATAAGTATGCACACCCTTAAACTAATGCTTTGTTGAAGCACCTTTTGATTTAATTACAGCATTCAGTCTTCTTGGGTAGGAGTCTATCAGCATGGCACATCTTGACTTAACAATATTTACCAGCTCTTTCTTGCAAAAGCTCTACAAATCTGCCAGATTGTGAGGGCATCTGCTGTGCACAGCCCTCTTCAGGTCACCCCACAGATTTTCTATTGGATTTAGGTCTGGGCTCTGGCTGGGCCACTCCAAAACTTTAATTTTCTTCTGGGGAAGCCATTCTTTTGTTGATTTGGATGTATGCTTGGGGTCATTGTCATGTTGAAAGGTAAAATTTCTCTTCATCTTCAGCTTTCTAGCAGATGCCTGAAGGTTTTGGGCCAAAAGTGACTTGTATTTGGAACTGTTCATAATTACCTCCACCTTGACTAAAGCCCCAGTTCCAGCTGAAGAAAAGCAACCCCAAAGCATGATACTGCCACCACCATGCTTCACTGTGGAGATGGTGTTCTTTTGGTGATGCAAAGTGTTGTTTTTGTGCCAAACGTACCTTTTGGAATTGTAGCCAAAAAGTTCAACCTTGGTCTCATCAGACCATAGCACATTTTCCCACATGCTTTTGGGAGAGTTGAAGCATTGCTTTGCAAATTTTATCCGGGCCTGGATGCTTTTCTGTGTAAGAAAAGGCTTCCATCTTGCAACCCTACCCCATAGTCCAGACATATGGGGAATACGGCAGATTGTTGTCACATGTAGTACACAACTAGCACATGCCAGAAATTCCTGCAGCTCCTTCAGTGTTGCTGTAGGTTGGTTGGCAGCCTCCCTCACCAGTTTTCGTCTTGTCTTTTCATCAATTTTGGAGGGATATCCAGTTCTTTGCAATGTCATTGTTGTCACATATTTTCTCTACTTTTTGATGACTGTCTTCACTGTGTTCCATGGTAAATCCAATGCTGTGGACATTTTTTGTACTCTTCTCCTAACTGATACCTTTCAACAGTGAGATCCCTTTGATGCTTTGTATGCTCTCTGTGAACCATGGCTTTTGCTGTAGCAGGCAACTGAGTAAATGTCAGGAAAATCCTACTAGGACAGCTGAACTTTATTTGGAGTTAATCAGAGTCTCTTTAATTGATGTCAGGTGTGTACCCAAGAAGACTGAATGCTGTAATTAAATCAAAAGGTGTTTCAACAAAGTATTAGTTTAAGGGTGTGCACACTTATACAACCACCTTATTGTACATTTTTTTATTTTTTATATTTTTTCCCCTAACAGATTTGTTTGTTTTTCAATTGAATTGTACAGGTTATATGTCACATTAATGGTGGGAAAAATTTTGAAATGATTTATTGTGGTCTCATTTTTTATATCACAAAAACATGGCATTTTAACAGGGGTGTGTGCACTTTTTATATCCACTGTATATATGTATATGTATATATATATATATATATATATATATATATATATATATATATATATATATGTATATGTATATATATATATATATATATATATATATGGATCTATTCAGGACAATATATATATGGATCTAGGACTATTGCACGAAATCACGTTTCCACGAAACGTAAAGAACTGAACACACTTTATCGAAAGTGCTTTTCACCGAAAAAGCACTGTCACTAAAGTGTGCAAAAAAAAATTAAAAACAACAAAATAAAAAAAAAAAAACATAGTACTCATGTACTGTGCCCCCCTCATCCCCCTACTTTTATATTCTCACTCCGAGATCACACTACAGTGGGAAAAATGGAATATTCCCTTATCCCCACTGTGCTACAATCTCAGCAACAGCCATTTCCCCACATTTTTATCTTTTTTTTGCACACTGTCACAAAAGTGCTTTTTTGGTGAAAAGCACTTTCGCAAAAGTGTGCTCAGCCATTTCACTTTTGGTGAAACTGTCATTCGATAAATAGTACGGATCCCTTATTTTATATATATATATATATATATATATATATATATATATATATATATATATATATAGATAGATATAGATATATATAGATATAGATATATACATACACACACACACACACACACACACACACACACACACACACACACACACACACATATACATATACACACACAAATATATATATATATATATACACATACACACACATATATATATATATATATATATATATATATATAGAGAGAGAGAGAGAGAGAGAGAGCTTTGTTTTCATGGGATTTTTGTTTTGTTTTTGCTTTGCATCTTCTGATTTTGTACTTAAAAATAATCTGTTGCCAGAGCTTTCCTCCTTGGGTCTCTGCTGAAAATGGGCAAACACCCAGGCAGACCTTCATGGTAAACAATTGTTAAATAAAGTAAATTGATTGTAATAAACAGAAATATCATGATATGAGCAATGTTCTTTGGATGTGAACTTTGGTTTCCTTGTTCTGTTGAATGTTGACAGTGTGTTTACTGTTTAGCTATAAATCATTTAGACAACATAATGTTAACGAGTTTAATATTTTAACTTCAAATACATTTTTAATTTAGCTTGCTTTTGCAGGTAGACAGGTGTGAAATGCACAGTGTTAGAGCATCATGTACCATCCAGTTGTATAGCACTTAGTGCTGTTAATGGACTGATTCCTGTTTGATTCCAACAGCCATCATTTGTTACTTCACCACACAGTACTCCTGGGCTGCTCCTGGGAAGGGACCCTTGTGTTCAGTGGGCTGTCCCAGGCTATTAGCACATATGTTGCATAATCGTTTTTTAAATTCTTGCACCCTTCACATAGGCACTCATTAATACTTCATTATATGCTATTTATGCGTGGGTCTCAGCATGTCTCTTGTAGTTTAATGGGTCTCTAAATGCATTTTCATGACATGTGACTTTCAAGAAGTTTACTGTTTCTCATGCCAAGTCTATAAGTCTATTTTCAGTGTGAGAGGGTATTGTTTTGCTTTGAAAATGGCTATCATTTTTTTCCTGTAAAATTTGAAATGTTCTTCTTCTTCTTTCGGCTTTTCCCAGTTAGGGGTCGCCACAGCAGATCACCTGTCCACTCATGATTGGCAGTGGAGTTTTACGGTGTCAAGTTGCCAGCCCGGCTTTCCACAGAAGGCACACACATGCACGCATTCACACCTAGGGCCAATTTAGAATGTCCAATCCACCTAATTTGAAATAAATGTTTTAAATAAATTCCAAATATCTGTGATGAATGTAAAAGTAAAGAAGAAGAAAATTAGTCCATTTACAGGTTTGAGCAGTATTTAAGGCAACTGGGGAGAGATAGCCAAGTAATGGGATATTGCTATGGATGGGGGGGACACGATTTGTTGCCTTGCATAGAGCCCTACTTTTTTTATTATCTGAGTCTGTAGACTCTGGGGGTGTATGTTGTAGCAATGCATCATTAATTGACATTCATGTAGGTTAGATCTGTACTGAGTGATATCAGAGGGGTAGCTAGCTTGATGACCAAGAAGACAATACCTTCTTTACAGTCACCAGCAACTGCAAGGAGTTGACATTTGTCAGGTCATACAGTCTGTATAATTTGGAGTTATGATCAGAACTGTCTGATCTTCAGCACCCAATATATAGTCATTGTTCAGTATTACTGTGAGGCAGCCTTCCCCACAAAGATCGTATTGTAAAAGATTTCTACACTTAGTTAAAAACTGCTACTCTGGTAGTTAGCACAGAGGTTAAAGGTCCAACTTCTTAATGAGATGCTTCTTGTAACAAGGTTGCAGGGTTTGAATCATTCCACCTTCAGTTACTTACTGTGTGACATAGGTTCATAGGTGAATGCTAGGCTATCTGCCCTGAAGGGACATTTTAAGCCTAGCCAGTAGCCCATGGTAAGAATCAAACTCTGTACCTTGTGTCTTTGAGGTAATAATGACCTTAACCATTATGCCAACCCTACCTCCCTAAAAATAAACTACCCCCAGATGAAACTTGAACCCAAGATCCCTGATTTAGGAGACCAGTGCTTTATCCATTAATGGAGCACATCACTTAATTAAGCAGTGCTTTGGAGCAAATGGGAATTTTGTCTTGACTTCTTAATGGCCTACTGCATGCCAATTAACTATGAGCCTGTTGTCATTGTTTGTCAGACATTCACTATTGTATAGCTGATCCAGTTCAGGAAGTATTATGGCAGTATCACCAGCACACCATATTTAATGCACCACCAATTTATTCTTCAGGGGCAGCAGGCATGGCATTTGTAGATGAAGCTCTAAAATGCGTATTTGTTTGCCAGCAGCAGCTTCTGTATTGGTAGTAGTTATTATAATGGGGAATTACTCAGATTACTTTTAGTTCTGTAGAGATTGTGCATATTGTCTAATCAAATGTAATCAGGTGGTTAATATTTCTAATACTCTTATGAATACTCTTCTGTTTAAACTGTGAGGTGGCCGGATTTTATGGTATGATGCTAGTGATTTTTTTACAATTTAATATAGTTTATTGAAAGCTAGCAATACAGTCCTTTGTAATTTTTTTCTTCATAACAATAAGGGTGTACATAGTAAACAAAGAGACTATAACTATTTTCAGGAGTAGGGAGATCTCTGTGAATAAAAGTATCTTATTCTCTTACCACCTGGTCATTTTTAAACAGTTCTGTTTAATCTGTTTTATTCAGGACTAGTGTGGGTGTGTGTGCATGAATTAAGTTGGAATACTTTGACTACTGCATTATTGTGTGAAACATATTTGAAATATATGACTTTAGTCACTATTATTGCTATTAATTTTCGAAACAGACATCTGAGAAGGATGTAGCTATAATGGCTGGGTTTAGGGGATTTCTATGTTTAAAAATGACTGACTTTGCAGAGCAGCAAAATCAAAAATAGTATTAGTCTGTCTTTGCAGGACTAGTATGCATTTGCATAAAGCAAATTGGAATATTTTACTGTGGCTATTTTTATCAAAATCAGACATGAGATGTGTACATAGTTGATAAAGTGGCCATACATGACCCATAATTGTTGAGGTGATGGATAGGAACTGCACTTTTGAGAAACTTTACTGACAGTGTTACAGTATAATCTGTTACTTTATATTTGTAGCTGGTACTTAATTGTTGTATACCTGCACTTTTGGCCCTGCTAAAGAGATCCTACACAGTTTCCTGTGTTTTAAGTGCATGTATAAATTTGGCTAATTTGTTAGGCTCTTTGCTTATTCCCACAGAGCTCAGCAATGCTTAGCATCCTCGCCTGTGCCTCTGAAGTGATTTTATTGCATCATATGCCAACTAGGCAAAAGCTAAGTACTTGTATTTTAAAAGCTGCACTTCCAGAAGCTATTTAAGTGATCAGCAGCTGTTTTGTTTTGTTTTATTTGTGCATTTATCTGAATTTAAGGCTGAAATTACTGCACTTGCTCAAACTGACTTGCTGCTGTTCTTATTTACTTGAAAGTCTCTTGGCTAGCTAATTTGTTCAAGGTGTTTTTGTGGAAGAACACACAGTTAAGCACTATGTTTTGTTGTTTTTAAATTAAAAGTACTAGGCTACTTTATCTAGTGACAGTAGGTGGCAGTCTGCTCTATCTGAGTTGAGAAACACATAAGAAAGCTGTAAGTGCAGTTGTTTTATTGGCTAGAGGGCGCACAAGCAATTTCCTGTGTTTTAAGTAACTGTATAAATTTGGTGTGTCTGTGCAGCTCTAGGCTCATTCCCATGGAGGTCAGCAATGCTTAGCATCATCTACAGTGCCTCTTAAGTGATTTCCTTGCATCATGTGCCATCCAGTTAAAAGTTAAGTAGTTTTATTTAAAAAAAAAGCACTTCCAGAAGCTATTTAACTGATCAACTGCTGATTTGTTGTTTTATGTGTGTATTTAAGGTTGAAATTACTATATTTGATCCAGGTGTTTTACTATTGTCTGGTTAACTTGAAATTGCCTTCTTTAGCTAGTTTTTTTTTTTTTTGGTAGCATGCACTCTCAAGTATTTTTTTTTTTTACATTAAGAGGACTGAGATATCGCATTTAGTGGAAAGCTATAAGTGTAGTCATTTTCTTGGGCAGAGGGCTTAGAAGCCATTTTCTCATGTCCTAAGTTACAAATTCATCACACAGTGGCAATTAGCAGTGCTCTGTATAGTCTAGAAACCAAATGTTCTCTATAAAACTACTTCTGAAATTGTACTAGAAACTTGAAAAGTAATTGCAACTACTTTGCATGTTGGGTAGCATAGAGAAGCTAATTTGCATGGTGAGGACCACTGCCCTTTGAGTTAGATATTTTATATCCTAGGCTAGTCTCTACTCCCCAAACTACCCTTAGTCAGCCCACTATTAACCTCTCATACACCACACCCTTGTAGCTCACCCAATAAAGGACCTGACATCATGGATATGCACTTTTCCAATTTTTCTGCAGCCTGTTTGGTTTATATGGGTACCTTCAAAAATGTAACAATTGTATTATTCACTGAGAACGATTTAATCCTCAAAGAAACACAGTATGTGAGAGGTGTATATACGCAATGTTTCTGGAGGCAAAACTCTCAAGTACAAGCACTCAAAATAACATCTGGTTGTCAGAAACACACATGCTACACCCAACAGATAGTATACACCTCACACATAGACCTGCTTATGCTGAGACAATCTTCCCAAACCCCAAAGAACTCCCAGACATTCTACCTGCAAAAACTATCGTCTGCAAACTTGAAAGCACTCAACAGTAGCAAAACCTAGCACTGTACATACAACCACAGCCAGTGGACCCTTAACTACCAAGCCCATAAAGTAAGTCAATAAACTACCCAGGACTCTAATAATAGGGGATTCCATTGTATGACATACTGATGCTGCACTCACCAGGCTGAACAAGGAGAAAATAACGGTCAGTTGACTATCAGGTGCCTGTATGATTCAATCATAGTCCATGTAGATGTAAATGATGTAACTCCCTAGACTATATGAAGGGAGCATTATAGAGCTACACACAGCTGGAGAAGGACCTCAGAGGATGCACGTCTTTAAATAAATGCAAAGTTTATTGTGGTTAAGCGCTTTTCGTTTGTGTAATTACACAAACTTCTTCAGACAAAGTAAAACACAGAGTACCATCTATATATAGCAGCAAGGTCATTGGATAACTGTCTATTCATTACTCATAATGAGTTAAATACAAATAAAAGAAACAGTCAAACAAACAGACATACATCTGTTTTTATAACTTTAAAAACGCAATTTCAACAGAGCTTAAAAAGCAAAAGCTTATTTCAACTAACATAATTCAAGAATGGCACCTTCAGGATAACACTCACTACAAAGTGTATATAAGAATAGAACATGTATATAAAAATAAAACTAAAAATAAAACTAAAAAAATAATAAAAATGAAAATAAAAATATTTGCCAAAATAAAATGTGTATATTTTTAAAAAAACTAGTAGTTGTACATAATAATTTATATACTACTTCAATCAAGGCAGATGTATACAAAAACGATTCAATATGTATAAAATTAATTATGTATGTATATAAAAAAATATTATAAATCTAAATGCCTATAATGTTCCAGGTCTGAATGAAAGTTGTTCCATTAGTTATATTTTGAAATTAAAAAGTCTAGAGAGATGAATTAAGATAGGTTTTCAGTATTTAGATTTATAATATTTTTTTATACAGCCATGCCACTGAATGCCTACAGATGGATGTGCCTACCAGAAGTAAGTCCAAAACTAACATAAAAAAAAACTACACTGGAGGAATCCAAAATTAAACAGGCTGTACAACATAAGAAAACGTTATACATGAAATTAGGCAGTGCAACACCAAAAACAATACAAACTCTCTCTCATCAAACTGAATAGAGAACTAAAAGACTAGTTAGAACTAAAAGACTAGTTAAGTCCAACAAAGCAAATATTGAGGTAAAGATAGTGTCCCATGCCAAGGAGAACCATAAAACATTCTTCAGCTACATCTGAAATCTCAAAAGCAGCGCACAACAGTGTGCAGACCATGAATGGATCGAACCCTGGAAATACAGACCCATTAGTCTATACAAAGCCATGGAAAGAATTATCATGGAAATGATTAACAATGACATAGAAAACATTCAGAAACTGGACCCCACTGAGTTTGTTTTGTTAAGGGAGGTCATGCCTACTCATCCTGGTAGAATTTTTGAGAAGGTTACCAAAGCAGTGGATGAGGGCAAAACAGTTCAATCTGCCTATCTTGACCTTGTCAAGGTATTTAACACAACACCCCACTTGGGTATTGTTGAGAAACTCAAGATGTTAGGTATAAATCTTATATCACTGGTGGATAGCCATATGGCTCACAGACAGGATCCAGGAAGTACAAAGAAGCCAGTCAAAAGCAGAGTTCTGTCAAGGATTGGTTTTGGAACTACTACATTTAATAATCTACTTTTCTGTATGCAAGGCCAATGTCAAGGGACCCTAGTTGTCCAAATTTCCAGATGACTGTAAATTAGGAGCAATCACAGAATCGAGTTAGGATTGCCACAGACAAATTACTAGTGACAGAGCCATGGGCTAAAATTAAATGCCAAAAAATGCATATTAGTATCCCTCGGGAAGCCATCTACCCTTGGTAACTATCATATTGACAACACACCCCTAAGAGATGACTCAGCAGTCAGGGACTTGGGGACAGACATAGACAGTAATCTAGCTTTTGACCATCATGTGTCTACAGTTGGGAGGAAATCATTCTATGTAATGTAATTTATAAACAAAGTTAAGTCATCTAAGTAGAAGGAGGTCATTGTTCAGCTGTATTCAACATTCACCAGACCTATCATTGAGTACAATATCTCCTCTGGTATGTTCCTAACCAGGCACATCCAACAACTGGAATGTTCACAGAGTTCCCTCACTGAAAGAATACAAGGTGTTAGTAAATGTCCTATGTAAACCACATGAAGACCCTAGCTCTGTATTCTGTTCCCCCAGACTGTTGGTGGGAGAGCTATACCTGTCATAAAAGGATTGCCGGATCCCACCCTGATAGACCTCCTCTGTATCCGCAAAATAAACATCACCAGAATAACCTGTTCTAAAGAATTACCTCTTGCCTGTGATTAAATTGGACCTGCTGGAGAGATAGGCATGTATCCCAGAGTCTACCCTTTCTCTGGTGCAGATTTCCCATCCATGTGAAGCAGAGTTCCTCCCTAACCCAGTTTAAGTGTCACTTAGAAAATTAGATGGGGAACAGGAACTTCATCCCTGGTTTGGCACCTATGCCTCTAATGAACACAGGCAGCCTGTAAATGGTTCATCTTCCAGGACCCTACATGTAAATATTTTATCTTCCAAGCCCTTGCTTACACTTATCAAGAGTACCAGAACTTGTCAGAGATTTGGGATGCATGGCTAGACTTAAAAAATGCCCTAGTGGTCATTAGCCTGTACACACCTATGAACCTATGAGCAATGACATCCCTAGATCTAGACACAATCCCTTTGTTTATAAGCTGTGTAATATTGAAGGACTTTCTTACAACAATAGAAACATGTTGGTCAAAAGTTAGGTAACTTTCCACATGCGTTCTCAAATACCAAACAACTGGGTCATCTCTTAGGGGTGTAATGTGGTAGTTCCCTGGGGTAGATGACTTTCCAAAGGATGTAATAATGCATTTTTTAGCATTTAGTTTCAGTCCATGATTTTGGTACCTGTTATGTATTTGGGACAAACCTTGCTGCATTATGGGTAAGTTATTTGGGGATTCAATGACTGTTCCTAGCTTCCAGTCATCTGCAAACTTAGTTGCCCAGAGCCCTTTGGTATTGGCTTTTACTTCATAAATATATATGCCAGACAAGAGTGATACCAGCACAGAACCCTGGGGAATATACTGGTCACTGGTCTGTATGTGGAGGTAACTTCCCCAATTTTTTGATTATCTGCATCCTATCTGTGAGCTAGTTGGCTATCCAACTGGTGACAGAGGGGTTTATTCCCAGTTTACCTGGATTTTCTACTATGCCTGAGTTTGTCAAAAAGTTTGGCCAGGTCAAGGTATGCTGTGTTTACCACTGTGCCTTCATCCATTACTTTGATGACTTTTTCAAAAAAATCCACCTGAATGAGTAAGCATGACCAGCCCTTGACAAATCCAAATTGAACCGAATCCACTGTTTGGAGGTTCCTTATATTCTGATTGATTAATTACATTATAAGTCGTTCCATGGCTTTGCATATGAGGCTGGTGAGACTTATGGGTCTGTAATTGTCTGGGTCTGTGGGAGGTCCTTGCATATGTAGTGGAATGACTGCAGCTATTCTCCATTTGCTTGGTACAAAACCTGTATGGAGGATGAGATTGAACAGTGCTGTTAGGAGTGTGGCTAAATCATGCTTCGTGCTATTTTGTAAGATGCATCCAGGAATATTTTGTTAAAGATAAGTCTGTCAAATCTCCCATGGGTCTTCTAAATATTAGGGAAAGTACTGCTCATACCACTCCACCTGTCATTACAAGAAAAGAGGATAAAGCCAAAAATAATGGACAACAAAGGCCCAAAATCAGAGACTGTTTTTAAATATTGCTCTTATAAACTCAGAAAGCTGCCAGAATAAAAGATTTTTCATCAGCATACATATGTGAAGTGTGCAACTGAAATGTATACCATTATTTATTGACTTCAGTCCTCCATGATTTGACAAATAAAACACAAATTTCATGAGGAATGGATTTAACATGTCAAGAATCTGAATATTCTGTGAAATTTTCTTCAGGTAAGATCTGTGATATTGCCTTCAGTCAGAATGTTTCCTCTGCTCTTATTATTATTATTTTACATTTGTTTACCGGGAAAGTCCAACTGGACAAAATGTCCGTTTTCAGCAGTGGTCCAGGGAGAAAAGCTCTGCATTTATAAATAACCATAAGATGCATACAGAACGTACAGATATAAATATTGATTTAATCTCAGATACAAGTACAAAATGAAAATACATTTTATACATTTCACTGAAACAATCATATAATCTAGATAGGATACAAAGCATAGCAGTTCTCTGGCTGTAGGTAGAAAACAGGCAAGTTAAGTGTACATATGCTTAGAAGGGGTATACTTTTCAAATACACAAATAACAGTTCTTTTAGCTACCTTAAGACATCTATTTCCTAACCAGGTTTTTTGCAAGAGCAGGTCCATGATTTTGATAGGTATGATTTGAGAAGTTTTTTAAAGTTGAAAGTGTTAGCAGTTGTTCTGATATTTAATGGCAGGGAATTCCACGTTTTGGTTATGCAGTTGGAGTAAATTCTGTTATTGGAGTAGTATATTAGTAGATTCTTAAGTACTACTTTTTTTTTCTGGCTGATTTAGTATTTGATGGGTGAAGGTAAGTTGATTATAAGCAAGTAGTTTTGGTAATTCGAGCCAGGATAGTTTTAAAGACAAACAATGATGGGATCTGAAATTTCTTACTATGGAAAACTTTATAATTTTATTATAGCAAGTTTTAAGTTTTGCTAGTTCCAATTTCTTAATGTTTGTAAGAAAATTTGTGAAGCGTATAGTAGTATAGAGATAAGATGGGTTCTTGCTATAGTGGCCTTTGAAGATTTATTTAGAAAGTATCAATTTCTGTACAAGGTTCCAAATTTTTTGTGAACTTTTTTTTCCATTCTGTGATATGTGTATGTTGAAGTAATTTTGTTTGATAAACTGGAGAAATAATTGTATGGCTTATTGATGAGATATTGAGTGGCGGGTGGGTGTCTGCAGCTCTAGTTAGATAGAAGAGCCTAAGTTTTGCTTTGGTAGGGTTAAGTATAAGTTGTGCATTGTTTAGACAAGAATCTACAGCATTAAATGAATGCTGGGTGAGTTTTTGGAGTGTTGGGGCAGGACAAATCAGGGTGGAATCATCTGCATACTGAACTACAGAGGCAAGTGGGGTGGCAGTATGAAGATTGTTAGTAATTATAATAAAAAGGAGAGGGCCCAGATCCCTGTGGAACTCCCAAGGATAAAGGCAGTAATGAAGAGAGATTTTGTTGCTATTTTACCCTTGCTGGCATCCAGTTAGATATTGCTGGAACCAAGTAAGTGCAGAATGGCTAAGTTTAAGTTCCAAGAGTGTAGTTAAGAGTTTAGAATGGCAGACAGTATCAAAAGCTTTGGATAGATCAAGAAAGATGAAGGAAACTAAATTGTCATCATTACGATGGTGGTTAATAATGCTAATAAAGTTAACAAGGGCAGCGGCACTGCTATGATTAGGACAAAAATCATGCTAGATAGAAGACTAATGGTTGTTAGATAGTTCAAGATTTGTGAATGGATACACATCTCAAGTATTTTTGATAATGGTGATAGTATAGCTATGGGTTAGTAATTTGATAATTCTGTTGAGTTTCCACATTTATGTAGTGGAATGATATGTGATACTTTTCAAATTTTAGGGACTTGTTCTGAGATGGATTGATTTATTAACATAGATACTGGATAGGATATTGCTTCTGCAGTGATTTTTAGATATTCAACAGGTAGCTAGTCAGCAGCAAGTGTAGTAGATTTAAGCTTTTTGAGATATTTAACTATGGTGTTTATTGGGACAGGTTGGAAAGAGAAGTTATTGGGATCTAGTGTGGGTACTATGTGAGTCTGGATAGGAAGAGAACAATTATTGTTTGTGAGGTCTAGTGTGGACTCAGTGAAGTATCAAATTGTAAGGCTATGTTGTCTTTAGTATCGATGAGTTTTGGGGAAGGAGTAGTAGTTTGTCCTGGGTGTAGGATTTTTTGATGGCAGCCCAGAATTTTTTGTGGGTTTCTTTGACTTTTTTATTAGACACTGCTACAGTAATATATGTTGTCCTGTCTAATATGTTTTTTAGCTTTATTTAATGGTTCTAGATATGTTTGTTTGTTAGTTGTAGTTTTGTCACTGAGCCAATTCTCCCTGGCCTTATCTCTAGTTTTTAACAGACACCTTGGTTCTTTGGTTAGCCAGAGGGCATAATTGGATTTTATCCTTATTGTTCTGGGGGGCCAAGATGTTTAGGATTTTGAGGGAGGTTGAGTTAAAGTATTCAACTGCAATATCTAAAGGTAGATCTTTGAGTGGTGCCCAGTTGCATTTTTTAAACTAGTTATGAGGTCTTGGGGCATATTTTTTTTTTGTTATCTCGGATTTGGTGGTAGGTAGTAAGTTTATGTGGATTTATGTAGTGTTGGAGAATGCAAGTTGGAATATGGTCACTGAGGCAGTCTTGGAGACAGCCAGAGTGTAGGGATAAATCTGGCCTGTTTGTAAAGATCCAGTCTAGGACTGAATGTTTATTTGATGTGTTGTCTATACTAGTACAAGTATGTATTGTTTGTGAGAAACCATGTAGGTTTTTGAGGTCAGAGGGATTTTGAGAGTTGCAGGAGAACCACACCACATTAAACTCACTCATTATAATTGTTTCCTGAGGGAGGGATGTTGCTGTCCAATTTAGGATATGTTCTACAGTAGTCAGATTTTTCCCAGGTGGGATTGAGGCTCCCTGTATGTTCAGATGTTTCTTTGGATTAATTGTTAATTTAGTAAACAGTATTTTGGTGTTATTAAAGTTTGGGATGGTTAGGTCTAGTGTTTTTAAATTGATATTGTTTTTGTATAAAGGCGATACCACCACCTCTTTTCTGTTGTCTAGCCATCCAATGTATGTTATGTCCTGGGGGAAGTATTTCTTTGTTAGAGAAGTCTGGTTTTAGCCAGGTTTCCTTTATCAGGGCTGTATCTGGAGTATATAGATCAAGGGTGGCATGCAATTCCTGAATTTTGTTCATGATGTTTCTGAGATTTATATTAAGTAGTAGTAAGTCCATACCTTTTCTGGGGAGAGTTAATTGTTGTTCGGGATGGGTTGGTGTGTAAAGCTGTAGATGGGTTGGATTTCTTTGGGGCCCAGGGTTGAGGTGAATGTCCCTACTAGGTGCAAGCTGCAATGCAATGTGAACTATACATTTTAAACATTTTGATATAAAGTTGTCATATATCTGTGTAACATTAGGATAAGATTATTGTGTAAGTAAGGTAAATGGTGCATGGTTTATGTTTGTGGGATTATAGATAGTTGGTGCTATTATTAAATTTGTATGTTTTAATTGTAATGGGTCTGGGAAGGGAGTAGTGTACGGAGACTGTGTGTTAAGTTCTGCATGGTAAGAGGTTATGTGAGTTGTAATAGACTGAAATATCAGGATTGATGGGTATAAAGTTATCATATTGCTTAATACTAATGTTTCAAATATGTAATAATGTTATGGGTGGGTAGGAATAATTGTTAGTTGTAACTGAGTTTTGATATGTGGGGGATTTAAAATTATTATTTTGTCTGGTTATGACTTATTTACACTAAAAGATGTAAAGTAGCAGGTAGTTAAGCAAATGGAGTGTGATCTATGGGAGTTAGTACGATACAGTATAGTTGGATAATTGGAATGATATAAATTTGGATTTCTCTTAGGTGTGATAGAATTGCTTTACTTTGGGGAGTAGTTATTTGGGAATAAGTTTAGGCACAACAGGGGTGGGTGAAAAATGGAGGTAGGGTAGAGGAGTGGCGAGACCTGAATGAAGCGAGGGCGAATGGATTGGGTAGAGCCAGTCAGTGTGTTTATGACCAGAAAAAACAATCAACAAAATGATCTGGGTTGAACATAAATAGGAAGTTAAAGGAACTGTAGTCCCGTGTTGATTTTTATTTTTAAAGCAAGTAGATTTTGCTTATTTGTAAACAACACTCTGGGGAAATAGTAGCAGACTGCAGCAATCACAAAACAGCAATGGGGTAATTTTGTTTTCTTAGTAGTATACATTAGCAACAGGTATAAGGAGTACAAACTACAGCTATAGGTAATTAGCTTACTATTTTACCCAACAAGAAGGAAGGGGAGACAAATACACTTAGTGCATATTTCTCATTGTTTGGGGGGCGCGGTGTTTTAATAAAACAGAAACTGCTTAATATCATCCCTAGGGATGTGCTGTCCAAATAATGTAATAAAAAGCCAGTTAATTATTCAGACTCTCAACTGTGACCTACATTGATTTTTTTTTTTATGTTGTAAGTTTCTTTCTTCCAGCACTTTACAGTTCCCAGTTGCTTGAGTGGGTTCACCAAGCACAGTTCAAAGAAATTACAGGTGAAAAGCTGGATACTTTCCGTGGTAGTTGCTAGAGTTAGTGTAATTGATTTTTTGATGCTGTAAGTTTCTTTCTTTCAGCAGTTTACAGTTCCGAGTTGCTTGAGTGGTTTCACTGAGTGCATTTAAAAGAAATTATAGATGAAATACTGGATATTTTCAGGGATAGTTGCTAGAGTTAGTATACTGTAAAGAAAAGTATTATAATGAATATGTTTGCTGATACTTACACTAGTAAAGCTCTAGTTAAACAAAAACACTCCTTATTGACTCTGTGGCAGCTATGGCATAATACATTATACTCATGTAAACTCTTAACAGCATTTAAGTAAAAGGAACAACCGAGGTTTGCAGTAAAATAGAAAGATATATATACAGATACAATTAGGAAGCTTAAATACTCTATGCAATTCTTATGGCAGCTATGCTCAATATGATATACTTATGGAAATGCTGTCAGTATTATGTAAAAGGAACAATAACAGAGAAAAACTTAGCAGAAAAAATGAAGAGAATGCAAACATATCGAATCAATTAAAAGCTATAACTCAGTCCTGTAGGATGCTGATAGCATTCCAGTTTACTTAGAATAATCATGTGACCACCACTACAATCATTAAACAAGTAAAATCTTAAGTTTCATAAAGGGAACTATACATTATAAATGTAAAACCTAGCCTTAGAGACAATTACCAAAACTGCTGCATAGTTGTTTTAGTAGTAAAGAGAGTTATAACATCAATATTTCAGAGAAGGCCTGTTAATAAGCATGATAACAGTTGGTATAGAGTCAATATACAAAACTATGCATCATTACCCCTTATGTCAACTAAAATTCAAATATGAAAGAACAACAGATGTTAAATGTGGATCTATATCACAACATCAAACGATAAAAAGAGCAAATGCTCTTTTATCGAACACTAAAAACCGAAAGCAGTAAATGTCGAACACACGGAACAAAGATTTTTTTTTCTGCAAAAAAACAAAAAAAACAAATCCAAAGACAAAATAAAGTGGGTGCCCTGCCCGCCACACCCCCCTACTTAAATATACCAATTCCGAGATCGCACCACAGTGGAAGAAATGACAAAGTCCAGAAAACAGCCCAGCAATTTTTTTCCCTGGGAAAAAAATTGCTGTTCCATGTGTTCGGCATTCAGTGCTTTCGACTTTTAGTGTTTGATAAAAGAGCGTTTGCTCTTTTTATCATTTGACTTCATAATATAGACCCGTTAAATGCTATTAATATTCTA
The DNA here is from genome assembly GCF_019279795.1 of Protopterus annectens. Classification (NCBI taxonomy): domain Eukaryota; kingdom Metazoa; phylum Chordata; order Ceratodontiformes; family Protopteridae; genus Protopterus; species Protopterus annectens. The sequence continues at coordinate 1,812,493,909 of NC_056728.1, read as the reverse complement.
AGTCCTGCATTCCAGTAGCGTACAATTTATGGAGCAGTGAGAAAATAATGATACTTTTACTGTAAAATGAACTCTCTTGGAGCTTTTCTTCTCGGGTCTCCACTGAAAATGGGCCTGTGTTCAGTTGGACCAACCCAGTTAACAAACATGCAATAAATAAATAAAAAATGTTTCTTTCTTCCAGCACTTTACTGTCCCCAGTCGCTTGAGTGAGTTCAGTGAATGCAGTTAAAAGAAATCACAGCTGAAATACTGTATATTTTCAGGGACAGTTGGTAGAGTTAGTGTAATTGATTTTTTGATGCTGTAAGTTTCTTTCTTCCAGCACATTACTGTTCCCAGTCGCTTGAGTGGGTTCACTGAGTGCAATTAAAAGGATTTACAGCTGAAATAATGGATATTTCCAGGGACAGTTTCCAGAGTTAGTGTAATTGATTTTTTGATGCTGTAAGTTTCTTTCTTCCAGCACTTTACAGTTCCTGGTCACTAGAATGGGTTCACTGAGCACAGTTAAAAGAAATTACAGCTGAAATACTGAATATTTTCAGGGATATTTGCTATAGTTAGCATAACTGACTTTTTGATGCTGGTAGTAAGTTTCTTTCTTCCAGCGCTTTACAGTTCCTGATCGCTTGATTGGGTTCACTGAGCACAGTTAAAAGAAACTGCTGAAATACTGGATATTTTTAGGGTCAGTTGCTAGAGTTAGTGTTATGGGGAGCACACAGGACCAGAGAAGAGCAGTATCTGGTTTATTTGTTCTTCATAGTAGATAACACACTCTGGACTTTATCTTCCAAGTTGAACATGAGGTGAAACTTGTGTTATATTCAGGCCATTGTCAGGTTTACATTGAGCTAGTGATCCCATTGACTGTATCAGTTTACATTGAGCTAGTGATCCCATTGACTGTATCACCTGACATGGAACTGGTCCTTTATTGAAATACATGGATCATATCTAATTGTTACATGATGTTCTTGACAGATCTCCTCTTACTGGAGCCTGGTACTGATGACACAGACTTACTTATGATAGTTTGTAAACAGTGTATTTCTAGTACCCTCAATCACCCAGCCACACTCCCAAGTCACAATCAATTACTATAGCAAATCTGAGAACAGGCTTCAACCATCCATGGAGTCTGCTAAATAAGTAGACCATGAAAGTACTGTAGATTGGCAGACCTTTCTTCCATACTGTTAGTAGACTGCATGCACACCAAGGAGAAATTAGAGTTACTGATTAGTTTGTCTTTGGAGGATGGAAGAAATTGCAGTACCCAAAGAAAACCCTTGTGAACACAGGGAGTACAAGCAAAGTCCACACAGAAGGCATACCAGCCTAGAGCTGAACCAGATAACCTCTTGCTATGAGGTGTCATTCTTTACCCACTAAATCACTGCATCATTTAGTATGCCAACTCAGGCCATCACACAGTATGTTTATCATTTGCTGGATGTAACTGGGAAATTTTGGGTTAACCAGAAACTTTTTAATCTACACAAGGGGGGATTGCAGGTTGGAACATACATAGAACACATTTTGCCTGGATGAAGTTCAGAGTGGATCCTAATTATGCAGTATATTGCTTAGCAGTCTCATATAAAAAGGCAGAATTCTTGTTCCATGAGATCTCTAGTAACATCCAACCTTGAGCCATGCTTTTCTGTTTGGTTATTATGTTGTGAAACCCTACTGTTTTATCAACAAGAAAGCTTTTTGGACTTTCAGCTATGAAGATGTCACCCAATTTCTGAGCAGTGCTTGTCATTAAGAATCACTACTGTAAATCCCATCTTTGCAGCATAAAGCAATAATGGCTTGACTATCATCCAGATATCTAAGTAAAAATAATGGGGACCCAGGCCCTCGAAAGACTTGAGTGGGGATGGTGGTATTGAGTGGCTGATGCCAGCTCACTCATCCTGAATGGAGGTGGTATAACCCACTGCATTGATGACCCCTATAGGAGCATAATGAAATGATAGGAGCAGCTATTCAGTCAGTGTGGCTATGTGCTACATGCCAGCTAAGAAGGCATTCACATGCTTGCAAGAAAAGAACTTCTGCAGAGCAGAGGCATTTACATAACTGCAAGCTGCTGACAGGTTGAGATTAAGCTTTTAAAGGGAGACTGCATGACTAGCATGATAGCCTGACTCTCTCTCAACTGAATCTCACCTCTGGTGGGACTGAATTTTCTGGATGGACTCTTGCCTCAGCCACAGAACAAATGGGCCATGGGCCTGCCATCCCTGTCTGGGGGTATGAATGAGACAGCTATTATTCTTCCAGTCAGAGAATGGGTCAACTGTGTGCAGGTAGAGGCACCATATAGCAGTTCATCCATCCATCCATCCATCCATCCATCCATCCATCCATCCATCCATCCATCCAGTCTTCCACCCACAACCCCTTTTTCCCATTTTTGCGCATGGTGTTGGAGTGTCCTTTCAACAGTGACAATCATCTAGAGTCAAGGTTTACACCACTGAGTGGCTAGCCTTGCTGCGGTAGTTCTTCCATACAACATACTTACACCTGTGGTCAATACAGATTGTCCAACACGTACTACATGTCCTTGGAGTGTGGGAGGAAACTGTAGCACTCGGAGGAAACCCACTTGCACACACAGAGAGGACATGCAGGCACTGCAGAGAAAGCATCCCAGCTGAGAATCGAACAGGGAAGCCTCTTGCTCTGAGGTGACAATGCTATCCACTGTGCCACTGTATGGTCTTATATAACAGCTCATGTGAGAGTTAAAAAATGCATACTATATATATATATATATATATATATATATATGCATACATATGTAAAGTGCCAGTACTCTTTTTATAAGTGCACTTTACAGTGATTCCATATCTACGTTTATAGCCTTTTCAGTCAAGTTGTGCAGTTATGGAGTTAATATATGCAAGGAAGGGGATATGAATGGAAAAGCACTCATACGAGTGCAGGAGGGCTTGCTCCTCTGCAAGAATAGCATTTGTTTGTATTCTGCATCTTACTACAGTTCTGACATTTGGTTTAACCCATTTCAAGCTTCAGCTCGCTGCAGCTTAATGAAGTATAAAAAACGAAAAAGGATAGTACACAAGTCTTGACATGTCATAAAACATACACCAAAGAAAATCAAAAATCTGACAAAAGTCTGATGACGCTTTTATTTGAAAGTGCTTATTTATTTTTCCAGCCATAATTATAATGAAAGTGACTTCATATGTGGATGCTGGTGTGTTTTTGATTTTCTTTAGCTTAAAGAAGTACAGTGGAACTCTCTTGATTTGCAAATTTTGACTAATTTCCACTCATTCTTTAAGCTAAATTTTATCAGTAAAGTTACTGAGGAAAGAGTTTATATATGAAGCTGCATTCAAACCTTATAAGACTTATTTATCCTTCTTAATCTGGTTTTAGATCTCCGTACAGAACTAAGAACTCCCTCATTGGAGTAATCAGTAACCTAGTAACAGCAGCAGATCAGTGAATGTATTCCATCTTAACCCTCCTTGATTTTTGACAGTGTTTGACACCATGGATTATGATTTCTTCACTTAACATCTACTTACTGAATATGGTGATTTGCCTACTCCATTCGAGTGGTTTGCCTCCTACCTCCCAGGCTGCACACAGCAACACTCTCTGGCATTATTTCTTCCCAGGATTTCCAGCTAAAGTGAGGCATGCTGCAGGTTCAGTTTAGGTCCCATTATTATTTACAGTGCTCATGTTAGTCTTGAGAGTTGCTATTTCAAGGAAGAGTTATGCTGACAATATCTAGCTGCCTTTCTCAGACACATTGGACCGACTGCATTTAAAGACTGCTTGGAAGAACCCAACATTAGATGGATTCTTATCAAGTCAAGAACAATTTATTCAGCACTGAAATGATGTATGTGCATGCCAGTGTTTTCTGCTTTCAGGTCTCAGACCTATGTTCTCTTACTTCTTGTGTTATCAATAGACTGGAATTCATGTACTGAGTGTGAAATCTGGAGATGATGCTTAATAACCCACTGTCACTCAGGTGTTAGGTGTCTACAGCTGTCAGGCCTTCCTGTTTTCACTTGAAAAATCCTTCCTAGATTAAACACTTACTACCTACATTGGACCTTGAGACAAATCTGCATGCCCTGTCAGTGGTCTATCTGGTTTATTATGATGCACTTTATATTTGCCTGTTGGATGGTGGCCTCATCTGACTGCAGTGGCTGTAGTACTTCTCAGCACTGCCATATTACTCCTCAGTAGTTTGAACTATGCTGGCTGCCAGTTAGTCAGTTCAGTCCTGGAGATTTTAGATTTCAGCTTTCATGCTTTATATGCACTGGGTCCTGCATCTCTGCAAAAAGCCTTGTTGCTTCATACTCCTTCAAGTCATCAGGATAGGTGCTGATGACTGTGCTTAGGATAACCTTTGAGACCTCTGATAGGCATGCATTTGACTACTTGGCACTAACTGTCTGGAATCAACTACCTTCCCTGCTATAGGCTTATGACATTTAGACATCATTCTGGATCTCCCTTAAATAGACTCTTTTTAGCAGTGTGCAGTTAAATTCTAACAGAGATCCTTTGTGGTAGCCCTTTTATTAAATCAGGTATCAAATACTATTTAGATACTTTTAGCCATCATAGGGTCATAGGAAATTTACGATGAATGAGTCTTGCAACCATTTACATCTTGCAAGTACTCACCCTTAGACTATACCCCAAGTCTTGAGAAGTGTAGGCCAGTCAAGCCTGGGTAAATTTGTAAAAACCCATCCAATCTTCCAGGTCACGTTTGAAGGACTATATGCTGGGAGAGTCTTTCAGAGAGGTAGGGGAGGCATTAAATGATGAACCTATCTCTCCACCATTTTTATTTATCTGATAGTGAAGATTTAGATCCCTGGTTCTGGTATTCTATTTGATTTGTGGAGATGCAAGATATCCAGGCCAGCTGGGGCCTTAATGGCATGGAAGGCAAGGCATAGATCTTCCATCAGGAGTTTATAATGTATTGAATAATGTGCCAGTGCTTCCATTCCTTTCTGGTAGCTTAAGATTTTTAACCAAGTCGTCTTAGTTATGAACTTCTGTGGTCTTTCTTATTCTTTTGTATGGCTAGTGAGGTGCATCTTAAAAGTGACATTCTATTCCATGACTGAAGGTACAATGACCTTATTAGAGCCAAATGATATTCCTTTGACAATAAACTGCCCTGTATAGAAGGACTTCCTGGCTACTGCTGTTAAATGATCATTAATGTAGAGGGAACAGTATAACAGCCTATGTTCCACAGCCTCTAACAACATTCTCCTTTTAAAATAGAGTACTGGCTATGCTGTATTCTGGAGAAGGAGGTTCTCTGCTGTATGCTGAGGTAGAAGTTTCTCTGCTGTATGTTGGGGTAGAAGGTTCTCTGCTTCATGCTGGGATAGGACATTCTCTACCAAAGGTGACAATATTGTCTTTTTTGCATTTAATTTGAGCCCATTTCTAGTACACCAGATATTAATGAGTGTACGTTTTTGCTGATGGGTTTTCGGTGCTGGAAGAAGCTTGAAAATGACTCCTAGTTTGCAATCATGATATAGAGATCAGAAAAGTAATTGCTGAGCCAAAGAAGTCCCAACACTGAGCACTTTGGCCACCACTGGCCACCTGAACACTCTGTGATGAGGTACCTGCCATCTGCATTGTGTCGGCTATGACTTTAAGCTAGTTTGCTGTCCTCCATACTATAGAAGGATGTATTTGCAATGCATTAAGCTTACTAGCTAAACCAGGGCTATTCTTGCAAATGGTATACAATGATAAGTGTATTACTCTGGTAAATAAACTAAATAAATAAAAACATTGAGCTAACATGCAGGATGGTGTCAAATGCCATTGGTCAGGTCAAGTTATGCCATAAGTACATTATAACCACTGTCAATGGCCTGTGTTATCCTTTTGAAGACGTAAACCAACTTCATTAGACAGGATCTACCAATGGGGCCCCCTTCACATGGTCAACATTTCAGAATGTCGATGACTATATGGCCAAGACCATATGATCGACATTTAAAATGTCGACCATGCAGAACCAACATCTCCAAACAGCGCGGAATGGAAAGATTTCCATCTTCTGCACTGTAGTGCAATCTTGGAGTTGTTATATTTAAGTTCTGGGGGGTGTGGTGGGCAGAGCCCCCCATGGGAGGTGCAGGGAGCCCTGCTTGCAGTGTGAAGGTAAAATTTTGTTGTGTTTTTTTTTTCTGTATGGTCGACATTTCGAATGTCGATCATATGGTCTCGGCCATATGGTTTTCATCATTCTGAAATGTTGGCCCTATCAAGTAGACCCCTACAAATGACAAAGCAAAGTTTTTGATGGTCTAGTCTGATGAGATTGTTGATATAATAGCTTATCAAGTTAGTGATAAAATGTTCCATGGCTTTGCAAATGAGATTCATCAGGCTGATGGGCCTTTAATTCCAAGGGTCACTGGTAGGAGTATCCTTAAGGAGTGGCATCACTACTACTGTGCTTCAAACTTCATTGATAAAACCTTTGGGTAAGCTCAGGTTAAATAGTTTATAAAGTGAATCTGCCAGAGCATGTTTAGCACTGTTTATTATGTATCCTGGCATCTTACTGGGTCCTATTAAGGAATTATTTATATCAGGACCTCACCATATTACTTGATGTTATGCCACATGCTAACATAATTAGCAAGCTAAACATGCTTCAAATTGATCGCAATGTAGTTAGGTGGATAGCAAACTGGATGAGGTACAGAGCTTACACAGTGAGGGGGACAGGTGTGTCCTCAGAGCATGTAGGTAACAAGTGGAGTCCCTCAGGGATCTGCACTGTGTCCTCTCTTACTCAGCAAACTGGGTGTCATCCTCAAATCCTCTTCTGACATGCAGAAGCTGCAACCTGAACTTTCACATTTTAATACCTTGTATACCAAAAAAGGGCTAAAACTAAATGCCAAAAAGTGCACTACTGTTAAATTTGTAAACAATATTTCAACCCATCTTCTAGCACAGATAACGCCTCACTCCAAAATGAAGATGTTGTGAGAGACCTTGGAACGTGGGGAGATAATTCCCTCTCATTTGATCATCATATTGCAACAATGATTAGAAAATACTTTTATCTGGCACACCTGACTACAAATGTTATGTCCTCTAGATCCAAAATATTCCTTACCCGATTATATTCTGCACTGATCAGGCACATCATATGATACAGTTCCCTCCTTTGGGAGGTACCTTACTCGATATATTAGACAGCTGAAGAGACCCCAGAGGTTCCTAACAAAAGAGATCATGTGCCAAATGACCTGAGCTACCAGGACAGGCTGGAGGCTCCGTCCTGTATTCAGTGTTCGATAGACTCCTTAAGAGTGAGTTCTCTTACTTTTCAGACCATTATGGATCCAGCACTCCAAGACTTCTTATATCTCCAAAAATCCAACAGTCCAGAACACAAGGACCTGAGATCTGAACTTGCTTTACCAAATAAACACTGTGGAGAGATAACTTCAAGATGCAATGACTACCCCTTCTCTGGAACAAACTTCCCCTCCAATCAAGCAATGGGATACATTCTCTCAAAAGTGTAGCTGGCTTAACCAACACCCTAAGAAGGTACACAAACTGATGAAAAATAAGAAATCACTGAAAAACAGGGTGGAGTATATGCACTTTGAAATCCTTTTAATATCCACAAGTAAATTTCAGGTACGCTTGTGGATATTAAAAGAATACTTGAAATTTACTTGTGGATATTAAAAATATTTCAAAGCGCATTTACTCCACCCCAGTTTCCAGAGATTTCTTATTTTTTATCAAATACAGTTGGTGTGTCACTGGATTTACCTACATGCTGCTTCACTTTTTTGCTGCTAACGTCTCATAAATTAGCACCCCACCCTCCTCAGCTCTTTAAATGAAGAATAAAAAAAAAAGTCTGTTCCTTCTACCGGCACATCAGTCAGGTCGTCAGATACACAACACACCCCAACACAGCCATTCAGATCCTGTTTATGTACAGTGCCCCCAACTTTCTTTCCTCACGTTTTAGTAAAAAAAAAAAAAATCTTCTTTTAAACTGTAATGAATCTGCTTGCTACAGATATAACAAATAGTTAATACAGTTTATACCCTGCCTGCATGGAGCGCTACAGTGTTCATGTTTTAGTTTTTTTTTTTAATTCTTCTTTTAAACTGCAACAAACTGCTTGCTTCAAATGTAGCAAAGATTTGCTACGGTTTACACCCCACAAAGAGTGCCATAGTGCTCTGGTTAGACCGCAAATGCAATACTGGCTTTTAAAATTTGGTATTGCACTAAAGAGCAATTGGGATGATGGATGGCTGATCACACTCCCACAACATTTTGTGCCCAGGGCAATTGTCCCTCTTGGCCCACCTTAGCTATACTACTGCATTCCTTCTTTTAAAAAGAAGTTAGATAATTGCATAGATATTCATAAATTCACCCACAGCTTGATTATCCTATCTCTATTTGAAATAGTGAGGTAAGGTCTAAGGGTGAGAACTGGCTCATCATCATCATCAGCAGCCCGCTTTTTCAAAATTTTTTCTACATGGGGTTGGGGTATCCTGTTAACTGTTGTCAACTCTCTCAATTGAGTGCCACACTCCTAACTTCTTCGACACTCATGCTTGACTGTCACAGATCTCCTTTCACACAATCCATCCACCTCTTTGCTGGACGCCCTTGCTTCCTCTTACCTTCTTCCTGTCTGTCCCAAACTTTCTCACCAGATTATCTTTTGCTTTTCTACACATGTGCCCAAACCACAGTAATTTGTTGTCTTTGATATTTTCTGCAACTGGAGCTACTTTGGGTTCTGCTCTTATGTCCTCATTTCTTTGTCTGTCCTACAGTGTGCATATTTCCACCCTTCTCAGACACTTCATTTCCATCACTTCTAGCTTCTTCAACCGGTCTGCCTTTACTGCTCAGGTTTCTGTACCATACAGTAGTATTGGTTACACCACTGTCTTGTGCATCTTAGTTTTCAGCTTCTTTGGCATTCTTCTGTCATATACTACACCTGACACTCTATACTGGTTGGCTGCAGCCCCTCTGATTCTAGCTTTGACCTCTTAATTTAGGCTTTCCTTCTCCTCAACCACCCCTCCCAGATACTTGAAGCTGTTTACCTCTTCCACTGTTTTCCCCTTTATCTCTATTCGCAGCGTCTTCTGATTTCCCCAATTTGCTGCTATTACCACCCATCCCATGTGCCTTCAGTTTTGCATTCCATTCTCCTATCCTTTGCAGAAGTTCTAGCTCAGAGTCTGCATGTAATGCAACATCATCATGCAATATCATCTGCATGCAGCAACTTTGTTGATCTCCCCCCTCCAACCTGTTTGTTAATGTAGTCCATCACCAGTATGAACAGCAGTGGGCTCAGAGCTGAACCCTGGTGTACACCTACTGCCACTGGGAACCCATCTGTGAGGCCGAACACTGTTCATACTTGAGTCATTGGGTCCTTGTATATAGCCTGCACTAATTCTACCAATGTTTCTAGGACTTCAAACCAAAGCAGTACTGCCCAGATCAGCTTTCTTGGAATCTTGTCAAATGCTTTATCCAAGTCTAGGAATGCCCATGTGGGGTCTCCTCATTTCTAGCATCTTCACAAGTATCTGTCTCACTGCAAACATCGGATCACTTGTGCTGCATCCTAATCTGAATCTAAACTGCTCATTTCCCATCTTACATTCTACTATTCTGCATATGCATTTATTAATCACCCTCTCCAGAACTTTCATGCAAGGTGATAGGAGTTTGATGCCTCTCTACTGCCCACAGTTACTGATCATGAGAACTGGCTCATGCAGAGTTCTTAATATATCGATTTTGCATATATAGACTAAGGTTTCTACACATCTCTAGTAGCAGACAATACCAAATACTTTACGTATGTGCATAGGTATGGAGTGATAACACAGGTAAATAATACTACGTTATCAGGGAGAGATAATAATAAAGTGAAAACAGACCAGTTACTAATTGACAAAAGTTGCTGGAAGTTTTGGGGACAGAGATTGAGTCAAACGAATTATTATGAAGGAATGGACGGTGTGGAGAAGATAAGAATAGGGACGAGAGGACAGCGGAGGTGGACAGCGGGCGCTGGGTGGTGTTGCAAGAAGGCACTCAAGTTATACAGGGTTGCTGCATAAGCATAGCTTTGTATTCAACAAATGGGATTTGAGGTTTTTTTAAAGTACAGAGGATTTGCAGTTGTCCATATATCTGTTGGCAAAGAGTTCCAGATTTTGGCTGTGCATTTAGAATAGAGGGAATCTCCAGCGGCATTGTTGGATTTGGTAGTTTTTATGAAGGATTTATTATTTGAGCATAAGGAGTGGCTACTAGTGTAAGAGAATAGAAGGTTTTGCAGAGCAGGTTTTTTTTTTTCAGGTTGATTTAGAAGTGTGTGAGCCAAAGTAAGTTGGTTATAAGTTTAGAGCTGGGATAGTTCTAGCCAGTTAAGTTGTTTTTGTGCAAGGCAATGGTGTGTTTTAAAACTGGAGTCTGTTGCAAATTTTGCAATCTTATTATAGCAGGTATCTCATTTTGCTAGGTCTGATTTTTTAGGTTTGTCAGAATGGGTGAGGCATATAGGAGTTTTGAGATCAGGTGTGTTCTTGCAATAGTAGCATTTGTGCTATTGGTCAGGTATTGTCTATTTCTGTAAAGAGCACCAAGTTTTTTATTTACTTTTTTGACTGTCTGGGCTATGTATAGGTCAAATTTCATAGGGTTGTCAATAACACTCAGAAGTTTAGTCTGGGAAACAGGAGAGATGGTGGTATTGTTTGCAGATGTGATCTTAATCGGAGAGTGGGAATCTATAGCTCTAGTGGTTTGGAATATCGGTCTTGTTGGGGTTTCGAATAAGTTGAGGTTCACAAAGCCACATTTCAACTTCAGAGAAGGACTGCTGCATTACTTGTTGTAACTGCTGGAGTGATGATGCAGTGCATATTAATGTCGAATCGTCTGCATATCGGACTAGGGAGACATGCAGCATAGCAGTGTGTAAACTGTTAGTGAAAAGTATGAAAAGGAGGGGACCTAGACTGGAACTCTGTGGTACACCTAGAGTAACAGGCCATAGAGGAGATACTTTCCTGCCATTTTACAGCTTGTCTGTGCCCTGTTTAGTAGTCTTTGAACCAAGTAGTTGTGGATTGACTAAGGTTTAGTTCTAAGAGTACTTGTATAAGTTTGTTATGAGCAATGGTATCAAATGCTTTTTATACATCTAGATAGACAGATGGACGATACTGTTTTACCATTGTTCCTATGTTGATTAAAGATATTTGTGAAACTCATTAGGGTGGAAGTTGTGCTATGGTAAGGCCAAAATCCATGTTGGGTTTTGGATAGCAGGTTGTTGTCAAGGAGATACTGCGTAATTTGTGAGTGGATGCATCTTTCTACAACTAGATACAGGGGTGACAATATAGCTACTGGCCTGTAATTGAACAGTTTTAATGATTTTCCCTCTTTGTGTAGTGGAATGATGTGTGAAATTTTCCAGATTGCTGGTACCTTTTGTTTGGAGATGGATCGGTTTATTAAGATGGATACTGGGTAGGAGATGGCATCAGCAGCAAAATTGAGATATTCAGCTGTTAAGTTATCAGCTGCTAGGGTTGTTGGAGTTCTTTCAGTAGTTTTTTTTTATACTATCAGTTTGTACAGGTTGGAAATCAAAAGTGCTGCTATCTAGGCTTGCTGTGAGAATTTCTGTGAAGGTGGAAAATTTATTATTTGTGAGAGCTAGTATGGACTCTGAAATACTTATTAAACTGCATAGCTATAGAGCCTTAGTTGTTAGTGGTTATAGAGGTGGGGGTACTGGTGTTTCCAGGTTGTAGGATTTTATAAATAGTGGACCAAAACTTCTGAGGGTTGTTTTGAGTTTAGTTTGAATAGCTTGGTAGTGATTAATCGTGTCCTGTTTGATTTGTTTTTTAGCTTTATTTCTAAGTTCTTGATATACCTGCTAAGTCACTCGTGTTTTGCTTTTTTGCCACAGATTCCAAGCTTTATCTGTCTCTTTGCATTGTATTTTCTGTTTTCTATGATTCTCTGATTTAGTACATATTCTTTAACGATTATGAGAAGCTTGAGAGATTCAGGGATAGGTGTGCTTTGGATTGTTGTCTCTGGGGTAAAGTTAGCACTGAATTTTGTGCTAGTGTCAGTGTCTAATGGGGTCATACTAGGTGGTAACATTTTGAATAATTTCAGAACAATATTTTGTGACATTTATTAGTTTTATGACATAACTAAAGAAGGATTTTTATTTGTTCTTTCCTTGAGATGTTAACCTAAGTTCATGGGTTGCTTTAGTAGACTTAATAGTATTTTTAAAGATTTTAATGTTATAAGAGTCTTTTTATCTGATGTATATTTTAAGATTTATTTCCTTTTTATTCTAGAGTTTATTTATTTTGATGGACCACTGAGGTGACGTGTTTTTAAATTTCCCGTTATATTTAGATCTGGTTGAGACTGCCAGTTCTATACATTTATCTAAGGAGGCATAGAACTGCTTTAGTTAATCTGAATTTTTTCCGTAGAATTTGATGAGTTTAGTATGCCTGAAATCTTTGAATACTGAGGAACTTGTTTCAGAGTGTTTATAGACATGTAAGATGAAATTCACTATTTTAGGATCCAACTTAATCAAGGAAGAAGATACCAGAGAAAAGTGCATGAATAAGCTATATTCATAAAAACCAGGTTAAGGATATTATGTCCTCTAGTGGATTTGTGAACGATCTAGTCCAGGGAGCTTTTGTTTATTTACTCTAAGAAATATTGGACATATCTGACATTGGAGGTATAGGTATTTCTGCTCTGAGGGGTAGCTAAAGTCCCCCAAAATAATGGAATTATTTTTTGTGGGGGAATCATCAAGCTTGTTTAGGAACCTTATATAATTTTATAGGGATACAGAGGGTGTCCAGTAACAGGTACAGTAGGATAATCAGTCTTGTTTAGGGTAATATTTAGGTCAACAAGTTCAATTTGTGGGTCTCTGGGAATCTGTCTGGAGGTGATACTGTCCATTGCAAATATGGAAGTACCACCACAGTTGCTATCACCTAAAGGCCTTTTAGGCATAAACCAAGGTATGAAGGGAGTGCTTTCCAAATTTTAAAGCATGTTTCAGTAATTACACAAGCATGCATGTATTCTGAATACAGGTGAGCGTCAAGTTCAGGCAGTCTGTTGTCAATACTGCTGGCATTGAGCAGAGCCTCCTGAATCTGATTCTGGTTTGCATTTCATATGATAGTTATGTTGGGGTGCCCATCTAGATGGAATCTGCATAAAAAGGCCACTATGGGTGAAGCAAAGGCTTTCACCAGTATGTAAAATACTTGGAATGAGAAGTGCAGACCATCATTTGTAAAGCATATAGGACAGTCAAGCATCTCATCCCATACTAGGTCCCACTGGAATGACTCAGAATATTTATCCAATTGTTAAAGCCGATTATCTTTCCTTGTACCTGGTATCATTTTTGGAAAAAGGAAGTATTCCTCTCTGGACCAGAATATGACTTGCTTTTGTGACATGCGTGAAGAGTTTGGACATGTCTATCTGCATATCCCCCAGGGTTTCGTATTCCATGTTGTTCACCCACATGTGAATCACCAATGTGTCATACTCGTATTTGTTAGGTGCAAGGATCTTAAAGGCCCTTGAGATATCAGAGATCCTGGCACCTGAAAGCAACTTACCATTACCCTGTTTTTGTCCAGCTTAGTGAGTCGAGAAGCAATGTGCCTGACTGTAGAGTCACCAGTCACTCAAACATTTTATAAGTAGTATTGTCTGGAGCACTGGATTTGAAATGATTTAACTCTTGATAAAGTCTTTCAGCTTTTCCTGGTTAGAGGTCACTCTCGAAAACACTCCTAAAAGTGTGCTTGAAGGTCAGGTGGTGTTGGATTTTCCCTGATCCTTAGTCTATGGATCTAGGATGGTTTGGAAAGGATTTTTTATAGCCTCAGTGTAAAAACTTTTAGTGTGGGTTGGTGTATGGTGGACATGTATGTGTGTGTGGGGGGTGGATATTTGTTTATTCATTCACTGATTTATTTATTTACTGTTACGATAACTGGGTAGGTGGGGTGATCCAAAGACCCTTTACAGCCACAACCCTGCAGAAAAATGCAAACAATGTAGAAAGATGAGTATCAATGTATGCAATAATATAAAGAGCAATACAAAGCAATGATGGAAGTACAGTGTGATCTATCCAATCACAGCCTCTTTTTCCCAGTTTTGCACATGGTGTCAGGGTGTCACATCAACAGTGACGAGCCAATGCTCACACTGCTGGATAGCTAGCCCTGAAGATCAGTGTAGTATTTACATATAAGTAGAGGAAGTATTAGGCTTTAAAGCTAAATAATGAATATAATCTATAAAACAATAACTATTGTTTACTCAAAAGTAATATATCAGAGAGGAGCTGCATGACAGGATAAGAGCAGTAGTACATTGGCATCTCAGAGTTTTATGAGTTTTACAATTAACCATTGTCTCTGAAGCATTTGTTTCCAGGATTATTATGGAGATGTTCAGGCAGAGCTCTTTTGAAACCCCCAAATGATTCCCTACAGTTTGCTTCATAATCCAGGGCCTAGTCAGGTGAAAGCACACTCACCTAAAGATGTTCTAAACTGGGGCCTAATAAGGGAGATGACAACATCTTGGGATCTAAAAATGAGAATGTGTGTTCCCTAATGGGGTTAATCCCTTTAAAGGAGGGCAGTGTCCCACTTTTAGTACTGTGCATAACAAAGTGCCTGTTAATTAGGTTGATATTTCAGGAGGTAGAAACCACTTATGTTTCTGCAAAGAAAAGCAGTCATGACACTGTGAATTGGCAAGCAGCACACATCTGTAAATCTTATTTTCTCAAGTCTGTAATCCATGTACATTGCCAGCAGAATGAAATGTCTGCATGAATAGACCATATTCTAGGAAGAAGTAAATTTTTGGCAAAGGCCATTCTAGTCATTTGAGAGAACAGAATTTCAGGTGGAAAGAACTTTATTAATGATGCTGCCAGCGTGAATAAAGAAGGGAAGACAGGGACCAAGGGTGAGACATAAGCAAATATATTCAGAGACAAAGAGTTGATATTGTTTTATTGTCAGAAATAGTAAAAACTGGAAGTTGGTGGGATTTGTCAGGGGACGAAACTAACATAACACTAGTTTTACTGTGGTTAATCACAAATTTATTACAGGAAATCCAGTCACATAAATTGGTAAAGTCTGTTAAAGATGAGTTGGCAGATAGAAAGGGCATTTATTTGCTTGAAGTAAGAAAATGTTATATGCATTTAATATGAAGTTCTTCTGGGAGGTCATTAATAAATAAATGAATAGTTGGGGTCCTAAAACTGAACCTTGAGGGATTTCTGTATTAAATGTGCCATGAATGGATAGCTGGTTGTTAGAATGGTCTCAAAGGATCCTGTTTAGGAGATAAGTTTCAAACTGGTTAGTAGCGTTTTGGCCAAAGCTGAATTTTGCTAACTTGGGAAGACATTGTGGTTAACTCTATCAAAGGCTCTAGTCATCTCTACAAAAAGTTTAACTATAATGAGTTCCTTATTGATATTATAATAGACAAGAGTCTATGGAAGAGAGTAGTTCTGAAGGAGTATCTGAAATCATGTTGTTTAACTGACAGCAGTCCATTATTTATATGTTCTAGTAATTGTTTATAAACAATAGGAAGACAACAAAGCGTGGAGATAGGCTAGAAGACATTGGGAGTGTTGAGGGAGGGTTCTTTAGGAAGGGGGATGTTGATGAAATGTTTTAATGGTGGCAAAAAAGTTAATTTGTAAGATAGACTTTAAATGAAGATAAGGTGTCAGCTACTCTCCTACATAAAGTATGGTTAATACTATTAATAGGTTCACTTTAAGTGGAAGATAGCTGCATATTCAGCAAAAGGGCATAGTTGTGGTTGGGAGCTATTACTGCCCGATGGCTGGAAGCTGTATATGGATTGATCTCTTGGATGGAGGAAGTGAGAAAGGATTAATACTTTTCAGCTGGATTATGCAGGGATACTCATTTTGTGAGAGAGAGGAGTTGGTGTTTTTTTGTAAATTGCCCAGTGAGCTGCTTCGTTACCTTTCAGAATAATCTGGATTTCCAGTGGATGCAATTTATTTAGCACATAAGTAGAGTGATTTAGCAGAGTTTGTTGGTATTCTAGTTTGCTTTCTCAAAATAATATTTGTTGTGGATGGCTATTGCTCTGATCTTGTTCCAAAGCAGTGTAAGCATTGTTCCTTTGTTTCATGACATTCTTAATGTCTCTTGAAAACCAAGGGTATACCTGTTCCCTAGTCTCTTGCATATGCAAGCAAAGAAAAGGGAGTCCTATCTAGAAGAGATGGGTCTTGTAAATAGTGACAAAGCAGCAGTGGGGTCATTGAGAAGGTAAGGGGAAGACCAAGCACCTATGGGTTACTTAGAGCAATATAAAACAACTGTGAGTTATTTGAGCACTGCACAGCAGCTAGCAGCTGCTTGGAGGATACAGCATGCACAGAGTGGCTCATCAACCAAATGTTGGTAGCTTGACACACTTCTAAAAATCATCAGTCATACTTAGTAGTAGGATTAAAGAGTGATATGCAGTACCAAGACAGTTATGGCTCAAGATGCCTGTGTCTATAAAGTGCATGCTGCACTAAGTGAATCACCATCCAAATTCAGGAAATTTTTAGTATCAATAACAAAAGCTGAAAAAAATACAGAAAGTACACACTTATGCCAGATCTTGCATGGTTTGGTTTTAGGTCAAATCATATATATGTAGTCACAATCAACATCATAACAGCTTAGTGGGTACCAGTTCATAGCAAATAAGCTCTAGGCTGTACAAATGCAGGTAAACTTTTGCAACTCTGACAAAACTAATGCCCGGACACTGGCCAATAGCAAACAAAACTCTTCAAGGCTCTAAAAACATTATTTTAAACATCAAGCAGTCCTATCAACACTAGGGTCAGAAACCTAAATCTCCTTCAACAAATAAATAAAACAAGGTGAAGGGAGAGATAAGTAATGCTGTGCCTACCTCATCTATGGACAGTCTTCTTCTTCAAGTTATGTGGCACATTGTCTGTCTTTAAAAAGAAGCAGGACAGCTAGATGGGTGTTCATAAATTCTACCCTGGTGTGACTGGCCTAGATAGACCTCCTTGAAAAGGGAAGAAAGGCCTAAGAGAGGATACTGGCAAGTTGGAAGTGACCTTTGGGCTCAGTTGTATTGTAACTCCTATGATCCTATGGCATGAAATGGTGAAATGGCTTCACCATATCTTACTTTTTAAAAAAAAAAAAAAAAAAGCTGAGATCTTCCTTTCTCCATTGTTTGCTTTCCAAAGCACTGATGTACTGTGTAACCATGGGAACGTAAGTCCCATACACATGCTCAGTATATCAACAAAGGGGAAGAATGCAGAAACAACACAGAGGAACACCACTTCACCATGCTGCAAATAAATTATTTAATAAAAGTAAGCAATTTATTTCTTAAATAATGTAATTGCATAATAGCAATAACTGACCCAAGGGTGGTGTGTGTGTGTGTGTGTGTGTGTGTGTGTGTGTGT
This sequence comes from Protopterus annectens, assembly GCF_019279795.1. Taxonomy (NCBI): domain Eukaryota; kingdom Metazoa; phylum Chordata; order Ceratodontiformes; family Protopteridae; genus Protopterus; species Protopterus annectens. Next base: position 1,812,476,192 of record NC_056728.1, on the reverse strand, counting down.
GTGTGTGTGTGTGTGTGTGTGTGTGTGTGTGTGTGTGTGTGTGTGTGTGTGTGTGTGTGTGTGCATGTGTGTGTGTGTGTGTGTGTGTATGCATGCGTGCATCTGTGTGTTTGGGCGTGGCAAAGTATCCAGTATCAGTGTTCTACAGAGAAACAAAAATTCTGATTCTTTAGACTGTAAAGCAAGAGTTTGGCTGGTTTTGCCCTTGTGATTAAACCACTCCATCTGTGGGTAAGTCTTCAATATACCACACCCACTCATCAGTTATTGCATACCTTATATAACATGACAGCTTTCCCATAGCTGGTTACCTATGACTATGTACAGAAATAAACTCATGTACAAGCCACCCGACTTTGCTGAATGCAGTTAATTTTTAAATATGGTGCATTATTACTATGTGCACACAGAGCCAAATAACTTCAAATAAGTACTCAGTTCTTGATACACTTCTATCACCTCTGTAATTTTACATTATTTTTTTCACTAAATGAGTTCCCATTGTACGTTCAAGGACCACAAGTGCAATCCTTGGAGCAGTGACAATTTATGTGCGATTGTAGAGAAATACATACTAGCTCTGAAACTACTTTACCTCCTTGAATCATGACAGTTGGGAGTGCAGAAGGCTTGCCTTCCTTAAAAAAAAATAGCTTTTTTGGTGTAACAGTGAGTTTCACACTTTGCAGTTCCCATGTTTGCAGAATTTCCTATAAGAAGACCATTAAACTTAAGTGCCTTTAGCTTTGTCACTTTTTTATTTTCATGGATCTATCTTGTTTGCAGATTGAAGTACAGAGCACAATTTTTATCAAGCTGAAACTACCTATTCACCTTGTAGAATAGTAAGAAGTGCCACCATTTCATGCAGTTTCATTCCCTTATCACTATAAGGAAAAGTTAAATGGGTTAGAACCAATATATGCACCACTTGAAAACAAAAGTATGATGACGACAGGTGGCTTTCTAAGTTTAGACTGCTAGCTGAAGTCTTGATTTTCAGTGTAAAGAATCAGAATTTTTGTTTCTCTGTAGAATGCTGATACTGGTCACCCTGCCACACACACACACACACACACACACACACACACACACACACACACACACACACACACACACACACACACGTGCACACCAAAAAAATTCAGTGAGTAAATTATTCGGTGCTAAATAAGTTGTCACTTTTGTTTCACGGCACTACATCCTTGCCACCAAAAGAAGACTTGATTCAGCCTGTTTTCCTTCATGAAAGATTTTTTTTTAAAAAAGCAATGTACATTCTATAAACTTTCATTCTTTTTGTTTATGCCAGCAAAGCAATATCCGAATGTCATACCTTTGAATTAAGTGCTCATTCATATTTGAATAAGCTTTTTAAGGATTAGGTAAAGGCCTCCCTTGGGTGTTTGGCATCATCCTCTGAAAAGCTCTAATGTAAACAGAATGCTGCTTCTATTTCAGTCTGATAAGCAAATACAGAAACATATGATTTAACACCATGAGATGCTGTTGATTAAAATGTTTTACTTCCTATAGTTCCCAGAGCCCTTTGCAATAAGCTTAGATATATCACTGCCATTTAAGTTCGTTCTGCAGTAACAAAGGCATTGCTGCCTTTTCCTTTTTTCTTACATTTTCTTTCACTGTTTCATTAAATGACACTAGAATGTGTTGTTGTGCTTGTTTGTTTATATTTCCATGCTGTCAGTGCATTTAGTATGAATTTCTTTAGAAGTAGGATGTTGCTGCTGTTTCCTTTCCTTCTTTCTTTATTCTTTATTAACTGGATAAAGCCTAGGTATAAGCCTCTTTTTAGGGGTGACTTGGCAGCAGCAGCATCTGGATAAGTGAAATGGACATCAAAGCAATGAGCCCCATGACTACAGGATAAAGATCATTGGTTACTCATCGCTTTACCTCTCTGTGCTAAGGACAGTGGAGAATTTATACAAGCATGGATTTTGTTCATTCAGTGGAGATTTGGTATGTACTCTTTTGATGTAACATTGGTAAAATGATCATAACATAAAAAATATGTACACATAAATTAAATGCTATTTAAGTATTTTAAGCAAAGGTTTTATTTGCTGTCCATGTCTATCACCCTCACATATTGTAATACAAAAGGGGTATTTGTGTACATCTGTTTTATAGGTTAATGTTGACAAAGTTAAAGATCCCTTGGCTCACCTAATTTGTCTGTCTGTCTGTCTCGATATAAATAGTAGCTGCTGGTCCTACCTCAACCCCACCTAACATTTAAAACTGCTATATATCTTATCAGTTCATATGCCTTTTGAGAAAATCTACATTATATATTCACTTTGTTTTTCTTGTTCTCATAAAGGATGCCACCCATAAAGGACTACTAGATGTTATGATCTTTGAGGTATTTAAAGGTCTCCATCATGGTCTCATCCAATGCATTATAATTTTTCTTAAATTGATATATTTGCTGTTTCATCTTGTTTCTAACTTTATACCCTTTGGTGCCAACATCCAGCAGACACCTTCCCATGGATCTCCATCATACTAGATGTCTTATTATTAGGGTAGCCATTTGAAATGTCGGGACTCACTAGAGCAAGTCCCAAAACACGGAGACTAAATGGCCAAAAAAATAGACTGAGATGACCATTTCCCAGATTACTCACTTTTCTCTGAGGTATGGCAATCTCAGAATTTCTATATATAAGTTTGTGGGATGTGGGGGCTTGCTCCTCTGCAAAAGAAAAAGTTTAAAGAAGAGTGATGTTGAGATTTGCTTTTTTCCTGGAGTTTTGGTCTGTTTTTTGATTTGTCGAAACTAACATTTCAGCAGGGAGGCATTGATCACTGCAGTGTGATTTATAGATCCCTTCATGGCCTCAGTGGCATTTATCTATAAAGTATGTTCATGCTTTATCTTCACAGTGTTTGTTATAAAAAATTCCTATCACAATCTATTTGTAATACAGCTTGATGTTCTTCAATACAGTACCAATGGATAAAAGTGTTGATTTAGCTAGGCTTTGTGAAAACACTCTTAGCATTCATGATTTCTTGTTGCTTCTTACAGTACAGAGATTTTTTATACTAAATGTTAATGCCTGCATTCTCAACTGAGATTAAACCAATATACAAGCTACACCAGCTTGTCAGGCAGTGCAATGGGAAAATAAGATCAGTTGGACCCTGCATTCATATATGAATAAAAGGATGCTCTATCACAGGGTCTACATTATGTCGTCAAAAAATGAATTCATCGAATACATCTTTATTGACAGAGAAACACAGAACACAGAAATTGCCAAACAGCCACTTCAGTGAATTTTTTTCAGAGGGGGAAAAATCGCTTGGCCATCATCAAGGATTTGCCCTTTTCCTCACTGTAGTGTGATCTTGGAGTTAGTATATTTAGTTAGAGGGGTGGCGGGGCACAGCCCACCACATCGGAGAGTGTGTGGAGGGGTGAAGCCCCCCACTCTGTAGGGTTTGAACGTTTGCTTTGTGTTTTTTTGACCAAGAGATTGTTTTCCCCTAGGAAAAAATTTGCTGAAGTGGCCGTTTGGCAGTTTCCGTGTTCGATGGTTATGTGTCGATAAAGATGTATTCAATTAATTTGTCTTTTGACAATATAATATAGAGCCCTATCACATTATGGTTTGAAAGCCCATCACCTGTCAATAATTAAAAGTATATACACTGAAGAGAAAATGCAGTAAAAGTTATTTGTACCCATGTCATTTGGTAGGAAAATGAAGGATGACACAGGTTTTACTTACTCTGTCATTAGAGCAATTCTGAAAAGACTTCAAACAAAATCTTTTCTTTCAACTCAAGCTTCTATTGCATATGCATTTAATAAACCATGTTTGTTTCTTCTTAAAATTCCCTTCCAGGTTTTGTTTCAGAATTATTTGGCTGTTTTTGTAGACCTGATCTCTAATAATCTGTGTTAAAACAAACTATTCACTGAACAATTTGCTGACAGAGTAATACAAAGGGCAGGTGTGAAAAGATATGCAAACTATACTGTTTGCTTATGTGAAGCATCGCTTTCATCTACAAGGGAGGCCTCATTGTATAAAACCTTTCATTCTGACAGGATTTTAATTCGATGTGTGAAGACTTTGGGTGGATCAGCTGATTATAAACTTAAATGAGCTTTCAAAGGGTTTAGGTGAAAATGAAGCCATACCTGTCAACCTGCCACAAATAAATGTCAAAAGAAAAAGAAGAGAAAAAAAAAAAAAAACATTTCTGAAATCTTGCTGCCTTGTACTGGTAAATATAAACAGTTTATGTGACAGTACAAAAATTATTTAGGTAGAAACATAGAAAACAAGAAAAAAAACATGTTTTAACAACATCTGTGAAAGGCTACAAGAAATATAAAATGCAAATTATGTTTATTATCAATCTGAAAATATGCTTTCTTGTTTGTTAAAAAGCATAACTAACAAATCCAAAAGGCATGTCCTGTATAAAGGCTTTTAGATATCAGGTAGGGTACACAGACATTCCATGCTCTGCAGAATAAGCTTTCCCATTAAACAGATGTGCAGTTTGGAAATGCATCCCATTAGAATGGATTAGGGTGGCAGAGTTTCACATACAAGACAAATATAATCAAACTGAATAGTGCAGCAGGTCTGATTAATTGTAAGGAGAGCAAAGACCAATTCATTGAAAAGGGTATGGCACAAAGCTCAAACACATATAATGATGAATGCTGTGAATGAATCTTATATGAGTGTACATGTGGCCAATGCGCACGCTATTTAGAACAGAAATCGAAAGACCTACCATATTTAACAACTTCTGCATTTTCTTTAGTATTTATTTGTTCTTTGTTGACCGGGGTTAGTCCTGCTAGGCTGGTTGCCTCTTTCAGGTGAGACCAGGGTGGTATTTATATTACATGAGGAAATTTGACCAGGGTATCAGTGAACTTTCTCTTCTCTTCTCTTCTCTTCCGACAGGTGCCATGGGATCTTTTACATCCATCTGAGCTACCCCCAACTTAAGTAGATGGGACCTTGGTTTAACATCTCATATGAAGGAAGTAACTCGACACTAATGGGAATATGACAAAATACATATACAAGGAAATGCAAACAGCCACCTACCAAGCTACCTGTGTCTCTTGTCATATATTGTGAATGTAATAGTGCTGATGGTGGCACAGATAAACCTGTCACACAGGAATGATCAACAAATTATGCAGATGTCCTATGTGCATGTGGTATCCTGTGTTGAATATCCAAGGTTATGTAAGATAATCAGAAATATGTGAATGAAGTACAATCTGTTGGCCAAGATGCGCACACACACACACACACACACACACACACACACACACACACACACACACACACACACACACACACACACACACGCACGCACGCACGCACACACACACACACACACACACACACACACACACACACACACACACACACATGCGCGCACACACACACACACATCTATATCTACAGCTAAATCTATATCTATATGTCTATATCTATCTATCTATCTATATCTATCTATCTATCTATATATATATATATATATATATATATATATATATATATATATATATATATATCTGAGATAGATATAGATATAGCTATAGGTATAGATTAGATATACATATAGATATACATTTACATATACATATACTGTACAAATAGATACAGAGATCTATGTCAGAAGACTGAGTTTTCAGAAATTCAAAATTCATAATGTCAAGACAATATGATCTAGTTTCCAAAAACTCGAACTTCAAAAAACAACAAAAATTTACCTTTTTTCTACATTTTTGCTGAGGGGCACCCCCCCCACACCCCCCACACTCCCTGCATATTATATATACCGACCCTGAGATCACACTATAGTGGGGAATAGGGTAAATTTCCTGATCTGCACTGTACCACAATCTCCATTCAAAACCTTCAAGTTTTCAGAAACTCGATCGTATCATCTCAACAACATGAATTTCAAGTTTCTGAAAAATTCTAGCTTCTGAAAGAGACCCAGATACAGATATGTGTGCGTTTGATGTCCATCAGTCCTACCAAGTCAAAAGGGTTGAGGATGGATGGATGGATTGGTTGAAACATTTTTGGTTCAGAGATGTACAGAATCTGTGGGGAGTATATACATGTAATATGGGCATCTACTCTTCCTGACATATACTATCTCTACATCAAAATACATGTCTGCATGCAGTTGTACAAAAACACACCAACGCATTTCTGTAATAAAACTGATAATCAGACAAGCAGATCACAAAAATATTGATATATAAAAAGAAAACATTTTGTCAGTGAAGACTGGCTGTTGGAATGTCTGTCCCTTTGCAGTAGAACACTATTCCAAATGCCATGCTGGCAAAACATGTTCCCTTAAATAGGACAAGGAATGTACTGTGCTTCATATGAATGGGGAACCTGTTCCAGAGCATGGGTATCCTCTGAGACACATCTGTCTCGACAGCATGTCTTATTTACGTCACAAGCAAAATTGTGCTGTTCTGGAGCTGCACCTTGTAGGGGAAAAGAATTAAGTAACTCAAACACAATAAGTTACAAGATCCTCATTAACTCCGCTTTGGGTAGCTCAATATAACAATGCATCCCCCCTTGTCAAAAAAAAAAGCAGGCTATTGATTAAGATAATAGTTTTGAATACAGCTTTACTCTGTCATTAACCTAAGCAAGGTTTCTGTTAACATAATACCTGTCAACCTCACAGCACAAAAATCTTGACAAAGTCCCAAAAATAAGGACACATTTTAAATACTGTTCTTATAAATTTAGACAGTTGCTAGAATCAAAGGACTTGTGTTACCATGCATTTTCCGAAGGATATGAAGTCTGGAACTCAAATGCTTGCCATTATCTAGTGAATTCAGTCCTCAATGATGTGCCACAAAAATCTAGAAATCCAGAAATTTTATGAACAGACCAATAATATGAGGCAAAATCTGGACATTCTGGAAAATCTGGAGAGTTGAGAGGTATGATTAATATACTATTACTTCAATGTGCTGGCCATTATCTGACGATTGTTTTAGAGTGAGGTACATGAATTCCATTGCACTGCCAGATAACCATTCAACACATAGCGTACTGTTGTGTAGTTCAACAAATTACACAAGACACACACATACAGATACAGTATATATCATTATGGGTCCACTATGTAATCCCGAAATACTGAAATCCCGAATTTCAGTATTTTGAAATTACATAGCCGAAAATACTACTACAATACAAAATCCCGAAACCCCATAACCACGTAATTTAAAATCCCGAACATACGCTACACATACAGCACACACATAAACATACACACAACTTTCCCCCACAATCAAATATATAATCCTACACTACAGATAAGTAGGGGGTAATCGTTCCTGCATCCATCATTATGGGGGGCTGTGCCCCCCACACACCCCCTACTTAAATATTCTAACTCCGAGATTGCACAAACAGACACACAAAGGAAACTCACACCCACACATTTTACAGTCCCTCACAAACACACATCACAGTCACAACACGCACTTACACTCACTAAAGCTCCTAACCAACACACTTACACATACATACTTACCTAAACTTCCACCCATCCATTCACACACCGCACCAGCAGAAGTGCTAATTCAACATCTCTGAGCTTTGGGATTTTGAATTTCATGCTTCTGCAGGTTTCAGAATTTAATGTTTTCGGCTATGTAATTTCAGAATACTGAAATTCGGGATTTCAGTATTTCGGGATTACATAGTGGACCCATCATTATTTATGTTTTTGCTATGATGTAACATAAGCACAACTACATAAAAGGTATCACTATAAGAAGAAAGTACGGGCTCACTGCAACCAGCTGTAAAACAGCTGTATGTGATCACCATACCTCTCAATCTCTCAACACAAGAAATCTGGGCAAAAAAATAATAGGGGAACAAAGGCCCAAAAATTAATAATAAATATAACAAATCCATGAGATTAGTGCTGCGTTGCAAACAGAAAAAATATAATAGAATAAGCAAACGATAGCAACAAAGCAGAAGTATCACCAAGTAGTTAAAACTCATAAAGTATTTATTAAAATAACAAACAGTGAGCGCTTTCGCTAAGGAGATTCTTCAGACTGACAACCATTAAAAAAGAGAATCCATCTTATATAGAAGGCTATAACCAATCACAAAAATACATCAATTAAATAGAAGAAACATTTAAATTCAAGGAGTGCATGTTTGGGGGAATTTACAGGAAGGTAAGTCCTACTCATATTACACATATTGCCTTCTGAATGTCTCAAAGATTTGGCAGCACATCACCAGTCAAAGGAAGACTTCATTTTGCTTCTACTATGAGTGGACGAAAGCAAATGCACCAAGGATCAGAATCCCTGAACTGCATTCACTGAAGGAAATCTACTGAGAAATACCTTTGCACATGTTTTTGCCTGAGGCAAAACCCCTGCTCCCCTCGAGCTTATCTATACCACCTTCATGGTTGCATCAACTCAAAAAAGTGGTAAATTCCCCCCAGACATGCACTCCTTCAACTTATGTATACCAACTTGTGGACAGAGATTTTGATTCCACACATTCTGTGCATAACTATGGAATAGTAACTAACTCCATGCATTTTCATTCACTGCTAATATATATGCATATTGTCTCTGAATTTATTTTGTGCTCACTGTCTTTGTAATTAGCATTTCTGTATAAGCTTACAGATTCTGTATACGTGTGCTCACTATTGTTTGTATTCAATACTGTCTACTGTATTATGTTGTTTGTCTTTCGGCTTTTTCCCAATAAGAGGTCGCCACAGTGGAACTCCGGTCCGCTAATGATTGGCAGTAAATTTTTTTACGAAACGCCGAGGTGCCAGCTCGACGCCCAACCTTCAGCTAAGGCATACCCATTTACCCACGCATGTCTTTCGAATGCTACCCAACCGCGGGGAGGACATGCAGACTCCACACAGAAGGCACTCCCAAGCCAAGCCGAGAATCGAACGGGAGAACGTCTTGCTGTGAGGTAACAATGCTACCACTGTACTACCACACTGTATTATAATAATTATAATTATTGTAAGCTTTGTTAACACATGTGGAGCTTTTCTCCCTGGGAGTCCACTGAAAACAGGCTTCTAGCCCAGTCAGACACTACCTGGTTAACAAATGTAACAAATAAATAAATAAACTTCATTGTCACACCAACTCAAAAATGGTAAATTCCCCCCAAAAAGGGTATGATTTCCAGCAGAACTCACAGACAGTAATTTGTTATGGATGAATTTCACTCATGGAAAGGTTGAACCTCGGGCAATTGAAGCATCAGTATTGAATCTTCATCCACCAGTAGGTTATCCTTTCTTTTCAATAGAAAGGTTCTACCACCTCTTGAATAACTCAGAACTACAGAGTTTACAGATGTGAACTGTAGGCAGAATAAATGAATGACCCTACTTTATTGTAGCTTTACCTTCAAGATACAATATTTAACATACATATTATCTTAATTGATTCTGAAGGAAAGGGACATGACACTGATATATTACCAACAAATTACATAAGCACTGACTTCCAGACTAATAACATGATCAGAAAACAAAGCATCACAAGGTAGGATGTAATACAGTAAAATCTCACTTAAATGGCACAAGTGGAGATTGGTAGATGCTGGATAAGTGTAGCTTCCGGTTGCTTGAGAGACGCTTTGTGATTTTTGATTGGCTCATATACTGGCATTGAACAGAAGAGGCTTTGCTTTGTGATTTTTGATTGACTTGCATGCCGGTATACAAGCCAATCAAAAATCACAAATCAGAGCCACTTCTACTCAATGCAGAACAGCAGGCTGCTCCACATTGAGTAGAAGTGGCTCCGCTTTGCAATTTTGATTGGCTCATATTCCAGCATACAAGCCAATCAAAATTGCCAGTTGCTTGGGAGTCCCAGTTAATGGAGACTCTATTGTCCATGTATGGCTAAGGATTTGTATATTGAATATCATAATTATGGTGCAAGACACTGGAAACTATACAAACATTATAATAAGTCTCATACCATATCCTAGAAAGCTAAAGGCCATGCTATATGTCCTTAGAATCCTGTAGCTCGTACCTTGACTTACTGGAGACACTCACCATTAAAACAATTACTCCATTTCTGGGAGACTTTAACTACCCCTCTATAGACATAGAGGCCAGGCAGGCCACCTTCACTGAGCAGAGCAACACAGTAAATTTGCTGGCTGACAAATTCAAGTCAAACTTCACCCTCCACTCTCCCCCCTTTCAACTGCCATGAAATACTACAAACATTAACCCCCAACTATTCATAGGGAGCAGGTCCTGGTGGTGCTAAGGCCAAAAACAGAGCCTCAGTGGTCCCCAACAATATCCCAGGATGCCTCAGAAATAGCTGGAAATATGACCTATCAGGACCACTTGAGTCACTTTTCAACTATCCCCTCAAAACAGGCTTAGTCTCTCAAGAATGGAGAACTGCAAGTTTATCCCACTTCATAAGATTGGGCCACCAACTAACACTGGAAACTACAGACATATTAGTCTCACTAGTCTAATATGCAAGGCCATGGAATGAATTATTATGGAAATGATCTACAAAGACATAGGCAACCTTCAGACACTGGACCCAACCCAGTTTGTCTTTATCAAGAGAAGATCATGCCTACTTAACCTGGTGGACTTTGAGAAGGTCACCAAGGCAATTGATGAGAGGAAAATGGGTTCATGCTGCCTACTTGGACCTGGTTAAGATGCTCAGTACAATACTCCACTCAGGTATAGCTGACAAACTCAATGAAATGGGCAGAAACTCCTACATGAATCAGTGGATTGCCAGTTGGCTTACAGGCAGGACCCAGGAATTCAGGATTGGGGTTACCACCACTAAGAGACCCATCACCAGTAAGGTACATCAGGGCACCATTCTGGGACTGTTCCTATTTGGCACCTACTTCTTGGAGGTAAAGATTAACAACGAGTTCCTTTGGCTGACCAAGTTTGCAGATGACTGGAAATTGGGGGCTATCATAGATTCCCTCATAACACAGACATCTTACTAGAGAGTCTAACACAGACAAATGACTGATTCCAAATTCATGGAGTAAAACTTAATGCCAAGAAATGCATTATAGGGCTTTTTGGGAAAACTGCCACCCAAGCTGTAGACAGTAATCTGGCTTTTGACCAATATGTGGCAGCCATGTCCTATGAAGTCATAGTGCTGCTTTATCCACCCCATATTAGACCATCATTGAGTATAATGCCCCCTTTGGCATGTACCTGACCAGACATATGCAATAGTTGGAATGTCCACAAAGGTTCTTTACCAGGAGACTTCAGGGTATAAAACATTGTCCTGTATGGACTGCCTTAAAGCCTTATCTCTATTCTCTGTCTCCTACAGGTTACTGAGAGATGATCTATGCTTGGGAAATGGTCCATCAGAGCTGGATCTTAAGATGCACATCCACAAAACAAACAGAATCAGAACCAATAGATCCAAGACTGAAATTTGCTTGTGACATAAATAAGATGTGTTGGTGAGACAGATTTATGTCTCAAAGGATTCCCATGCTCTGGAACAGGCTCCCCATCCATGTGAAGCAAAGTGTATCCCTATCTCTATTTAAGCGTAACCTTGGTCACTGGATGGAAAATCAGAAATTCACCCAGGTATGGTCCCCTTGACTCTGATAGACCGATGCAGACAGTAATGCCCAAACTAGTATACCCCCAGCACATAACCTCCAAAAACTTCCTGGCTAACATAGCCCCTCCTAATGATACATTGGGACACAATTGGGTTGGATTGCATGGCTAGGCTTAGAAAGGTTTTGGTGGTCATTAGGCTAGTATATAACTGTGAACCTATGGACGTATAAGTACCTAGCTGAGAATCATTGGAAACATGACCCTTAAGGAAATACCAAACATGATGAAGTAGTTATGACATGGGGTCATACAACACCAGCAATAAGGAAGTAAAAGGAAGAAAGCCAGCCACTGTCGGTAAAGCAAAAACGGTAAAGGCTTCATTCCTCATTGAAATAGCTGTATGTTTTGATTACAGTACCCTGCATATTGAGAGAAATAAAATTATAAAATAATAAACCAGAGTAACATGAAACAAAACACTTTCAGATAGTCCCATCACTCTTAGGAGCAACTGGGCTAATAAATATGCACTTTTCTAGACCATCTGAGTATTCCCCTAATGCTGATAATATCATATGCATTAAACAAGTAGACAATCCCACCCGCAGTGTGAGTTGTAAGGAGAGTACTGCTTTCCTGTGCTTGTAACATGCTATGAACTAACAGTGGGGTCTGTTCCTGCCACAGAGCATGAATATACCCCGCAAATAACTTCTAGAAACTTCCTAACATGCTCCTACTATAAATTCCCATTCTAAGGAACTTACAAATACCAAATGTAATACCATTGTTGTTTCAAGCACTTCTTGCTGAAAGTGCAGTCACACTATACTTATTTCCCACCTAATTTGTACTTCCTAAGTTTTAGTTCACAAAGTTTGTTTATGAGGATTTCACTTTCCTTTTGGATATAAACTTCTTCTAAGACAGTGTTTTCTTAGATCAATAATATTTTATATGTTCATACTTTTCATCATTTTCCTTTCTGATAGTTGCAGTCGTAGTTGGGTATCCTTCAAGACTTTGCAGCACTTTTTGACTTCCTTTACTGGCACTGGTTTGCATAGCTTTGTTAAGGCATTAATACGAAATTAACTCAAGCCATTGTTGTTGGTGAAGTTCTTAAAATCACAACATTGTTAATTTTCTGCTTCAGAGACCTTAAATCAGAATAGTCTGACAGACAATGCAGTGTGTTGCATTATTTATCAGAGTATTCTAATAGTTGAATTTTTAAAATATGTTGCTGTATTGCTTTCTTTACATTTGATGCATTTGTATCTTATTGTACGGCGGTAGCGTTGTTACCTCAGAGCACGAGGTTCTCCCGTTCGATTCTCGGCTTGGCTTGGGAGTGCCTTTTGTGTGGAGTCTGCATGTCCTCCCCGCGGTTGGGTAGCGTTCGAAAGACATGTGTGCGTAAATGGGCGTGCCTTTGTTGAAGGTTGGGCGTCGAGCTGGCACCTCGGCATTTTGCAAAAATCTACTTCCAATCATTAGCGGACTGGAGTTCCGCTGTGGCGACCCCTTACTGGGAAAAAGCCGAAAGACAAACAACAACAACAAGTTGATGTAAATCATAAACATGACCATACATTTCCTACTTAAGTGTGTATCCGGTGTACTTCTCCAAAACAGACAAATTACTAAACGATAAATAAAGATGCTTTAAAGTTCTCATTTCTTATACCTGAATATCATTTTTATAATGATTAAAACATACCAAGTGTAACACAGTCAAAATTTTATTGACTAGTACCAGGAATAAGTGCTTTCTTCTTAACCTTAAAGACTTCATCAGATTCCTGTTGAAAATCCATTCATTTTACAAGCATATACACCTGGAAAATATTCATGCACAAAATACCTATAAAACTTCTTTGTAACTTGAATGAAGCGTCTACTAAAATATTTGCAGAATATTTCTGCTATATAAAAATAAATATCATTTTTTCACATTTAATCTCTGTCTTTTCAAGACACATTTAAAATTCAAATGGTCACGTAGTCCATGATCTATGTAGCAATTAATAGTACCTGCCATTCATATTCCTTTCTGTTCAATAGATTTTTTGCATCACCCCCTCTAATATCAGGTTCACTGCAGTCAATGGCATAGACCAAAAATTTCTTATAGTTTTCACACTTGCTAGTATAGTTGTAGAAAGTGCTTTTACTGTTCTGATTTTTTATGGCATAGTAGTGTTCATAAATACTCATCATCATTATAAACTCTTCTATTGCTCCTACTGAAGATATATGGCCAATAGTCTTGTCATTTTTTGTAAAAGTATGGAAAGGTCATATCCTGCCCCAAAATGATGTACTTGGGAGAGTGTAACTGCGCTATATGCAGCCGAATATATGTCATGTCAGGCATTCTTACAAAAGAATAACTACTAGAAAACTGAATAGAAGAACATATGAACACTACTATGCCATAAAACATAAAAACAGTAAAATACCTTGTACAGGCATATAGGCAAATGTGAAAATATATAAAAAAATGTTTCTCTGTTATGGATGATGCAGAAACTATTTTGAGTAACAAGAAATATGAGTGGCAGGCTCTATCATAGCTCTCAACCTGGAAACATCAAAAATCTGGACAAGGCCCATGAAAAATGCACTGGTTCCCAACCAGCAACAAATCTGTACACTGATTAACATAAATTTTTGCATACATAATTACGTAACCCCTCCCACTCCAGTGGAATTGTAGGATACCAACTTTCTAACACAAACTGAAAAGCAGACAACCAACATATGACACCAGTCCCCCTGCAGCCATTCCAATGTCCCATTACCTGGGTATTGCATCCCATTTACCATAATCACTAATGTGTGCATATGCATACTGCTTTACTTTTACAATGATTTGGATTTTGTGTTTACATTTTATAGCACAATGCACAAACACTAACAGACATCTGCTAAACAAAGCAATACTGTCTCACAATGAAAATAAACTTGGCAATATTAAATTTTTATGTTTATATTTCCAGTGTGTGGCCATTGCCATTTGTGCATTTATTTTATGATTTTTATAATTGCGACAACTTTGATCCAGAGCAGTAATTTCAGCCATAATTCATGTCCACGTCCTCACTCAAAGGTGAATTTGGTAAATTTGCCTCACCAGTTATTTAAGGAGCAAATAAATTATAAGAATTAAAACTATATACATACCGACAAATTTTAAACACATCTTGAAATCTCACATGCACACTCAGGTACACACACACACACACACACACACACACACACACACACACACACACACACACACACACACACACTATTTTCCATGACTTTTGCTTTTTAATGACCTTCATCTGCCTTATAACAATTTAAACCTACTCATCCAATTAACAGTCACTTCCACTGGAAGCCTTGACAAAACACTATGTTCATGCTGTAAACCCCTCATCCCATACTACTACTGTGTATGATTAGCCCTACATCTGTAACCCCCCACACACTATGCCACAACATCCAAAGCTGACAAAAGCTATACTTTTCTTAGTCACACAATATTATTTCAAATGTTTGTGTCATTTGAGCTACTATTAGCATATATGCAGAGACTTGCTTTATTCCAAGTTTACTAAAATGATTCTTTGTAGGTATACCAGGGCAATACTGTAAATGAAAATCTATACAAAAAAATATTTATAGGTTTATAGGTCAATACTAGGCTAACTGTAGCAGCCAAAAATACAAAGCAGCACCAGAGACAAAGCAAACGTGTGTTAAAACATTTATTAAAAAGAACAAATCAAAAGAAATCAAAAGAAAAAAAGTATAGCTCTTTTTAATAAATGTTTTAACATATGTTTTAAATAGCTTGCCCTGTGTCTGGTGCTGCTTTTGTATTTTTGGCTGCTACATTTATTTTGAGCTGCAGCAGTTTACCCGGTGGAGGGTTCTTTTCATTCTCTACTAGGCTAACTTCCCTTGTGGCTCATTTTAAGCCTAGCCAATTATCTCATTTGAGAATCAATTCCTACAACTTGTGTTTTTGAATCAAACTCTACAACGTGTGTTTTTATGGTAAAAACTTTAAACACATCAACCCCTGACATATGTTTATAAATAAGTACTAGGCTAGCTAATTTCCTTTTCAAAATTAAGAATCAAACGTACCTCATGTCTGTGAGGTCAGTACCTTAACTATTATATGCACCCCCACATGCCTTCTTTGTAATTCTTCTTTATGTCTTCTCTAGCTTTTCTGTAGTACAGGTCACCTCAACAATTGGTAGTTCAGTTTTAGACTTTCACTTTCTAGTTATTTGCAATTGCCATTATTTACTTTAGTAATCTCTATTCAGTTATTAATTGCACTAATTTGAAATAACACCAACACATTAACAACTTTACAGCCACTGCTGCCTCTCCAAACAATTTTTCAAGTTGCACTTGCAGCTCCAGCATATAAATATTAAGCCCACTGTGAGACAAAAAATGTATTTCCGTGTCCAATAATTCTCTTTGTTTTTGCCCCAACATACTGGGTCTACTAGTGGTCACATCTTTTGCAACCTCATTACAGTGAAAAATAATTTGTATAAACATCTTGAGGCAAGGATTCAAAACTTCCTGGACTTAGCTGCATATCTTGGCAAGTGTCTCAACTTTTAGTATCTCCAACTTTTAGTAACTATCACTTCCTCTTCCAAATCTTTAACCCATATTTGCTTCATCTTGTCTATCTTGCCTTCCAGGTCCCTCAGTACTCTGAATTCTTAAGGCATTAATCTCCTGACAACTGGATGGTCATTCTTGGCCACTGACAATAACACCAGCATGTCAGGTGGTGGTTTCCCTGACAATTCCTTCATACTAAGAATCAGATATTTTTACCGAGGGCTTTCTGGAATCCTAAAGTTTCTCTCGCACCTGACAGGGTTTCATTGCAAATTTATCGTATGGAAAAAGTCTACCCTCACTTCATTTTAAGTCAATCTTTAGGTTTCTTTTTTCCTTCAATATGATTCTAGCACCTAGCCTGTACTTTATAAAACTTCCATTTCCTTGCCTTGGAATCAAAGGTAGGGAGCTCCTACTCAGCTTTTTTTAAGTTTAACCTCTCACATGCTTCAGGACATTTTGTTTACACCCGCATGTCATACCACAGACATACGGCAATCTGTCATTTTTCTCATAAAGCACTTCTCAAAGTTTTATACAGACAGCCCTTAGTCTTATGGATGTCAAAAAAAATCTGCACAGTGTTGTGCAACTTTTATTCACTGTCTTTGTCAGAGCAAGGCAAAGAAAGTATATCAGTGCACATGGCTGACAACATTGTTTTGGTTACTGATCCACTTGCTGGGGTATTTCTTCTGTAAAGGCAGCGTCCTTAGAGACAGAGAGTTAGATTTATGCACAGCACAGAGAATAGGAATTTAATTTGCTGAAGAATGTTGACATCAGAGAATTGTTAGTGTACTACAATGTAACTAATCAAGGGGTAGCCATATGGCAATACACATGGGGAGTTTAATGCATGAAGACATTTGTGCCACAGTAACAGGAAAAGAAAAAGTCTTGAAATAGTGTAGACCCACAGTGAAAAGTGCACACTTTTTGAGTTTAAGGTACTTTCCTTTTATGTTAAAGATGAGAATAGCTTGTGCCATGTGAAGAACTGTAGATGTGTTTTTCCTCGATTCATCTGTTGATTTAGCAGTAGAGCAGAACCCACAGGGACTCTGATTTATCCTCCTCCCAAACGTAAGCAAATTAAACAACATGCTTTAATTCATTTTAGTATAAAAAGAAAACAAAATGTGTTTTAAATTCACTTATACATGATTTCCACACAGACGTCCTTGTCACTGATTAAACAATTTGTAAATATGGAATTATTCCCAGATTATTGTTAAATATTGTTAAATTGTTAAAGCTGAGTGCTTCTGCAGAGTTCTGTAACCATTAAAAGGGGGAAAACTGTTCCAGAGCTTTTGTAGTACTCAATAGCCCTTTCAAAGTCTAAATTTCAATAATTATTTAGACCAAATATCCATCCAATGTGGTTCTAAGTACCCCGCGCATCACTTTCTCTTATCTACCACCTTTTTATTAACCTAGTTTTTCCATTGTCCAGAACCTCAGACCTCCTTCATCTGACACACCAGTACCTTTGTTGCTATAACAGATAAAAACAGATTAGTCCAGATTTCTACAATAGTATGATCTAATAACTGTCTTCAGGTCCCCACAGCATACTTTGGCACATACACATATTCCATCACACACCCATAGTATAAGCCAGTACTGTAGGTAGAGTGGGGCAAAGGGGGTGGCTGACCCAGATACAAGCTTTTGGAGGTATAACTGGCACTGCAGAAGAGTTGCTGGTTGGGAACCAGTGCAGTAATGACAGTAACTTAAGTAGCCGCACTATAGTGCACCTGCCTAAGGGGCTAGTATAAGTTCTTTACTATGAGGAAAACACTGTTTTTGTTGTCAATTTCTGGTCGGGGAGATGTCAGTCAAGTACTGCTTTTTAGCTTCATCGGGTATTTAATTTGAACCACGTCATGTTATAAATATGGACTTGGTATGCCTTGTGCACTTATTTCTTTTAAAGCGACCATCTTTTCTCAGGACACTCTAGCTTTCTACCCTCCCAGATAAAATCTATCATGATATTATTAATTAACTTAAAGTGACCTGGGGCATTGGCTGGGAAGAACTTGGACAATGCATGCAACAGAGGCATTACACAAACACACACACACACACACACACACACACACACACACACACACACACACACACACACACACACACACATTAAAAGAGCTTTTGCTAGTATTCATTGATCAGTTCCCATCTTATCATTTTCCATGAAGTCATCTTGCAGATGAATGAGGAATAGTTTGAAGCACAGTAGATTAAAAGCTGAAATATATAAAAAAGAGTATGGTGCATTTTTACAAACCAGTTTGAAATAGGATGTCACATCACAAGAGCTATACTAAAAGCAATGATTTCACATATTGAATTTAGAATTTTTTCACCATTGAGGATTCTAGAAAATAACACGACAAAGCAATACACTTCTGCTTGCTTGTGGTTTATCACTGTTTTACTTTGATTTGACTTCCCAGCCTATTCAAATGCGACATGGTGCAATACAACTATATAGACAGATTTGCATAACTTGATCATAACTTAGTTTATTTGTACATGCCCATTCGCCTTTTCCAGCATGAATCCGCAGCTTCTTAAAAAATTTACAGGAAGGGTGAAGGTGTTCTATAGCTTAAATCAATACTTGCCTCCAGAGGAAAAGCTTTTGCTGATAAATAATATCTTATTTCCAGTTATTGATTATGGTTCCTCAATTTACTCATGCATGTAAAGAATGCTTACTAAGCCAGAGTCAGCTTTTCATAATGTTGTTTGTTTTACATCTGAGCTTTCATAAAAGATACATCTCTTTGAAGTACAGAGAATGATTGCTCTGTTGTCTTCTTCCTTTGGAGAGTAAACTGAATTATGTCATTATTATTTTAGTATAAACATGGTGTACTTGCTTGCCAGAATGCATTGTTATGTTGCTTTAAAATTGATTGAAGCTATTTTGCCAGCCCTGTGACTTGTTTTTCCTTTCTGAGTCCCTGCCTTTTGTCTTTTATGAACTAGAACAAAGTTATTAGCTTTGTAATATAATCAAAGTAATGGCATTACAATAAATTGGGTAACCTTTCACCTGAACATAGTGTTATCTTACATGTTTACCCAATTATTAAATAAGCTTAATTGTTTTCTTACTGACCTTATTTTGACTGCATTTTATCTTGGACCAACAATCAAAATAAATTTTGAGAATTTTTGCAGATTATCCTAAAATGCAAAGGTCCAGCTAGTATGCTCATTAAAAAAACATTGGCAAATATATAATGTATCCATGGAGTTAAGGAGAAAGACTACATGTTTAAATACAGATGCAATGATTTGTCACAATTTTAACATACACAGAGTATATTATCCATGTGCATTACTATGGTATGACTTCATACAGAGAGTGACAGCACCTCATTAGTTTGGGTAGATCATATCACATGTTATGTGACTTGATCAGTTGCTGGACAGTGTATTTGCCAAGTTCATTTTGGTTATAGACGCTGAAAACATTAAAAGTGCAAAAATGATAGGGGTGTCCAGACTTCTTAGTGTATAGTCTATTGGTCTAAAATGTGCCGTTATGAAATAACAGCTGCTTCTCTGACAAATTTTAAATGGTACCTGGTAGTCAAGCAAGCACTGTGACAATGTGTATAAGTTGCATTGTGAAGTGGAAGGGAGGCAGCTACATGAGCTGGCATGACTATGAGGTAACATGAAGCTGGGAAGAGGTGGATTTGGTTACAAGGATATAACAAAAGGATGGTTTTCAAGATAGTGTTGTCTTTAATAAACTCCATGCATCCTTATGACAATCATGCAATAATCACAAGATCTGTGACTCGATCTGTAAATGTATTGTGATAATTCTATAATAGGGACTCAGTAAATGTTGGTCAGATAGCATGTTGATAACATTAACTGCTTGCAGTGTCCATCTGTCAGCTGAGACCTGTATCTCTGTGAATAGTTACAGCTCCAGAGTTTCTGCACACTTTAATCCAAGTGAGGTGTGCATCAGATCAAATAAATTCCCATAATTACAGCTGCAGAGTTTGCGCACACTTTAATCTGAGTGTGGTATGCTACTGATCAATGAATATTCCCATAGTTACAGCTCCAGAGCTACTGCACACTTTAATCTGAGTGTGGTGTGCTACAGATTACTGCCGAGTGCAGCTTTACATGCCTACAGTTTTTGTCATGTGAGTAACAGTACAAGGAATACTGGTAAACAACTCACAGTGAGATCACTACTCTGTCATTAGTACATGCAGTTTTATTTATTGATTGATTTTATTTATCCTTTGTTGACCAAGTTAGTCTATTAGCCTCTTTTCGGCGAAGACCCAAGGTGGTATTTATACTAACAGGAGAAATTTGGCCAGGGCATCGGGGAACTTTCTCTACTCTTTTTGTTAGGTGCTGTAGATCTTTTACGTCCACCTGAGTTACCACCAACTAAAAAAGATGGGGCCTTTGTTTAACATCTCATTTGAAAGATGGCTCACTCAGAGCACTACAGTGCTCAGGTCTGACAGCAAGTGCAATACTGGCTTCTAAAAGCTGATATTACATTATAGACTGATTGTGATTGGCTAATCATTCCCCCCAACACTTTGCACCTATGACAGTTGCCCCTCTTACCCCACTCTAGCTACCCTACTGTATATATACATGCATGGGTACTATCATTTTAAGTAAAAGACTAAACTTATAAAATACAGCGCATCTAAATCGAAAAAAGTAAAATTAAGCGAAAGTGCACTAAATCGAAAGTCCACTTTCGCAAAAGCCGGTTCTCCAAAGCGCATTACAGTGGGGATAAGGAAATATATCCTTTTCCCCACTGTAGTGCGATCTCAGAGTCAGTATATTTAAGTAGGGGGGGTGCAGGAGGGCTTGCCCCTGCACAATACTGTTTAAAGCAGTTTTGTTTTGTTTTTTTTCCAGTTCAGAGAACGGGCTTTTGCAAAAGTGCACTTTTGATTTAATGGGTTTCAATGTTGCTTGATCGAGATTTTGATCAAGCAACATAGACCCATATATATATCTGTGTGTATATATATATATATATATATATATATATATATATATATATATATATGCATGTATACATGCATGGGTACTATCATTTATCTAAAAGACTAAACTTATAAAACATGACTTATCTAAACTCACTTTATCTAAACCAACAAAGCTAAAAAAAGTATTTTTGCAGAGCCCAAGCCCCCCTGCATCCTCCATGTTGGAGACTCTACCCCCCAACTTATATTTAACAACTCCACAGTCGCACTATGGTAGGAGAAAGGGAAAAGACACTGGAAGTGCATCACCAGTTTGTAACAAGTTTACTTATAAATCATTAAGAAAACTCATATGAATGATCAAAAATTATAAACTTTCCTTATTATCAAAGTTATAACCAGTAAAATTGAAGAATATCATTGGATAAAATGTGATTAGATACATTTTTGATGACCTGTGATTAGATAAAGTGATTAGACAATTGTATGTCACCTTTATATATGTATGTGTGTATGCATGTGTGTGTGTGTGTGTGTGTGTTCGCTTGTGTATTTCACTCTCTCTCTCTCTCTCTATATATATATATATATATATATATATATATATATATATATATATATATATATATATATATATATATATATATATATATATGCCCTTAAATGTAGACTTTTTCACTTCTGCAGCTGACTACTGCTGTTTGTGTTTTTTTAATTAATTAATCAGTGTAATGCATACTTCTGCTTCATTTGTTTCATTTAATTAATTAATTAATTTAATTGTCAGACCTACACACAAATATCTACCTATCTATAATGAAACAAATAAAGCAGAAGTATGCATTACACAGCTGCAGAGTGAAAAAAGTCTACATTTAAGGGCACATGAACTAGTGTTAAAATACAAATTGCTTTGTTTTTTAGAAAAGAGACATAAGGTAGGCAAAGAGCAGAGAATTGCAAAATAAATGAAGCATAACAGATGACCGATTTATGGTATTTCACACTGACTTGGAACTAGAAAAAGATAAGTTGTATGAAAAAAGTTTGATCAAAGGAATGTAAGCTATATATATATATATATATATATATATATATATACACACACACACACACACACACACACACACACACACACACACACACACACACACACGTGTTGCTCCATTAGGAAAGATTCCAGATGTACTCTGATTACAGTATTGCAGACAGGTCCACAATGCACTGTGTCATTAATTAAGATCATGTGATTACAGTGCAACAGAAAGTTTCTTTATTTCCTTTTCATTTAGTTATTAGGCAAGGGCAGTAATATTACATGATTAGTAAGTTGTAGGCTAACCTCCCAACTTCACCCCATTTCTTTTGTCTGGAACAGTGGTATCCCATAACTGATGCAGTATAGGTAGGCATTCCCACTTTAGTCTTTTGTGCTATAAAGCAGATTTGTGCCTATTGCCCAAATAATGTACCGCAGAAAATCTCTTCATCTACTCTGTCATTCGACAGGATCAGTGATATGTATGTGGTTTGCTTTCTGTAGACATGCTAGCAGTGTGCTGTTCCTTGTTATTGTACAGGGTCGCTTGCTTCACATTAGCAATTCAGAACTAAAATTTATCAAATGATAGCATTCAAAGCAAACTAAAACTTACAGAGGTTGTTATCATGGAAGTAAAAATAATATTGCCACCTTGTCTTATGATGCGGTCAGCTATAATTCCTGTTCAGTGAATTGTAT
This sequence comes from Protopterus annectens, assembly GCF_019279795.1. NCBI lineage: Eukaryota > Metazoa > Chordata > Ceratodontiformes > Protopteridae > Protopterus > Protopterus annectens. The sequence continues at coordinate 1,812,453,092 of NC_056728.1, read as the reverse complement.
CCACTTAGAAAATGTTGCAGCTCCTGAACAGATGAGCTTTTTTAGGGGCGGGGTGGGGGTGTAGTGGAAGTTGAATAATCTTAGAATCTGATTATGCAGTAGCCCCATTCTGAAAGCTACTGTTTTGGATCTTTATCTTATTTTTCTTGATTTGAAATGCATTTTATACAGTTCTCTTCCATTAGGGTTCCAAATATTGAGCTGTTCATAAGCAGACTTGGTTCATTCCCAAGTCAGAATTCAGGCATTGTACACTGGCTATCAATAAAGCAGGGACACCTGCCTTCTCACTTGGTCTTCTTTTCTTGCAGTCTTCTATTTGCTTTCCATCTTAACTCCCTCCCAAGGAAGCAACAACATATTGGTACTAGAGTAAGGGTATTCTTAACCCCTTGTAAATATTATTGTATTGTAAACTGAGTTCTGCAACCAACTGTAAACACTGTGGTTTATTATAAAAATGTAGTTTGCAATTAAGTCGATATACTGTTTACCTTATGCTTTGCTGAACTATATTAGTGTTACTTTGATCTTTACATATTGTTATTTTTTTTCTGTTTGGTTTGTAATCTTGGCCTGATGTTTAAAAAAAGTCTGTTTGGGCCAGTGTCTGACTCCAGTTAACATATATTAAATACATACATAAATAAACATATTCATTCAGAAGTGACTTAGGAGAAAGGCCTGGTTCAGTGAGTTGCTTCAAGTCACCTGGCTTGTAATTGCAGTCTGATGGAATCAAACACTAGACTATGGGAAGAAGAGTATTAGCAATTCATGAGTGCAAGCATGTAAGCTAATGTCAGCACAATACAGATACAATAATAATTTTGCATCCTGCACCTTCCCAGCAATGCACAGTCTATTAATCACTAAACTGAAGTGTGTATTTGTACTGAACTTTGTTGTTTCAGCCACTGTTCAGTTGTGTATTAACTTATGCTAAAATCATCAGGCACGTCAAGTAAAGATCTACAATAATATTACATATATTAATATTATTATATTAACAATAAGGTATGTCATAATTAGTATTGCTGTTAATATTAACATCTGCATATACTAATGTTAATCTTACCTAGGATTCAATGCCACACTTGCTGAGAAGTAAAAGTGTTTTGAAATAATTCTTCCTAGAGTTATTACTAGTTCTACAAGCATTAGCCACCAATTTGCAGTTATTTGAGTACAGGTAGTTGTCTGCTTCTTTGAACCAACATCCATTTAGTCACCTTAACGTACAGCTATGAAAAGAGACCTGGCAATTCAGAAAGTCAGTTGTAAGAGCTCCAGTCGAGATGATCTGTTTACTCAAAGTAGAAGATTGAGAAAGACTTTATTATCAGCTAATTTGTACATCTCTGAATCACCCTTTACTGCAGTAAGTGAAATGAGCTCTGTACAGCGGTAGGCAACACTAGCAGCCCACACATCATGTTAACATAGGCATCCCCCTCATTCACACACACACACACACACACACACACACACACACACACCCTGACATATCTGTTACTTGTGTAATTTGACAAAATGTCCCTGATTTCTCATCTTAATTATATTTCTGCCATTGTAAATCATGGATCTTTTCAGTCAGTCAGTAATTTGAGATGTTAGAATTGTGTTGTTCTTATTGATATAAACTGCAGCATAATACCAGACCCATTACTTTATAAACTTTTTACATACATCCAAGTAAACAATTAACCATGCTCCTCATCTAGTGTTCCTGCAAGCTTTGAAACAAAACCTTCTCTGGCATGTACACATACACATCCCTCTCAGCTGTCCCTATTCTGCAGGCTGCTACTGCTGTTGTCTGTTACATTTTGTAACTCATGAGCCACTGCAGTCAGTGAATAAAGTCACACATTTAGTTTCACACTTCTCATTAGTTAAAGAAAACCTTGCTACACTAACTGAGGCATTATCACAATAGGTTAACACTTCTACTTGACAAACTAAGGCTGCAGAGTTTAAAACTTCCCCACTACATTTTTTTTAGTTTTATAAACTATTAAAAAAGTAACCATCTCTGGTTTTCAAGGGTGGCATAGAGGACTAATGCACTGCATGTAAGCGCTTAAGGTACAGGACTTGAATCTTTTTAAGTGCCTTCAAGGCATATTATATATGGTATCCCTGGCATCTACTGTTCCTCCTGCCCAGCATCTTTTGTGACACAAAACATTGGTTTATTAGATTTTGCACAATAAAAAGCTCTCCCTTGTATCTAGTGCCCCCACCATCACAGTGTTGCAGGATTTGCTTGGTAGTCTAGGGGAATGTGAAAGTATGACAGCCCTCTGCATATATGCATTCATGCATTCATGCACACACACACACACACACACACACACACACACACACACACACACACACACACACACACACACACACACACGCACACACACACACACACACACACACACACACACACACACACACACATACAGACATACCCAATTTCTGCCGCTCATACTTCTACATACACACACACAACCTAACACTACCTGCACACAAACATACTCACCTTTCACAGTTCATACCTCTACATGCATACACACACAAACTAACACTACCTGTCCACTAAATCTAAAGCAATGGGTGAACATGGAAGTCCAATTGACTATCAGAAGCATTTCTTGAGAAGAGCACATGGGTAACTAGCATAGGCTGCTTCCCCAGAATGCCTTAATAGCATTTGTCATGGGCCACAGAGACAGGCTACCACAGTGCTGCATGTCTTTATGTTGCAACAGCATGGAAGGGCTGTCTCAGACTTGGAAATGGTTACAGTGCAGAGTTAACCATGCATATACCTCATGGTAACCTTTTTGAATTCAGCTCAGCCTTTCATTAACCAGATGTTTTACACGTGTATTGATCTTTTCACTTACATTGTCTGTGTTCTCTGTAAAATGAACTTGATAATCGAATTCCTTGTGCTCAACACCTTTGTTATGTCTGAAATCAGTCCCTTTTAGATCAGCAGATTGTCCTATTCATGAAATTATTAATAAAAATTAAAAGAAAGTTTTGTTTTATAGATTACCGTTCCATACTGACAAGGGAAAGACTGCTTAGTAATCATATATAACGGGCTATGGTAAACATATTAAATCTTTATTTTTATCGCTATCCTTATTCTTTGAGTGTAGCATCTTTAGCTGATATCGTGGATGAAAATGGTCGTATGGACCATGTAGCTTGTATTGTGTATTCAGATAAGACAATAAGGCTTGGGTGTTTGTTTAAGTTGTTTATTACACACAAACAGATCTGAATGGATGACTGAAACATAAAACCTAATCGAACTGACTAACTGACTGCTCACTCAAAATGGCACTCTTGCTTGTACATGCTCAGTACTTATATGCACATGCCCATGGACTGGAATAGCTCTTAAAGGTACAGCACACACTCTGATCTACATCCTTCCTCTTAGACTATTCTGTCATGCAAATGAAAATGACAATTAGATGAGCATGCAGATTATACAGACATATTTAAACAATAACAATCATGTCCAGGTTGCAGTCTATCTGGGATTAGGTCTTGAGATACAACCTGACCTCACAGAATATTAATCAGAACTAGGTTTAGCAACAGGGACAGTCACTGGGGAATGTTCTGCTTCAGGATTTTCAGGGATACTTTCAGGGACAGATGATGAAATGCTCTTTGGAACAGGACCATTTGACAAATCACTCTGAGAATTAGTCTTCATTACAGGCAAGATGCTGTAACACTGGCTCGGGCACTGGTAGTTAATGTTTCCAATTCCATACCTTGTGACTCGATGTACGATCTTAGTTCCTCACACAAATGTTTCTGGAGTCCTATTCCGTCAAATCCTTTTGCTGTCTGCATCCTCACTATCTCTCCTTCTTTTAATAGATTCAGATGCTTGCTGGTTTTGTCATAGGAGGACTTTTGGGACAAATGCTTCTTCAGGAGTTGAGCTTTTACTGCTTTGTTGTTTTTAGAACTTGGAATCAATAAATTCTTACTGATTGGTATTGTGGTTCTGGTTTGTCTCGACATCAGTCTCTGAGCAGATGAATAAAGTATATTGTTGTGAGGAATGTTTCTGAGATTAAGCAGATTAAGAAAAACATCAGTATTGTTTTGTTCGCTAATAGCTGTTTCGCACTTTGAACCGTACGTTTAGCCAAGCCATTTGATTGTGGGTATTCATGACTACTAGTAACATGAACAAAGTCTCACATTTCAGCAAATCTTTTGAACTGCTGACTTGTAAACTGTATACCATTGTCAGAAAAGACTTTGTGAGGACTAACATGCACAGAAAAATGTCTCTTCAATTTTGAAATGACAGTACTAGACGTTAGGTTAGGAAGAAGGTCAAGCTCGAACCAATTTGAATGAGTCTAGTAATACCAAGTAATGTTGACCATTCCACTTGAAAATATCTGTAGCTACTGTAGACCAAGATATTTCAGGAATCTGGCTTAAATGAAGTGGTTCTTTTTGTTGATGAGGTTTACTACTATTACAAGCAGAACAAGCTGAAATTTTCTTCTCAATATCTTTTGACATAGAATGCCAAAATACTAGTCCTTTCACCCTTCTTTTGGTAGAATTAGTTCCTGGGTGGCCACAATGTAAGATTTTAATATACTCTTGTTGCAAAGATTTTGGAACAATCACTTTGGACCTTTCATGATGAAACCATCTTCTATCAAAATCTCATCTTTGTAAGGAAAATACTGCTGCACATCTGGTGGCAAACAAGATTGTTGATGGCCATCCTTGACTGATAAAGAAGTTGAGCTTCTGGAAAATTAGATTTGAAGCTGTGTGAGTTCTAAGCTCATCAAAACATGTGGAAGAAAAAATTCTGACTTCCATGACTTCAAAATCAGGTTTCTCATTTTCATGCTGTTCAGTGCTTTTTCTGTGTGATTGGGATAAAGTATCAGCAAGATAAAAACGTTTGCCTTTTATGTCAACAAGATTGAAATTGTACTTTTGCAATTTTAACATCATGCGTTGCAATCTTACAGGAGCTCTGTGAATTGGCTTTTTCAAAATAGTGACCAAAGGTTGGTGATCAGTCTCAATTTGACTAGGTTGGCCATAAATATCATGGAACTTCAAACATGCAAACAGTATTGCCAGAAGCTCTTTTCAAATTGTGCATACTGCATCTCGGTTTGGGTTAGAGTTCTGGATGCATAGGCTACTGGTCTGCCCTCTTTAAGAATGACTGAACCAAGACCAAACTTTGAAGCATCACAGGAAAGAGTTAGTGGTCTGTGAACATCATAATATCTTAAAGTGGGTCGACTGGCAATTTTCTGTATCAGGACATCAAATGCTCTCTGGTGTTGTTCTAACCAGGACCAAGTTACATTTTTGCATGTCAGCTCTCTTAGCAGTGCTGAAAGGTCACTTAAGGCTGGAATGAACTTGCCAAATAGTTGACCATGCCAAGAAAACATTGTAAGGAGGTGACATTTTCTGCAGCTGGCATCTCAAGAATTGCAGTTTGCTTGGAAGGATCTGGTCGTAAGCCTGAAATGATAAACAAATAATCCACATAAGTAACTTCTTGTAGCCTGAATTTACATTTCTGAGGATTCAGTTTAAGATTCACTTCATGAGCGCATTCCAGAACTTCCCTGAGGTTTCTATCATGTTCAACTTCACCATTGCCTCCTACAAGAATATCATCTACTATTATAGCACATGGATAGCCAGAAAAAATTGTTCCATCGCACATTGGAAGACTTCACTGGCAGAATTTACCTCAAATGGCATTCTCAAAAATCTGTACCTTCCAAACGGTGTACTGAAAGTGGTTAGCAAGAAAGATTTTCAATCAAGCAAAATTTTCCAAAATTAACTTTTTGCATCTAAGACAGAAAAAACAGTGGCATTTGGCATAAGGGTAGCAATTTCTTCAACTGTATGCATTGGATGATGAGGTCATTTTAGTGCTTTGTTCAAATCTTTTAGATTAATGCATATTCTAATATCATCTGAGCTTTTCTTATGAGCTACCACCATGGAGGATACCCATTTGGTCGGTTCTTCTACTGGACAAATTACTCCTAGGTGCACCATTTTGTCTAGCTCAGCTTTGACTCTGGAACTTACCATGCTGTTCTGATGACCGGGCTTACCTCATGGTTTAACTTCATGGAGTACACAACTGAGAGTTTGCTTAACTTGTCTTTAAAAATATCAGCATAGTCAGAAAAAATAGTTTGTGCGAAATTCTTGATTACTCCTACTTATATGGTGGACTTCTTTATTAAATGAAATCAGTCCCATTTTCAAACTGTCATTGAGGCCTAATAATGACTGCTCATGTCTCTTGACTACGTAAAATTGCAAGTCATAGCTGTTCCCAGCAGAATAACATGAAAGCATTACTGAGCCTTCGGTTTGAATTTCTTCACCACCATAAGCAACAAGCTTCACACACTTTGCCAGATCAAGTTTTTCACCAGCTTTTACTATAGCAAACACATCTGTAGACATAACTTTGCACTTTGAACCAGTATCAAGCTTGAACTCTACAGGTATCCCATTAATCTGAACAGTATAAAATACTTCATTCTTTGCCCACAAATCTACTGGATTGACTGTTTCACCAAGCACATACACACCATCAACATAAAAAGTATGGTTGCAGCTTTGTAATTGATCATCTTGCCTCTTTGAATACTCTTTTTTAATAAAAGAATGTGCCCGTTTAGATTTACAGAGCTTTTGAAGTGATTCTACTTTTTACATGTGTGGTACTATTGACCAAAAGCTAACCACTTCTCTTGCTTGGGCTTGTGGTTACCTCCACAATTATGACAGTTGACTATGATGCTTGTCACAGGTTTTGCTGAGTCACCCTTCTGCTTTACTGAGTGTGGGTTTTACTGTAGCTGCTCTGATTTTTGCTGAAGCGACATCTTTTAACCTCATGCTGCATACTATCAACATTAGCACTGGAAGGCACTGCAAGCATACTTTTCTCATTTGTAAGCACATTTGTGTGTTTTTCTGTAAGCTCATATATCTGGCAAATCTCTATAGCCTTGTTTAAAGTTAAATCACTGTCTTGAAGCAAACTCTTTCTAACTGAATCATCTTTAATACCACAGACAAGCCTGTCTATTATCAATTCATCTCTCAGATCACCAAATCTGCATGTTTTTGCCTTATTTCTCAAGTCAGTTATATATGCTGCAAAAGTTTTACCAGGCTTTTGATCTCTTGTATAAAATGTGTGCCTTTCCATTGTAATATTCATTTGAGGGTTGCACATTTCTCTAAATTTACATTTTAAGCATTCAGGGTCTTCCCGCGTTTCAGCCAGTGCCACAATATGGTGGTCACACCCCCCCCCCCAGCTCCCTTTCAGTGGCTTCTGAAGCAACTAGATTAAACAGAATAAATGCTTTTGTACATGCGTCTTTATCAGAAAATGCAGACAGTATGAAAATATCATACTCTTGCTCAAACATTGTCCAGTTTTCTGCAGCATTATTATCAAATACAAGTGGACCAGGTTTGCGAAAGCCTTCTGACATGCCAACAAATTGCTCTTGTAATTATGTTCAAACATACACACCAGGTACTTGAAAAATATTCAGCTGGACAACATTCTCTTCCAAATGACTGTATTCTGTGAAATAAATGTACTGTAATACTGAACACACTTGCCAATACTTTGCACACTTTGGATACTTCAAATAGCTTTAGTTAATACAAAAAAAAAACGCATAGGGAAAATATATGGTAATTTTCTGTTTTTTATACATTTTATGTGATTCGGAAGTAATTTTAAGCAGTTGTGTAAGCATTTTGAGTACTTTTATCAATCTCTCGCAGTTTCTAACATTTAGTTTAATTAGAAATTTGTTTTGAAAGTTTTAAATGCTTTGTTTTTTATTTGCTGTGTAAAAAAATCTTTTAAATTAGTTTTAGTACCTGGAATTGCCTTTCTGACCTGGTTTGTGAGTCATTTGAGCTTTGGATGATTCACTCATGTATATTCCTCCATTAATGACTGAGCGTCTCATGGTTTTGCCTTTGGATTCCATTCTGACACCATGTCACTCGTCTTATGTATTCAAATAAGACGATGAGGCTTGGGTATTTGTTTAAGTTGTTTATTACACACAAACTCATCAGGATGGATGACTGAAACATAAAATGTAAACGAACGAACTGACATGCACATACATGCTTTCACTCTGGCTGCTCACTCAAAATGGCACTCTTGCTTGCATGTGGTCAGTACTTCTATGCACGTGCCCATGGACTGGAATAGCTCTTAAAGGTACAATGCACACTCTGATCTACAGACTAGCCATTAACCTGGTTAAATCATTACATAAATTAATTGATAATGAACATTTGCATTTCTTAATAAACAATGCTTGCATTTTGTGTTATGCATAGTGTTTGTGTTCTTCAGAACTTGTTTGTCTGGTCAGTGACCTTTGTGTTAATATTTTTCCAAGGCTGTTGCTTTGTACATTTCTGGGAGTGGCTGACCACTGTCACATGTGATATTAACATCCAGTTATGTCTTCCTAGGGATAAGATTCCACTGCAGTGCAATGATTACTTTAAAAAAGGGGAGTAAGATATAAGGGGCTACTGTCTTGACTTTTGAAGTTTGCATTTGCGGATCCAGTGGTAATGAATTTAAGTTTAAATATGAATTAGAATAAATTATTTCTTGGAGACTGGCATATATTTTATACAATGTTTTTTATTACGAGCTATTTGCAGGAATATAGGTCTGTATCATAAAATGATCTGTAAGTAATGCATTTTCTAGTGTTACAACCTACTATGTAATTAAGGATCATGTACAGAAAGTTGATATCTATATCTATATCTATATCTATATCTATATCTATATCTAGGTCTATGTCTGTATCGGGTCTATATTAGAACATCGAAATTTCACAATTTCGAATGTTCTAATATCGACCCCTATTCAGCGAATGCTGAAAATAGTGAAACGACAGAAAACCAAATTTTTTCCTAGGGAAAGAATTTGGTTGTCCATTTCTGTTGTTTCACTATTTTCAGCGCTGTGGTGGAAAGTTACGGGTCGGGTTCAGGTAAGTGTGCGATTGGGCACGGGTTAGGTGAGTTAGGGTTAGGTATGTGTGCGATTGTGTGGACGTGAGGGTTAGGTGAGTTAGGGTTAGGGTGCGGGTGAGGTGAGTGTGCGATAGTGATGGACCTTAGGGTTAGGGTTTGGGTTAAGGTAAGTGGATAGTTAGTGGTGTTTGTACAGTTTAGTGTATGGTTAGCTGTAAGATTTTAGGTGTATGTGTGTGGATTGCTGTTTGTTTGGTGTGCTTGTGTTGTGTGTATGTGTTTCCGAACAGCAAATTTTTCACTAGGAAAAAATTCGCTGTTCTGCATGTTTGATGTTGTCAGTGTTCGCTGAATAGGGGTCGATGTTAGAACATTCGAAATTGTGAAATTTCAATGTTCTAATATAGACCTGTTTGTATCTATGTGTATATCTATATCTATATCTATATCTATAGCTATATCTATAGCTATACCTATATCTATATCTTTATCTATATTTATATCTTTTTCTATATCTATATCTGTATCTGTATTTAAATCCCATTTTTTTCAATGACACAAATTACATCTGTAGATACATTACTTTCAGAATTTATTTGCAAAAATTATGGAACAGGTCATCAGGTTCTAGGTCAGAATATGTCAGATGCATAGATTAGAGCTTCAGGTGCTAAAATTTTAAAATAACACACATAGTGGCATTTTTTTGCATTTGATTTTCAGAAATCTCACCTGTTGTTGGTCTGGCAAGTATTCTGCATGCGGATGAAGAAGCAGCCATCCACCAAAGTGCATACAAGCTTGGAAACTTACTGGCAGTGGCCCATTTATACATAATAGACATTACACATGGAGGACAAGTCTTCTGGCTCATTGAACCCTACATTGGAGGGCTCTACAGCCTTGTCAGACCACCCCCCTGCTGCTCTGCCTTCAAACATAATTCTTTTGGCGGCATCCATCAACCAGTTAACAATATCGATGTAGGCTTTTCAAACATCTTTAACAACTCAAGTGGAAGAAATGAAAGCTTCTATTCATGCAACAGCAGATCAAACCAGTAATTTTGAAGGGTTAGTACAGGAACAAGCTGTGCATCTTGAAGAGGCAGGACATAAGACTGAATACCTGCTTCAGTTTACCCGGACATTATATGAGCAAATAGATGATCAAGAAAAACAGTCCCACTTCAACAACATTAGGATTTTGGCATTAAAGGAGGAAGTGGAGCAAAAAGACATGCTCCGCTCCTGCAAGCATAATTGCCCTCTACCTTAGGTTTAGATACCTCTACAAAGCTGATGATAGAGAGGGCTTACCAGGCACTGTTTCCAATGCCCCAGTACCTGCAATATCAGTCACTGTTATGTTCTCTTGCTCCAGCAAAAGGAGAAGATTTTAAGTGCAGCCTGGGTGAAGGGAGACCTTATAGGATTAGATTTGGCAATGACTTTTCTAAAACAGTTGTAGGTCAACAGAGGACTTGGCTACCGCTGCTTCATTTGTTAAAAGAGAAAGGGATTATGGTGGCAATCTTGTACCCAGTGAGACTGAGGACTGTATTACCAGAAGGTTGACATATTTGCATGCATCTGGTTAAGGCCATCTCTTTGCTTCATACCAAGTCTGACATAATACTTACTGATATGATTAAATGGTCATTACAGTCTTCCAAATGTGATAGATCCTGGAATTATCCACCATACATCCGCTGGATCCTAAATGTTCATAACCAGCCCCATCCAGGCCAGATCAGCCTACTTAAACCCAGGTCACCTGAAAAACATCTGCTATTAATAGTGAATGTTGTATATTGAAGGGTTTTAGGGTGGGATCTATTGATCAGTTTGTCAGGAATATCATTGCAATTTTTTTAATACAATATGTAAATGGCAGTATACATTGGATTGATATCATTTTGAAAAAGCTTTATCTAACATGTTAGCCTAAGAACTTTATCTAGGAACCAGTCTGTGTTATGTTAATGAGTTAATAGTCACATATATTTCACTCAAAGTATAAAGGGTTAATCATTTAATAGGCACACCCTAGTGAAACTGACATCTCTTTTAAATGTTTTTCTTTTAGCAGAGAGACGTTGTTGGTATATTATTATCTCTTACTCATGGGTGTCACTATTTTACTTAAGCATTGCTGTAAATAGCTGTTGTTTGTGTATTAAATCATTTTATACTATGCCGTTGTGCAGTTTAGTATATCTTATGATAATAGTTATCTTTTACATGGTTACTCAGTTGCATTTCTTCCTTCTTTCTTCCACTGGTCTTTTCTCATAATAGAAAAGCTCATCCGTGCTGGAGATGTAAGCCCATAAATTATATTAGAATAACTTAGACAGTTGCCTGTTTAAGTCTGCTAATAACACACAATATTCAGGTGTTTTCATTGCTTTAGATGAAGCTACATAGCGTAAACATTAACGGAATTAATTCCTTATCAAGCAGGCTCCCGTAAGGGTATGGGTGCGTCACCAGTCACCTGATATTTTATCATTGCAGCAGATGCATTTAGTAGATATGGAGCATTTAGAGACTTGGAATTATGATTTAGTGGCTTCAACATATCCCACAGTGAAGCGTAAAGGTGTCACAGTCTTACTGAGAAAAAGGTTTACCTAAGTAGCAGTGTTAGACAAATTTTCCCTTGCAGGAGTGATACTTAGGAGAGGTGCCCACATAATACATTTATTCTTGTTATACTTACATGCAGCTATGGAGAAAAGGGACACAAAATGTATCTTGCAATATATTTAAGATCATATTCAGGGTTCTCTGCTCATAGCAGGAGATTTTAATTGTGTCATCCATGTGGGAGATACCACTGCCAGCAGGGGTTTTCATCTAACCTCTTTGCAAAGTTTTGAGATGTTGGACCAAGGAGTTATCCCTTATAGACATTGCAAGATATTTAGAAGGGGATAAATCTGCTCCAACCTATTGCTCACCATGCTATGGCACTCTAACTAGGACATGTTGAAACTACCTTAGTAGATACTGCCCCTAAATTTAGGTTGAGGTGTCTCTTTTCCCTCATCATGCTGCCTTCATTTTTAGTATCTTTCCATGGGCCCCACTACCCCCTAGGCACTGGAGACTTTACCCCTTTTATATCAAGCATCCTGATTTTGACAGGCAGCTGATTTGTGGAAGCTCATAAAAGCGTGGCTTACTTCTATCATTTGTTATGAGATGCATCTAAGGATTTTGTCATCTGAGGGCTGGTAACTCTGCTTTTGTAAAAAAAAAAAAAAAAAGTGCACTTACTGAAAAGTACAATTCAGGAGATAACTGGTAAAAAGACAGAGATTGCTTTAGACAGGATTCAACTTAAATATTATGATACCTCATCACAAGTCTATTCTTGACTAGGTAGGAAATGTAATAAGAATTTATGGAAACCCACACCCTTAACTCTTCCAGTAAACCCTACAGACAAAAAAGTTTTACTCTATGGCATAATTTGGAGCAATTTCAATAGTATTTTCAGGTAGAGTAGAAGACAATACTGATATTGTTGATACCAAATATTTGGTTGAACATTATAATATTGCATCTTCTTTGTCCACCTTGACAGCTGGGGATCATGGAGGAAAAGGAATTTAATTTTTACTTCCCAATTTTACACTAATCATAAGTGGCAGATCTGGAAAAAGAGTTTATCCTACCTATAGAGGTCATTATTTTTACTAATAGCAGATAATCTCCCTGCTTAAAATCTTAGATCAACAAACGATTTTCTTGGTTCTTAACTCTCCCTTGTATCAAATATTGGTACAAGTCACCAGAAGTACTTTGCTGAAGAAGTACACATCTACACTTTAAAAAGTATACTATTACAGTCTTATAACTTAGGGAGTTCAGTCAAAGAAAATCTTCCACACTTTGTTAACTAGCTAGATACTCAGGTCAAGACACTACTGCAACTTTCCTAGAAGGTTACTTCTTACACAGGATGCATATTCTTTGCATGGAAGTTCTTCACCATCTCTTTCTCACCCCAAGGCAGCATCTAAGAAGGTACCTGATTAAGTCTCTATATGTTGGAGGTGTAATGATACAAATATAATCCATCCTGGCAGCATATTTTGTGGGACTGCCCATAATTATATATATTTTGGAAACAATTTTAGGATAAGATTGATAGATAGTACCGTCTTGAGGAGCAAGATAGCAAATGGTTAGTATGGATTCTTGCCAGAAGGATGAAGCCCTCCAACTTTGTTTGTTACAGCCATTAATAATGTAGCAAAAACAACAATTACTCACTGTTGGAAATCATCTAATATACCTCATGTCTTCACTTGTTGCCAGATCCTAGGATGAGTCTATAAGCTAGAAATGGCAGTAGCAATCAGAAGGGGCAGAGAAGCTGTCTATTATGCCAAATTAGATTGCTGTCACAACCTCCTAACCCCTTTATCGGAAATTTGACTATGCCTTGCCTAGATATTTATATCCTCATTATTAATTATCTCTACATCTCATTATATCGCAACTCTACTTTGGTCATTTCACTGTTTTTATGGCTAAGTATAATTATTGTTTCTTTTTTGATAGGTTTCATGGGTAAATTTTGGTTGAGAATGGGTTTCTTTCTTTATCTGTACTATTTTTTCTCATTCTTTCCCCTCGGCATATTATGATATTTATCTGTTGATTGTTACTAATCTAAGAGTGTTGTTGTTCAATTGTAGCTTGCTATTTTTGTTTTTAAATGAGGTAGAAGTTAAATTTAGAAGCATGACTATAAGAATATTGTTATAAAAGCTGGTATGTTTAATATTCGTAGTTATTGCTTAATCTGATGGTGATGAAAATCAGCTTTTACATTAAAATGTAATAAAACGATTTATACAAAAAGAAATTATGGAATGTACTATTATAGATTGTCAGCTACATACTGTATATAAATTATAACATTCTAACAACTCCATGAAATAAAATTACATTGGAAAAAATACAAATAAACTAAATAAGTTGTAATGAAATATAAAAGCTTTCTAAAAAGTTTAAGTGTATGAAATTTATATTTTTTTATAAATAGATATTGAGATACATATAGAAAACCCCCCAGATTTACTATTCCTCTGTGCAGGACTAGCTTAGTCCTGCATGGAGGCGGCCGTTTAGGAGCAGGACGGCAGCGTGCCATGCATAGTAATGAGGCACGCTGCCTGAGCTCCTAATCTTACACGGAGCATGCAAGAGTGCAGGGGGTGTGTCTGAGAGCAGAGTTCTCAGAATATAAATGCCCCTGTAATGAAGAACAGCAGAAAAGGGTAAGAAATGAGCGAAACTGCTCATAGGTGTCTGCATATCCCCACCAATATTCCCCCTCATGTACAACAGCAAGTAATCACCAATAAAATGAACAAACCCTTTATGTTTTTATTTTAAAATCCAATTAAAGCTAACCATAGGTCTGCGGGTGTGCCCATCGCTTAGCTACGGTTATTGCAGCTTAAATGACTGAAGAGAATAACAAGGAAGATATATGCAAATGAGGCAGCATAGCAATAGTGTAGTGGGCAGAGCATTTGCCTTACGAGCAGACATTCCCATTTCAAGTCCCACTGCAGCACATTCCATTTTCTATGTCAAAGCACGTTATGACTAATATTTATGTTGCATAACCCACTAAATAACATATATTTATGAACTGGAGTACTGCAGTAAATGCACATGTGAGGTGTCAGTGTCGTAATGAATAAAGCACTAGTAAGCAGGTTTAAGCACCAATAAGCAGTAGTAAGCATATTTAAGCACTAGTAGGCAAGTTTAAGCCTGTTTGCTCAGGGGTAAGCAATGCACACACAGGTTAAGCAATTTTCAAGCTAACTCTCTGTAAGCATATGTAACTGGAGGTTAGCATTGCTTACCCTCGGGCAAACCCATGCAAACCCACTTACAACTGCTCAAAAGTGCCTTAATCACTCTGTATCCAATGGCCCTTGTTCTGCCCAACAAGAAAATAAACAGCCATGCAGGTCTCAAACCCAGGACCCTATACACCATAGTCATAACAGATAATCACCAAGCCAACACAGAAGTACAGAAAAATGAGGTATCAGCAAACAAGTCTTCACCATAGTAAAACCAAACTGAACCTGTGAAAGGAATCAGTATACAGACATATGTGCCTTAACCAACTACATAACATAAATATGTGAATCGGAGTACAGCAGTAAGGCCAGAAGTCAGGTGTAATTGTAATAGAGTGTTGAAATCCCCAATAAAACACAAGGACCCCATACAGTGTATGTACACATGAATCATGAATACCAGGCATACATATAAGGTGTAATGAATAATAACTCAATGCCAAAAAGGAATTATAATGCAAAGTCTAATGTAAGCAATGCTAAGCATTGCACAGGCCAGCTTAGGAGGTGTAAGCAATGTGTAGGCCAGCTAACTCAATGTGCCTAGTCTTATACCCCTTTAAACAATGCCAACCCTAGGTAAGCAGGTTTGCCCATAGCCTAGCCTTTTCAAACTGGCCAATCACAGAAAAGTATGGGAAATTTGCCCTAGTTTAACCCAAGAGCCGGGAATACATCTCATAACCAGTTGTAGCTTCCCCTTGCAGGCACAATGGCAGTAAGGGGAGAAGGTGTGCACTTTCAGGCACAGCGCTGGTGCATCCATGAGTCCAAAGTCATGGCAGGACTCCTTGTCAAAGACCATGATCAGACACTGCTGCAGGGCCAGTACCAGGGCTCCCAATATAAGGTGGAGGCCAGGGACCATCTCGTCCATGACCTCACCAGTGCCACTAGCATACCCCGAACTGGTGAGCAGGTCAGGCATCACTATGCCAACCTGAAGCGGCGTAAGGGGGACCTCTTGGAGGAGTGGATCCAAGAGGTTAGAGCAGCAGGGGATGTTCCAGTTGTGTGTAAGTATCACCCCACTATGTCTGTAATAATTGCCAGCTCAGGTATATCATGGATAGGTATGGCTAAATATTCCTCTTATGTCCCCCACAGCTGCAGTGGAGCGGGCCACAAACCAGGAGGCCCACATCAGTCGCCTGGCGAGGTTGCGATGTGAGGCAGGTCAGTAATACTCATGCATTTACTGTCATAGGAAATAAAACTAAAAGTAGTAGTAAATTAATTGCCTGTATAAAACCTGTATTGTTCAAGGCAAGTACTGCATACACTAGAGAATATGGCAGGAAGAGTCTCATATCGTTTGTATGTCAACAAAAGTGTAATAGCCTGACAATAAAGATCTAACTGCTGGACTGCATGTGTATATTCTGGTATCCTATGGTAATGTAGATTCACAATCATGTAATAGTACTGTTGTATTAAGCACTGTTACCTACACCGTGCACCATAAATTGGAAGTGTAGGAATACCTCTATATGACAGGTGTAATCCCCAGAGGCCATTTAGTACAACTGAGAGACACATAGACAGTAAACGGGAAAAATGCAGACAACAAAACTTAAATAGCACATGCAACTGAGATGTGAACTGTTGTTTTTTTAGCACAAACAGCCATGGTTCGAATACTGCCAGTGGTAGTACTCTGCATACAGAATCATACCCCACAACTGTACAGATATGTCCAGAATGTCCAGTAAAGTGGCCCATATCTGTTGCCTATCAACCTCTCCCCCTGGGGAATCAGTGGTCCCAGACGTATAGGCATCAAATAGGAAATACAACTGATTAACACACATCTATGAGAACAAAGCTGGCACACTAGCAGCTCCCCAATACCTTATGAGTCTAAGAAGCTACATAGGTCCCATCTACACCCCAACTTGTCAAGCTGTGGTCAGAGTATGTACAGTAACAGAATGAGATGTATGTGCATAATAGTAATGTGGAATCTGGTACTGTGTGTGGGAACATTCAAGTAGTGCTAATATAGGAATCATAATGCCTGGCTGTTAACTGGTTGCTTTATACACCGCTTGCGGCGGGCGCTTCTGATGTACTGCAGCGCCTGTGGGTAAATCTAGCACTGCGAGCAGAGAAGTGTTTAAAAGCAAAAGAAGAATTCCGCTTTTTTTTTTTTATTTTTGTTTAATTTTACATAGCGAGATAGCTTAAGTTAAAAAAAGCAGCAGGATGTCTGGCATTGTTGTTTTAATTATCTGCATATATATATTTAACACAGTATAGCATAAAAAAAAACAGCGGAGATCTTTTCTTCTCCGTTGCTTTTTTTTTGTTAATAGCATGAATATAGAGAGAAAAAAAAAGCAACGGAGATCCCGAATTATTTTTTTTTTTGTGTCTTTCTTATGTTGTTTAAACCCATTTAACACAGACATTTAAATTTAAAGAGTTATAATTAATGGAAAAAAGTCCGAAGTCCGTTTTTTTTTTTTTCCATTAGTATCGATGATCAATTGCACGCTGGCCAATCAGCGTGCACGTTTTGGGGGGGTCATGGTATAATATACATTTCTCCCACAGGTCTGTCAGATACCAACACTGTGCCCAGAAATACAAGAATGATACCCAGTACTGGCACTGTTTACATTGATATTGTATGGCAGTGTAACTGATGCAGTTGCTCTGAATAATGTGATATTACACATTACTGTCACCCACAATGTCCTACAACATATAAACTGTCTAGGAAATCTGTATAAGAGTGTTGTACTACAAGGTCAGAATGGAAAAGCATAGGGGATTAATAAGACAGAACGCAGATAGGAGATATACAGCAATATCTATATAGCAGACACAGCTGTGATGGACACTGTGTTTAAGTTGTGCAGACACAGCCTTATTTTGAATCCTGGGAGTGGAAGTAGGCTGTATACAGAATCATACCCCACAACTGTACAGATGAGGCCAGAATGTCCAGTATATGGGCCCATATCTGCTGCCTGTCCCCTAGTAAGTCTGTGGGATGATCCCAGATGTTTAGCCAGAAAACAGGGAATACAAGTGATTGTCAAACATCTATGAGAACAAACCTGTCACTGTAGCAACCCCTGAAACTGTTAGGAGAGTAGTAAGCCAAGTATGTCCTATCTACACCCCCATGTTGTCAAGCTGTGACCAGAGTGTGTACAGTAACAGAGTGAGATGTATGTGCATAATACTAATGTGTAACCTTGAAGTTTGTGTGGCAACAGTCAGGTAGTGCTAAAACCAATGCTCCCACAGGTACGCCAGATATGAACACTGTGCTGAGAAATAAAGACCATAATAACCTGTACTGGTACTGTTCACTCTGGTATTGTAGGGAATTGTGGGTTTTGCAGTTTCTCTGAATA
This sequence comes from Protopterus annectens, assembly GCF_019279795.1. Classification (NCBI taxonomy): domain Eukaryota; kingdom Metazoa; phylum Chordata; order Ceratodontiformes; family Protopteridae; genus Protopterus; species Protopterus annectens. Next base: position 1,812,434,732 of record NC_056728.1, on the reverse strand, counting down.
ATAACGTATCACTGTCACCCACACTGTGCTACATAATATAACTGTGTAGGAAAGCATGCATATGTATGTGTTAGGTCACTAAAGGTTGAAGAGGGCAATATTCTAGATATTTCCCAGCACACCTGCATGTGGTCAACACATGGTTAGAGTCTGTGCAGAAAGAGTTGGATAGCTATGTGCACAACATCAACCTGGAATCTGTGAGTATGTGTAGATACAGTTAGTGTTAACAAACATTCCCTCCACAGGTATACCAGGTAAGAGGTGTATACCGCAGGTAAAACCAGTTTATGTATAAAGATGGCAACAGCCATATCACTGTCCAAACTAAGGCTATAGGGTAGTGTAGAAAGACTTATAAGGCACAGATAACAGCACTGACTAGGAGAGTAATGTGGACTACAGGAATATACTAGTTGTTAATTGACATCCCCCCCCCCCACCATATCTCGATCAATAATCAACATACCCACCTCAACTGGTATGTAATGACACCTATGATCTGATAAAGTCCAATTGTTTGATAAAAATATTAATTGCTCCCATGCATGTGCTATAATGAAATATTCCAAAATTGGTGGCATAGGGCCATCAGTGTACATGCATGCTGTTCTTATTACCACTGTGATCCCATATATGCATGTGTTCTGTTTGCTATGCAACTGTTCTGTATCTGGTGTCTGGATTAATGGGAATATCTATGCATGCTGTTATACCTAACCCTGGAATGTGTTGACTATTACTAACCCACATATGATGATGAAATCTAAACACTATAGCACATTTGGGAAGACCGGTCCCAGCGACCCACCTGTCCCACCTCAGCTGGCCGTGGCACCTGGCAGCAGCATGTCTGGGACCCAACCCGGGACCTCCCTTTTCATTGGTCCTGCACCACCTTCAGGTGGAACCGCCTCAGGGGATAGGGCTCACCCCCCCGGGAGTGGGGGCGGACAGGATCCTGTCACCCATTGCCAGGTCGGGGTCATGGTGCTTAGAGAGCTCAACCAGCAGCTTGGTGATCTTCTACGCCAGCTCGAGGGTCATGTGTCACTACAAGAGTGTCACTCTGGCTCTGCGACTCAGCCACCAGCACAGCCACCATCGGGGCTGTAAAGGTGCAGTGATGACTGCCCATGGGTGGGGACCTCAGTCCCACTGTTTCCTGTAGGGGGCTTGTGGGCTTCCGATTTCCCAACACCCTTCCCCATCAAGGTGTTTATCCTCCATATGTGTCATATACCAACCTTGTATACGTCTTGTTTGTTTTGTCTGTTAACCTACCAAACATACCTCCCCAAATATACCTACAACCCTACCCCAACATCCCACTCTCACCTGAAAAAAAAAGGGCAGTCTATTCCCAAAAAAAAAATCTTGCCCCATACATAGCTGTCCATTTCTCACATGTGTCCACTGGACAAATGTAATCTGGTCTAATTGGCATCACAACTTATTATTGTTGTCCTCACCCCTCTCTCAGGGGTTTGAGTGTCCAAATCTACATCCAAATTCAGGGTATATGTACAGCAATTGCTGTAGTAGAAATGGGCAAGTATGGATCTTCCCCAGACTCTTCCTGCACATCCCTAGCTATGTCCCCTACTGTCTTACCCCCTCTGTTCTCCTTTTTTGCCACTTTCCTATCAACCCTTTTTTCTTTTCTTTTCTTTTAAAGAAATTAGCACGGGGTAAGTGGGAGTAAGCACTTTTAAGCAGTAATAAGCGGGTTTCAGCCTGTTTGCATGGGGGTAAGCAATGCCTACACTGGGTAAGCAATTTAGAAGCTAACTGAGTATAAGAAACTGTAACCGGAAGTTATCAGTGTTTACCTCTTTGCAAACCCATGCAAACCCGCTTACAACTGCTCAAAAGTTCCTTAATCACTCTGTATCCAATGGCCCTTGTTCTGCCCAGCAACAAAATAAACAGCCTTTGCAAGTCCTGAACCCAGGACCCTGCACACCATAGCCAAAGTGATTTACTACTAAGTCATGTCAGATATACAAAGCCCTGATGTTTTCACAAACATATCATCCAGCCAAGTTATTCAACAGTACAGGAAATGTATTTCAACATATAGATGTATGTGTGTGTGTGTGTGTGTGTGTGTGTGTGTGTGTGTGTGTGTGTGTGTATTAATATCTAAATAGATAAAACATATCCTATATATATAGATATAGATATAAATATATTGAAAAAATATATATATATAAACATATATACATACAAATGCCTACATCTATAGATATATATGTCTACATCTATATGTCTAAATATATACAGGAAGTTATATATATGTAAGCAGATATATATATATATATATATATATATATATATATATATATATATATATATATATATATATATATATATGTAGGTATATACGGACATAGTTATATTTATGTAAGCAGATATAGATATATATATATATATATATATATATATATATATATATATATATATATATATATATAGGTATATACGGACATACATCTGTAGATAACAATGGGTAAATAACAGAAACATATATGTCCACATGCTTCGTTAATGGGGTTGAGAGGCCCCGAACAATATACATCTTGTACAAATAGGTATATCCCCCCAGCCAAACACATCCGCCCTGCAGTACACTACCAAGTGTTGTAGATCCCATAACCAGGACCTGACACAACATGGGCATCCCTAGGATACATATACACAGACACATATATGCAGATACAGATATATATATATATATATATATATATATATATATATATATATATATATGTAACTACACATACACACGCAGAGATATGTATAGTAAGATACATATGTAGTAGGTGCACACAATCTGGAACAGCCACTATTCCTACAGTTACCACCTTACCAACTGGAGACTGTATGAGCCACCCATACAAATGACAATCATTGCCTGCAACATATACCCACAGAGAAATCAAAAGATATAACACCACACACAGGTTTGCATAAATGGGAAAGCTTTATTTGTGTACTATTACAGTTGTATATGCCATGTGGTATAGCTGTTTAGACATGGACATCCACATAAACTGAGTAATGCAACTGTAAAACAGTTATACTAATACAGTAGTCTGGAAAAGTTAACAAATGTTGCTGTCCAGGCCAGGGCCATCAAGCAGTACAATAGTAAAGACAGACTGGGCCACAGGATACCAAACAATCAACAGTAAGTAATGCAGATGTATAGTTCAGCAGCCTCTATCTACACCCTGTAGACAATCCCTAGGGGGTAAAGACCTCACAATGGGATGTAACTGTTACATAACAAGGCACAACTTGACATCATCACAAGCACACTGACAAACAGAACAGTCTGTATGGCAAGTGGCAGTAGGCCTGCATTTAACCAAGATGGATTGTATGGTAATGTACATCCATTATACCTTAAGGCAGCTCACCCCCGATGGTCTTCAGGACTTTGGGCTTTCAAGATTCTGTAGTGCTCCCATATATATATATATATATATATATATATATATATATATATATATATATATAAGTATATATAGATATAGGTATATGTATATATAGCTATATATGCATGCACATCCTAAGTGTACAGATATGCCTAGTTATCTTGGTATATATGTAGATATCAATAACTATATATGCATACATATCTATTCTTATATACCTACTACTGTCAATATATATGTAGATATCCATATGTATATGTGCATATGTATCTCTATCTGTATATGTGTAGACATATATTGCTCAGTATATGTATATACCTGGGTGTTTATTTGTATAGCTATGTACATATACATATACATCTATGTATGTCAATATGTATATGTGTATGTCTATGTAGATATCTGGATAATTATATGTACATATATCCTCACCATATGTCCTGAACATGGAATGTATTCCTACCTCAGACCCTATAGTCCCAACTTTGTAGTTCAAGGGGATGTCAGGTATGTATAGCAGGTATATTTGTAGACTATTGCTACTGTAATAGGGTGTGTCTTCACAGACATGGTGTGTGTGGGAGGTCACATCTGCTTTTAACATGTGTGCCATTGGCTACTGACAGACATCTGAAGGACATCATAGTACAGTACCACTGCTAGCACATAATGCTCCTGTTGACTACAGCAGGGATAATGGCCAATATATGGGGACAGTCTGACATACTCTAGACAATCCAGAGGTATACACATAACCCCTTAGTGCAAGACATGAGGACCAATCCTGACAATGTGGAAGTTAACAGCCTTGTAGATGGGTATAACATGTAACTACTGGTATACATGTGCCCCTATAGGTTATGCATTCACACATCCCTGTCTGTCCTGCCACATACTAACTGCTGGTACAGAGGTGCCATGGCCACATACTACCCGCTAGATATTGACATACATCTGTACAGCATCCCACTGCTTTGTCTGACATACATGACTGTTATGGTGGCCTGGCGGTAGTACATCTGGCAAGTATCTGGACATTACATCTCACTGGGTAAGTACACTAAGCTGCTAGGCATGTAACAAAGTACCGTGCAGGCTATAGGCAGACCGGCTAAACACTGGCCTACATTTCCTATGAGGGATGCACATGTACCTGCATATATAGCAGGCTCTACAGACATGCCACAGCACAGACAAACATACACCTGTGTGAAAGTGCATAACCACAACCAACGTGAACACAGTCACAGCCACAAATGGTATTCTAGCATATTATTACAGTATATGGACTACCTGTTTAACACCAAACTCATATGTGCCACTCACACACTGACCCTACATTTACTGGGCCACTACATAGTGTGCTCCAATGCCTGTCTGTGCTATGGGACATGTGCTTGTATGGTCCTACAAACATGTCAGCCAATAGGGTAACATACAGTGGAGCAGCATGTAACATCAGATAGAACAGGACCAAGAACAATGATATCTACCACAGTTTGTACACAGGCCAAGGTACATATTAACAATACACACACTGCCAAAAATCACCATAAGTACACAGACCTCAGTATTGTACACACAACCACAGAATGTCCAGGTTATGTCATCAAAAATAACCCCTACTATACATAACATAGGTTCATAGATTCATAGGTAGATACTAGGCTATCTGCCCTAGGGCATTTATAAGCCTAGCCAGAGTGTATTTGGCTTCCGCCTCCCTATTAGATTAGCCAAATGTGCCTCTGTAAAGTAGATCACAGAAGGTATCCTTTTAAGATTAGTTTACTGTGCCTCTGTCTAGCAGGGACACAGGAGAGATCCCAGGGGTGAATTTGCGATTTCCCATCCACGCGTCCAGATTTTGCTTGAAGAGGGTCAGCGAGGGGCTATGTCTAACATGAATTGGGATTCTATTCCAGAGTGAGGGGAGCCTCTGGGAAATTAATCTGTCCCTCCAGCATGTCCTATTTATTTTTGTGTTGAGATTTAGGTCCCTGGAATGTGTAGCTCTAAGGAACTTGGATTTTTTGAGGTGGAGCATGTCCATTAATTCTGGGTTTGACATGGCTTTGTACATCAGGCATAGATCGCCTCTGAGTAGGCGGTAAGCAATGGAGTAGAGCTGGAGTTTCTTTAGTCGAGCTGCATAGGACATCTGTTTGTAGCCCATGATCCTTTTGGTGAGGTACTTTTGGGGTCTCTCCAGCTGCTGCAGGTGTCGGGTAAGGTACATCCCAAAAGGGGCATTGTATTCAATTATGGGCCTGATGAGTGACGAGTAGAGGGGCACAATGACCTCTCTTGATCTAGATGTGAACCCTTTCATGATAAGGTGGGCTATATAGAAGGTCTTTCTAACAACTTTGGCAACATGATTATCAAAGGAGAGATTACTATCTACGTTGGTCCCCAAATCTCTAATTACTTCTTCTGTACTTAATGGATTACCACTATGTGGTAATTTGTGGGCACCTTGTTTTTCCCAAAGGGGATGACTATGCACTTTTTAGCATTTAGCTTGAGGCCGTGGCTCTGGCATCAAGCATCTGTCTCTGTGAGACCCTTTTGGAGGATGCTTGTGTCAGCTGGAGATTAGATTATGGCCCCCAGTTTGCAGTCATCTGTGAACTTTGTCAGCCATAATCCCCCCGTGTTAGCCTGAACCTCAGAGAAGTATATACCGAACAAGAGAGGTCCCAGAACTGAGCCCTGTGGGATGCCACTTGTAACTGGTTTGGATTCGGACATGGCACCTGCGATTCTGACCATGTGGGTTCTATCTCTGAGCCAGTTTGCAACCCATCTTGTGATATAGGGGTTGATATTGTTGACATGTGTAGCAGTCTGAAATCTCACTGGCTTGTTATCAGATATGTCACTAATTATGGTGTACAGCACATATATACCCCTTACTGCATGACATATGTACAAAGGTTGACAGGGTTGCGGCTGGAGGCACATACACAGGGCCAATATTGACATGTTGCTGTAATAACCTTGTACACTTACTGTTGTAACTGGGTTTGATGCAGCATATGTCCTATGAGGGATATGAAGTCAGTAACTCTCATGGCTGTCACCATCTACAGACTGCAATCCTCTCACTACCTTCTGCAGTTCACAGATAGGTGCTCTGCGGGTAACACCTGAAACAAAAGGCACCACACACTGGCCAGTCTGCAGATGACCCTACAGATGGGTGTTCCCTCATAAACATAGCACTGACATGGCAGGTATGGAAACATGTAAGACAGCCATAGCCACACACACCCTGTTAAACCAACATTACTCCAAATGCAGTATAGCAGCACTTACAGTCTGTAGTCAGGTCAGGCACATCCCCCTCCTGTGTTTTGGCCTGTTTCTACAGTGTATGTTGTTAGAGGTAAATCCCCAATCCATCTGATATGCTGTTTGCCAGAAAACAGATTGAGTTCCTGCTCACAGTGAATGAAAGGCCCAACACCAACATGATGTTCCTAGATATTGGTGTGTGTTTCCATGCAATTGGCTATGGGAATGTTACCACAGCTGTTCCACATGCAATCAGCTAGAGGAGGGCTGCAATTCATGCAGAGGCCATCAGCTAATCCTGAGCATCACTTAAATACACATGCTGCTGCCTAAGCAATGGAAGTGTAAGTCTCCACATCCACCAGAGAAGAAGTGAGAGAGGCAGACAGAGGCGCAGAAAAGCCAGGGAGGGGTGGAAGAGTAAAACCTAAGCATGTTTGTGTCACACACCTACCAGTACAGTGTATCAACCCCCTGACAACTATGTAGTGCTATCACATGTCCATGCAGTTAGTGGATGCTCCACATAGGTTACATATTGGGGAACCCTCAGAACGTATATGTGATTGGTAAGTGACATCTGCAACAGGGATATGGTAGCTATGTGGTAGGTGTAGTACACATGCCTGTCCGCATGAACAGGTGTCAGCGTCAACACAGCCAGACTCTCACAGGGATGCACACACATTGACACACTTGGCAGGGCCAGGAATACAACTCATCACTAGTGGGATTGCCACAACACAGTACTGTGCTAGTATCACATGCACCACAGGGGTCATATGGAGGTTATATGTGCAAAGGGTATGTGGAGGTGTCTGACATCAGACAGTATTCTTCAGTATGCCATTGGGGGTTGTAGTGATTGTGAATGTGGCCATATGCATCATACACCACACACACAGATACGGTTGCCAGTACTGACATGCATGGGTGCACTGCTTCATGGGTGTGTTGTGGTCGATGGTGCCAGATGGCTATACAAGGCTAGGTGATTGGTATACCTTGGCATCAGATCACATGACAATGGTCTGCAATGTGGCTCAGGGATGTAGTGTCTAGAGTTGCCCACACAGGTGGGTATTGTATTCACCATCCAGTCACCTGGGTGACTATTTTGTGGACCTGTACCTGGGGTGTCTGGCCCACGTTATGTACACATAGTGTTATCATCAGATGTGCCAGTCCTGGCCTCATGTGGCAGGAACTGTCGGAGAGCAGGTTGACCCTTCACCTACATTGATAGCATTATACCCGTATTCCCTGGTGTCAGTAGCATCTGTCTGTACAGGGCTTATGTTTCAGGCATTGTATGTCCTTTGTGGGTCACATTTGATGGCACCACTGGTGTTGCAGGTGTCCAGTGGGGAACATAGGGGAGGTGCACTGTCGGCATGTACATGCCTATTGGACTGATGGACAGGGTGCCATGACCTCTGTAGCCCACTGCAATCACAGAATGGTTACTATCAGTGGGCAATATGCAGGGTACTAACAACATAGCGGCTGTTGCCTAGGCAAGTGTGTGTGTGTGTGTGTGTGTGTGTGTGTGTGTGTGTGTGTGTGTGTGTGTGTGTATGAGACATGGCTTGAAAGTGTTCCCTGGGTAATACAAGAGTTGCTAATGTTGTTCACCTGGCATTGATGTCACATTTAGGGGTATAGATTTGCACCCCAGCCTCTCGGTTATTTCACATCTGTTATCCCTGTACGGTGCACATTATGATATATACTTGGCCCACCATATAAAAAGTTTGCAAAACCCGCTCCACGTTGAGTCCAGTTGTTACACACTCACAACCACCTCCATGCAGGATATGAATGACAAACACATACACACACACACACACACACACACACACACACACACACACACACACACACACACACACACACACACACACCTACTGCTGTCATGTCTGGGATTAGAAATCCTACCTAACTAGTATATTACACTACAGCACTACACCATTATAGGATGCATCAGGGAGATTACTGGAGTACTCTTTCCCCAAAGGTGTATTTCACAGTGAATGACATCAGCAGGATTGCCAAAGTAGGGCATTTGGATTGTATTGGGTGTGACTAGCCTAAAATGCATTTTTCCCTACACAGACATAGAAAGACACACAAAACATCCACAACTGCCATGTGTGGGAATAGGACCCCTACCAGAGTTCCATATCACACTACAGCATGATGCTGTTATAGGATGCATCATGGGGATTGCTGGAGTGCCCCTTCTGCAAAGGTGTATTTCACAGAGAATGACATCAGCAGGATTGCCAAAGTAGGGCATTTGAATTGTACTGAGTGTAACTAGCCTGCAATGCATTGCTCTCTGTACACACACACACACACACACACACACACACACACACACACACACACACACACACACACACACACACACACACACACACACACACAAAATTGCCAAGTCTGGGATTAGAGCTCCTACCTATTTTATCACACTACAGCTGTGCACAGTTATGGAACGCACAGTGGAGATTACTGGTCTACAACCTTCACAGAGGTGTATTTCTAGGTGGATGACATCAGCAGCCTTACCAACATTGAGCATTTGAATTGTAGGGAGTGGGACTACCCGAAAAAGCATTGATCTCTACACAGACAGAGACAGACACAAACACACACACACACACACGCACACACATACACACACTTGCCAAGTCTAGGATTAGAACTCCTATCTAACTATTTTGTCACACTACAGCAGTACGCAGTTATGGGATGCGCTACTAAGATTGCTGGGCTACAACCTTCCCAGAGATGTATTTCTAGGTGGATGACTTCAGCAGCCTTACCAAAGTAGAGCATTTGAATTGTAGGGAGTGTGACTACCCTAAAAAGCATTGCTCTCTACACAGACACACACACACACACACACACACACACACACACACACACACACACACACGCACACACACAATTGCCATGTCTGGGATTGGAACTCCTACCTAACTAGTTTATCACACTACAGCAGTATGCAGTTATAGGATGTGCCACAGAGATTATTGGGCTACAAATCCCCCAAAGGTGTATTTCACAGTGGATGACCTAAGCAGGCTTGTCATAGTAGGGCTATGGGGAGGTCAGTGTGCGTGCATGGGCCATAACCCATTCATCTAGAGGTTAACACACTACATGCGGGCACACACAGGGTCATATGTCACAGGTATGCGTATACAGCTGCTGAATGACTACTTCCTTGTACAGTCATGTTGCACAGCTAGCACATGCACCACATAGTCTGTAATGCTGACAGATACCGGTGGCTAGTATCTACAGTGAGTGACATCTGAACCTCATGTGGCTCTGTCCCTTTGGCTGTGTGCTGGGTGGGACAGGCCTGGATGACTCCTTGTCACAGTCACCCTCTTCCACACATCTATGTATGTCTACCTTTGGCTTATTATAATGCGCTGTCCTTAGATATATGTCTGTATTCCTATCCAGTGTGTGTGCAAAGCATGAGTGGTGCATACTGAGGAGTGTCTGCACTAACATCTGCGACTGCCAGATATGTCTGGTCCACTGGTGTTTGCACACATAGCCTTTATTTGTTTAAGTGTGTGAGCATGCCCAGTATGACCTTTCAGTATGTTGTTGACTGACATTGCCTTCATTTCTCTAAGTGTGTGAGTATGCCCAGTATGCCCATCTGTATTGAATGTGTGGATCGAGTCCAGGTAGTTGTACTGCAGTGCAGACCTTTGTGTTGTACACCTACAGGTAGCATACTGTTTCTGCAGGGTTTCCGTCGATCATTTGGCATTGACTGTTGCTACATTTCTACATAGGATGGGGGGGGCACACCTGACTGTTACTACATTTCTACCTAGGATGGGAAGCACACCTGACTATTTCTACATTTCTACACAGGATTTGGGGGGCACACCTGACTGTTACTACATTTCTACGTAGGATGGGGGCACATCTGACTATTTCTACATTTCTACACAGGATTGGGGGGCACACCTGACTGTTACTGCATTTCTACATGGGATGGGGGGACACACCTGGCTATTTCTACATTTCTACACACAATTGGGGGGGCACATCTGCCTGTTACTACATTTCTAAATAGGATGGGAGGGCACACCTGACTATTTCTACATGTCTACACAGGATGGGGGGGCACACCTGACTGTTATTACATTACTACGTAGGATGAGGGGCACACCTGACACTTGTACACATTTGCTATGACTGTACTGGTATGTCAGGTACTCCATTTCATTCTGTATTCTAAGCTATCATGCTGACTAGAGGCATACCAGTGTGCTGCAGAGCTTAACTTTGATTTACCTACATATTAGCTTCTGACTTCCTACCTTTCTGAACTAACGTGGTCAGTCTCTGTAGGCCTGGGGCGGGAGGTTATCCATAGGCATCATTCAGAGCCCATAGCACAGCCTTTTTTTGTGTTTGTCTACACCTGTCATGCTGGCTGTGACTGTTGTTGGGTATGTGAACCCCCTTGACTGGTATGTGTGAGTCACTTACCTTATGAGTGTCCCTGTATAGAGAGTGGTGCTGCAGGGCTGCCTATGTCAGATGCACATAGTACATTCCCTACCCATGGTTGAGCACAGGTAGTGTCATGTTTGGCATCCCTTTTACTGTATGTGAGAGTCAAAGAGAGGTGTTAATTCCTGGGTCCCTCCTGTGTCAGTGTATGTGCTATGTGGTGCCTCTTTGCCAAGGCCAGGGCATACTGGGCATGCCTTCTTCTGCCTACTGGGGCAGGCTCAGGTTGTTCCTCCTCCGAGTCACTCTGTGCATGTGCAGGCCTTGGCAATGGTGGGGGGCTGTGTGGCCCTGCCCTGTGCTGTTCTTGCTGCAGCTGTTTCCACAGGATCATATTGTGTAGCATGGCACATACAATGACAATTTGGGTACATGTAGCTGGTGAGTACTGCAAGGCTCCACCTGATGTGTCCAGGCACCGGAACCATGACTTGAGCATCCCAAACACATGCTCTGCTATAATTCTGGTCTATGCGTGTGCCTCATTATGGAGTTCTTGTTCAGGTGTGTGTGTGCATTACTGATGGGTGTCATCAGCCATGGCTCCAGTGCATATCCAGCATCCCCCACTAGGTGACCGTGAGGGATGTCTCCATTAGTAAATCTCTGGTACAGCTACGTCAGATGCCAGATGTGGGTATCGTGATAGCTCCAGGACAGCCAGCGCACACATTCATTATTATACTGGGCATCGCACACGACCTGGCAATTGATGGAGGGGAAGCCCTTGCGGTTGATGTAGACCTTGCCCCGCTCACCAGGTGGTGCTTTGATGCATATGTGCATGCAGTCTATAGCACCCACTACCTCAGGGTTTTCTGCTATTTGGTGGAACAGTTGCATATTGCTGGCCAACGCCTCACGGGTATTGGGCAAATATACATGCTCACCACCATGTGCTGACATGGCATCCAGAAACTGGTGCAGTACACTAGATGCTGATGCCTGTAAGATCCCCATCATATCCCCAGTTGGCCTTTGGAAGGTACCTGCAGCTAGTATTCTTAGGCGTACACATACCTTGGTATCCACTGGGGATGGGTTCCCCTATGTTAGTTCTGTGTGTCAGGCATGGCCGGCACAGCTTAACAATTTGCTGTAGAAGGTCCCTGTCCACCCTATAGCGCTCCACTGTCTCCAGCTCATGTAGCCCCTGGTAGGTTTCCCTGGATCTGTACACTCTTCTCTGTCTCCTCACTATGGGTTGGTCGACAGCATTCACATCCTCACCACCCTCAGCCTCTTCCACAAGTTGTTGGATGATAGCTATTGCAGCCCCTATCATTTTGTTGTTTTGATTGTTAAAAGTTCCCTGCTTGTTTACACCGGTGGTGTACAGTGTGGGAAAAACCAGAGGGGAAGGTGTTTGCATAGTTTATAGTAGCTTTCTGGGATGGGCTGGCCTGCTGCCTGTGTAATTGGCTGATTCTGATACATTTCTCCTGCCAGCTATGCTAGTTCTCCTAGATTACCTTCCTACTGCTGTTTTCCCTTCCCATTGCCTTCCTGTTTAAGCCTAGGGGTGCGCTGCACAAACAGAGTGCTCAAATGTGCACAGAGCTGCTATTTCTTGGTTTAACTTTTTTTTAAACCTTTAAAACCTGGTGCATGCATATTTCGGCCTTGTTATGACCTCGTCAGCATAGCATAAGCAGAGTGTTTGACTAAGCATAAGAAACACAGGGTTGTTATACCCAGCTGATGTCCATTATCATTAGGGTGACTGCAAAATATCCCAAAAAACAAATTAAAACAAAGAGTTAGAAGGTCACACTGAAAAAACAATCAGAAAAAAATAAATGAAAACTCCAGCCAAGCTAGACGAGGTCATAACAAGGCCGAAATATGCATATCCATGGCTAGTGGGGTTTGGCTTTAATGGCCTGAAATTGTCCATTAAAACGACTTCAAATGTAAAAGTCATGGGCAATCAGAATCACCATATAGCTGAACCACCCGATGTTCATAAGGGTCATTTGCATATATCCCATGTGCCTCTGTTACAGGAGGTTTGGGAGGTCACTCATTGGAAGTTCTAGCTTGGCTGGAGTTTTCATTTATTTTTTTCTGATTGTTTTTCCAGTGTGACCTTCTAACTCTTTGTTTTAGATTATCTAATATCCTGAGATATGCCTTGTTTTTTATCTATTCTAGTTTAGTTATTGTGTTTAAAAAAATTACAAAAGACCCTAAAGAGTCGAAACCTTCAGGTTTCAAGAAATATGACAAGTGCAGTAAGAAAATGTCACTGATAAATGGGCATACCAGTTGTGTGTACTGTTTGGGTGCTGTTCAGTTGCAAGAGTCTTGCTCTTTCTGTTATGCCTTTAGTTCCAGGGTTTTGATGGAATGAAAAAATAAGTTGATTGCTAGAGGCCTGTTAAAAAACCCTTTTTAGAGGCTTTAGAAGGGACTCAGAGCACCTCTAAATCTAGTGACAAATACCCTACTCTGAGATCCGAGAAGTTGGGAAAAAGGACTTCATCTTCTGCCCCATCCTCGGACCCAGCAAGAAAAATGGCTAAAGAATCTTCTTCGGAACCAAGGGCTCTCAGTTCCAAAAAATCTACCTCGTCGACTCCAATTGCGATTTCGGAACTGACAGAGTTCCAGTTTTGGAGCTGGTCCCCTGTATTGGAACCGGTATCTCCGAATTTGAGATCTCCACTACTGCAGACAGTGTCGCCTCCAGCCTTGTCCTCCCAATCCTCCAGAAGCTTATTGGATGATAATGTGGAGCATTTTAAGTAAATAAAGTTAAGAAAGGGATAATACATATGCAAGAGCCATTCATTTTGAAGGCATGATTGCAAACCATAAAAGTTCAAAAAAGGACGTAATGAAGAATATATTATCGTGTTATTTAGGAAGAACAAAACACAAAGAAGTTGAAAGTAGTAAACACAAACATAGCAAATAGGAAAGAAATAATTTGATAAGTGCTAATACTGAGTTAATGAGATTAAAAAAGTGCTAAAAACTGTTGTGCCAGACAGTTGACAAGGAGAACATGAATTACATTTTAGGGTTTATCAATCTTTATAGGAATAGCAGATGACAAATTTTGTATCGATCTTGAATAAACAGAGTGAATAAAAAAAGAATATATATGGTTAATTAAAATGATTTGGAAGGAGGGTGATAAAAAGTTTAGATTACAGGAGGCTTATTATTTTTTTGAGTTACATTTATAAAACATTAGCTAAAATACTTCAACATACGATGGATAAATTGAGGATTAAGGAAGTGTAACAGGGGGTAGGGGCTATATCCAGAGAAATATACAGGAAGTAGGTGCTATAGCTGCAGAAAGATATTCAGGAAGTAGAAGCTATAGCCACAGAAAGATATACAGGAATTAAGGGATATAACCACAGGAAGATATAAGTACACAGACTTTACTATAAGGAGAAAGGTGGGGAAAGTGGTCTATTCAAAAGAATGGGCATTACTAAAACATTTGGTAACATTTCACATGACATCTTTCTAATTAAGATAGTCAAAATAAAGTTGGAAATAATAGACAAGAGAAACATCTACAAATAATTAAGATGGATGATATATGGCTTAATAGGAAAATGTATTAAAATCAAAAATATATTAGAAAAGATCATTAGCTAAGTCCATGGATGTTTGGTATATACATGAGTAAAACTGCAAACATAATAAAAATGAAATGAGAGCAGAAAAAGGCCAATTATAGTGCACAGTGTTTTTCTACAATATGCAGATAATATAGCAATAACCCACACCTGGGTGTGGTAATGCTGGATTTACCCATGGTTGGTGTGGTTTGGTCACAAGTGCGAAGCCCGACTGGCCAAGCAAAGACAACCATGGGTAAATCCAGCATTACCCACACCCAGAAGTGGGTTATTGCTATTATAAAATGACATTATTTAAGAAAAAAAAATTACTTTTCTTAAATAATGGTATTGTATAATGCCTCCTTGCTGCTCTTCCGCAGCTGTCTGCTATTCTGCGGCAGTTCATGCGCATGCTTACGCAGTACATCAGAGCTGTGGGTGGAAGCAACGTAGAAAGCAAGATTTCCGTTGCTTTTTACAAAGTGTCTCGCTATGTTAAAGGAGTTTAACATAGTGAGACAGCTTTAAAAAAAGCAACGGAGAAAGGAAGATCTCGGTTACTTTTTTAAAGCTGTCTCACTATGTTAAACTCCTTTAACATAGCGAGACAGTGTGTAAAAAGCAACGGAGAACTTGCGTTCTCCATTGCTGTAAAAAAAGACATACTAATGGAAAAAATCTGGGTGACAGGACCTTTTTCTATTAGGATAAGTCTAATTTGCAACATGCACGCTGACCAATCAGCATGCACATTTTGGAATATTATTGGGCAGTCGTTGTATAATATAACATTAATCGCAAAAGATGTATATAACCAGACGGCAATACATTCTGCTGATGAAACAAAATTTGGCAGAGATTACTACATATATATATATATATATATATATATATATATATATATATATATATATATATATATATATATATATATATATATATACACACACACACACACACACACACACACACACACACACACACACACACACACGTATATAGCTAGACAGATATAGAAGCAGATATACATATTGACAGAGTTTATAGAGATTTGATGCCTGGATGTTGAAAATTGCCTTGATGTTTTTAATACAGGAGAAATAAAAAATCAACATGAATACATTAGAAGCTATTGTACACTTTGTTATGATGTTTTTATGATGTACTTTCTAATGCTTGAACCTGCAGCTGATGGTAAATGACACCCAGAATGCAGAAAGTAAGGTGACAAGTAATGTACCTCCTGTCTGAATACTGGTATAAATGCAACAACTATTTCATGCAGCATTTGATCTGTAAAACTAAATTATTATTTTCCCACAGATAACCAATCTATTATTTGCTTTCTTTGTAGCCTTACATCTTATAAGTGAAACATACATGCGCTATGCCCTCAAGTGGCCCATTGAGATCGGTGCACTACCCCAGTAAGCACATTTAAATAAATAAATAAGCACCATTTGTGTTTTGGAATATTCTAGCCTCTGAATAGCTATTTACTAAACTGTTACTGCTTTTACAAGCACTTCCCTTGCATCCAGTGGAATATTGTCTTGTCCTCCTTGACTTATAGGTTACCAGTGAATGAAATCTGCATGTATCCCGAGAATCAACCTCTGCCCAGTTTCCTTCGGCTGCTACTTGTTGATGGTGAGTCCCCTCTTTCCTACACTTTGAATAGATTACATATGCTTACTCCAGATTAGTACATCTGTAATCCTCATCTTTACATGGCTACTTTCCCTATGCATAATTTTACTCAAGTTGCAGAACTAAAACAGGTCATGTTCTCTTAATAAAACAACATTGCTTCTTGGCTGGGGTATCATGAGAAACAGTTTACCACTAGCAATAGATTAAATTTCCAGCTCACACGTCAATATGAAATGTGCATGTCTAAATGTAAATAGCTTTGAAAAGTATTTCAAATACTGTCTGGAATGAAAAAAATGAAAAAAATATATAATTTTTGCTTGCGTGTTATAGTAACATAAGAAAGACACAGCAGCTAAACTTAGCATTAGCCCCTTTTGTCTATAAAGAAGCATGCCTGCATTCCGAACCTAATCTGATCCTACTGATGAAATCTGCCTGACTTGTCTTGCTCATGCAAGTTAATTAAATAGTCTATATGGGTCATCTGTCAATCATGCAGCATCAGAGAATTCCAAGTCGAAAACTAATGCCAAGCACTTCATGAAGTTACAAGTTGTGTAAGCAAGCTTTACAAAGGCTCCAGGCTTGCAATGGTTAGCCTCCTCAATGAGCAGGTTTCCCTTCTTCCCTAACAGGTCACTGGATAAAGAACAGTGCAGATGGAAGGCACTGTGTGTTCCATCCTGCTAACTTAAGAAACTCTTACTTGAAAGATGAAGCAGTATTCCCCTCTGCACTCTTGATTTCTTACCTTATGTAATGCTTCCATGGTTGAATTTAAAGCATGATATAGCTCTTGTGTGACTGCTAGAAATTGTTCTGCAACTGAAAAACTGCTATAACCACGTCTCGTTTCACATATGCAATATTTTGTACATTATTTAAGTCAAATTCTGTTTGCTTCAGTTCCCATGGCTGCTGCTGACTATGAGTTAAATAAACAAATTTACTGTGTGTCTGATTTAATTATTTATTATATTAGCATGGTTTCAGTCAAGATGCTACTTTTGCAGTCTTTTTCTTAATTTTATTTTCTATACTCAAACCCAGTCCACCCCCGTTAGACCATTAAGAATGGAAATTTGCATTACTTTGGATTCCCAAGGTTTGCATTTAAGATTCATTTTTTTTTTTTCTGGAATTTTCCAAATTATCTAATATTATAGTAAATGGTAGGTTGGCCACTAATCTGACTTCAGATGCTCGGTTACTACTTTTTTTTCTTAATGTTTTGCCCTAGATGGTAGGTTGACAGCTTATTTAACTTTAAATATGTTGGGTATCAGTATCCTGTATTTACATCAGTGGCAATCACCTCGGTGCTGTGGAGTGGCATGGTTCTGTATTTTGTTTATGAGTATGAATCCCAGGTTAGAGGAAAACAAACAGCTGTAAACAGAAACAGATAAGCATCATTTAATACATTTACATTGAATTTATTTACTTATTACTGCATCTCTGTACTAGAAGTATTGATGCAGATTATGAATGACCATCCTCAGTATGGAACACTCAGTGGTCTGATCTCAAATAGCAGTGCGTACATGCAGGTAGTATAGAAGTACAAGGTGAAAAGTGCAACACTGCTATGCACCCCCCCCCCCCCAGTATTCCCCCAGGGAGCACCTTTTGTGCTGGTCTACAACAGCTTGCACACCATTACCCTGCTGCACACAGTCAGCATAGAGGTGATTCACAGCTCTGTATCACAGCTGAAAGACCTGATACTGTGAACCCCACAACTGGAAAAGGTCAACTTTGATTCTAACATTAAACAACAAATTGCAAAAATCACTGTTATAGTTTTACAGTCTTTTTACAGGGTGCAAGCCATACCACGCTACCACTCATGGTAACTACTCATATTAACTCAGGGATCATTGTAACTCAAAACAAGGAGGATATTCAGAGATATCACAACCTTAGATATAATGTATATTCAGCAGCTTTTCTTTTCTTTTTTTTGCTGCTGTCTTCTTATTAACATTAAGCTTACCCCCATCCCCAGCCACTATATTGACCCATTTTCCATTCTGGGAGAGTCCTACAGCTCATTTTTTGTATAGGGCAAGGGTTCAGAAGACCAGAAGCAGTGCCATCATCCATGCGGAAGATGAAGGTTTTGTCTATAAAGCCTTACCTTTCCTGCTCGTGGTCATTGGATCCAACAGTTTGGTGTGCATTGAGTTCTTGTGATACATACATGATCAGCTGGTCTTTCCCACCTTGCATATAAACAGAACTATGTGATTCCAGGTCTCTTCTAGGGATTGTACCATTGAAAGTGCACCTTACACCCATCCTCCTTTACCTATGTGCCTTACACCCATCCTCCTTTACCTGTGTGCCTTACATCCATCCTCCTTTACCTGTTTGCCTTGCACCCATCCTCTTTTACCTGTGTGCCTTACACTCATCCTCTTTAGTTGTGTGCCTTACACCCATCCTCCTTTACCTGTTTGCCTTGCACCCATCCTCCTTTACCTGTGTGCCTTACACCCATCCTCCTTTACCTGTTTGCCTTGCACCCATCCTCCTTTACCTGTGTGCCTTACACTCATCCTCTTTAGTTGTGTGCCTTACACCCATCCTCTTTAGTTTTGTGCCTTACACATATCCTCCTTTACCTGTGTGCCTTACACCCATCCTCTTTAGTTTTGTGCCTTACACATATCCTCCTTTACCTATGTGTCTTACACCCATCCTCCTTTACCTGTGTGCCTTACACCCATCCTCTTTAGTTGTGTGCCTTACACCCATCCTCCTTTACCTGTGTGCCTTACACCCATCCTCTTTAGTTGTGTGCCTTACACCCATCCTCCTTTACCTGTGTGCCTTACACCCATCCTCTTTAGTTGTGTGCCTTACACCCATCCTCCTTTACCTGTGTGCCTTACACCCATCCTCTTTAGTTGTGTGCCTTACACCCATCCTCCTTTACCTGTGTGCCTTACACCCATCCTCCTTTACCTATGTGTCTTACACCCATCCTCCTTTACCTGTGTGCCTTACATCCATCCTCCTTTACCTGTGTGCTTTACACCCACCCTCCTTTACCTGTGTGCCTTACACTCATCCTCCTTGTTAGTTGTGTGCCTTACACCCATCCTCTTTAGTTGTGTGCTTTACACCCATCCTCCTTTACCTGTGTGCCTTACACCCATCCTCCTTTATCTGTGTGCCTTACATCCATCCTCCTTTATCTGTGTGCCTTGCACCCGTCCTCCTTTACCTGTGTGCCTTACACCTATCCTCTTTAGTTTTGTGCCTTACACCCATCCTCCTTTACCTGTGTGCCTTACACCCATCCTCTTTAGTTGTGTGCCTTACACCCACCCTCCTTTACCTGTGTGCCTTACACTCATCCTCCTTGTTAGTTGTGTGCCTTACACCCATCCTCTTTAGTTGTGTGCTTTACACCCATCCTCCTTTACCTGTGTGCCTTACATCCATCCTCCTTTATCTGTGTGCCTTACATCCATCCTCCTTTATCTGTGTGCCTTGCACCCGTCCTCCTTTACCTGTGTGCCTTACACACATCCTATTTAGTTGTGTGCCTTACACCCACCCTTCTTTACCTGTGTGCCTTACACCCATCCTCTTTAGTTGTGTGCCTTACACCCACCCTCCTTTACCTGTGTGCCTTACACTCATCCTCCTTGTTAGTTGTGTGCCTTACACCCATCCTCTTTAGTTGTGTGCTTTACACCCATCCTCCTTTACCTGTGTGCCTTACATCCATCCTCCTTTATCTGTGTGCCTTACATCCATCTTCCTTTATCTGTGTGCCTTGCACCCGTCCTCCTTTACCTGTGTGCCTTACACACATCCTATTTAGTTGTGTGCCTTACACCCACCCTTCTTTACCTGTGTGCCTTACACCCATCCTCTTTAGTTGTGTGCCTTACACCCACCCTCCTTTACCTGTGTGCCTTACACCCACCCTTCTTTACCTGTGTGCCTTACACCCATCCTCTTTAGTTGTGTGCCTTACACCCACCCTCCTTTACCTGTGTGCCTTACACCCACCCTTCTTTACCTGTGTGCCTTACACCCATCCTCTTTAGTTGTGTGCCTTACACCCACCCTCCTTTACCTGTGTGCCTTACACCCACCCTCCTTTACCTGTGTGCCTTACACCCATCCTCTTTAGTTGTGTGCCTTACACCCACCCTCCTTTACCTGTGTGCCTTACACACATCCTATTTAGTTGTGTGCCTTACACCCACCCTTCTTTACCTGTGTGCCTTACACCCATCCTCTTTAGTTGTGTGCCTTACACCCACCCTCCTTTACCTGTGTGCCTTACACACATCCTATTTAGTTGTGTGCCTTACACCCACCCTCCTTTACCTGTGTGCCTTACACCCATCCTCTTTAGTTGTGTGCCTTACACCCACCCTCCTTTACCTGTGTGCCTTACACACATCCTATTTAGTTGTGTGCCTTACACCCACCCTTCTTTACCTGTGTGCCTTACACCCATCCTCTTTAGTTGTGTGCCTTACACCCACCCTCCTTTACCTGTGTGCCTTACACACATCCTATTTAGTTGTGTGCCTTACACCCACCCTCCTTTACCTGTGTGCCTTACACCCATCCTCTTTAGTTGTGTGCCTTACACCCACCCTCCTTTACCTGTGTGCCTTACACACATCCTATTTAGTTGTGTGCCTTACACCCACCCTCCTTTACCTGTGTGCCTTACACCCATCCTCTTTAGTTGTGTGCCTTACACCTATCCTCCTTTACTTGTCCCAAAGAGAAATGAGTAGGCTAACCTCATCACTCCTTTCATACCCCATTCCAGCCTCAACAGACATCGAAGTTGCCAGTTTAACTGAAGTTAGCTGGGTCATAATCATGGCTTTATTCCTGTATGCCAGTAGAGCTAGCATATATTCTCTCACTTTTCACATAAATATCATAATTGCAGGGGTCACTATTAATGTCCTCAGAATTATAGGAAAGCAGTGCTGTGAGCACCTTTTGTACTAACACAACTTTGTATGACCTGTGGCATATCTGCTATCTAAATCATAGCTGTCAACTTTCCTAATTTTTGCAGAATGTCCAGATTTTTTGCTTCATATTTTTGGTTTATTCCTCATGAATTGTGTGGTTTACTGGCAAGTCATTAAGGATTGAAGTCACTGAATAATGACATACATTTGAGTTTCAGACTTCATATACTTCAGAAAATGCATGCTAACACAAATCCTGTTATTCTAGCTACTTTTTAAATTTATAAGAGCAATATTTAAAATCTGTCCTGATTTTTAACCATTGCCCCCCCCCCATTTTAGGCTTTTTTCCAGATTTCTTGCATGAAGACGTATGCTCTAAATAATGTAATCCCTGCCTCAGTGCTTCCTGTGCTATGTACCGTTGTAGAACACACAATGCCAACCTGATGGCACACACACCTTCTGTTACACAGAAGAGGAACAAAGAGCAAATAAACTTGTTCATTTCAGAGAATTCAAATTAGGGGATAATGCACTTGTGATGGTCCTCATTTCTGAAAACAAGTTCCTGCCATAGTGGTAAGGGTCCTTTGAAACGGTTGAAAAATTAAGCAAAGTAAATTATAGCATGAGATAAATCAGAAAAGGGAAACCAGAAGCCATGGAGAGAAACTGGCCTTTCTGTAGTAACCATGTTTGCAGGAGAGGTTAAGACCCTTGCAGCATGTCCTGAAGTCACAATAGGGGAGACATTATCAATGTTTTATAAACAAGAAGTAAGGGAATTTGCAATTAGGAATAATGACATATTTTCGGAGGTGCCTGCCAGAACCAATTTAACCCCTGCTGGGAAAGTAAATTTAAACCATATCACTTGACGTAATCCCAATGCCAAGCAGTTAAGGAAATGTTACAGAAATGCTTAAAAATGGGTTCATAAAAAAATCTGAAAGCAAGTGTAATGTCCCCATTGTACTGCTCTCCAGACCAGATACGTTCTATAAGGTTTTATAGTAATTTCAGGAAATGAAATAGCATATGTCAAATTGTTTCATATCTCAAGCCTCATGGAAGTAAACAGATGGAAAATTGGGTAAGGCAAGGTTTGAGTCCATTTTGTATCAGACCAAACACTTTTGGCAAGCACCACTAGACCTAGAAGCTATGAAAAAGATGACATTTGACACTCCAAATGGACTTTTCCATTACAGTCCTGTCTTTTGTTCTCCATAGTGTACCTGCTGCTTTCTAGTAGCTGATAAACTTAAGATCTAAGATCTCATAGCAGATATTTAGCAAGCTAACTTAACAATGTGCTCATATTTCATTTCTTATGAAGACTGGAGAACCATGTACCAAAATTGCAGTGCATTTTCCATTTTGTTCATCAAGATGAGCTGACTGCTAACCCAGATAAGGGTAAATTAGATGTTGTAGAAGTCTTCTATTTTGGCTATGTACTAACTTAAGGGATAGTAAAACTACAGGCTGAGAAAACATTTGACATCAACCACTAATAAACAGGTTAAGGCTATTTTTGGCATAGCTGGCTAGTATCTCAATTGTCTTCTTAATTTTGCTACCACTGATTATCCCCTGACTAACTTGACCAAGAGTAAGACCTCTTGAAGGTTAAATAGACAGCAGAACAAACCTTTAGGTTAATAAAAGATTTGCTATGCTCAGAACCAATACTAATGGTTCTATAATTCCCAAGTAAAACTTGATGCACTCAGATGACCCCGAGGTAGGAAACGGTGCAGTCTTGCCTTGGACTGCAGATGGGAATGACCATTCCGTTATTATCTTTAAAGAAAACTCAGCAGTGCTATGAAGCATTATTCAGCAACAGAACGAGAGAATACCTTGCCATGAAATGGACTTTCACCACTGGGAAGTATGATCTGATGGACAGAGAATTTGTGTTACTCATGGACCATGTCCCAATTCGGTGGCTACATGGTTGCAATGATTGTTACACCAAAATTCTACATGTTTGCTTTCATTCTCCAGCCCTATAATTTTAAGAACTAATATCACCCTTACCATAACCAAAATAAAATTATAGTGAAGCTGCTTGTCATCCAAAAGAACATTTGTTGTAGAATTGAGTGCTTTCATCCTTATGTGTTTAGGACTTCATCAGAAACCTTTGCTATGATTCCAATGGGTACATCCTGCTCTTCTCTCTCTCTCTCTCTCTCTCTCTCTTATGTGAGCAGTGGTGGTGATATGGAGTCACTAAAAGTGTAGATTTAAGGTTGGTGTACCATATGGCATATAGATGTTCAGATATGGAAAAGAGGGAGTAGACCTAATGGAAAACTACAGATGGCTTATGTTGTGCATGGAATTTTTCAGACATTCTTTTCAGAATCCTACCTTTTAAATTTTGAGAAGCACACGATTCTATCACCAGATGTCATGTAGACATTTTGACATAGAAAAGACAGTGTAGAAGTAATAGAAAAATACTGCTGGCATATGCTGTTGATTGAATTTGTCAGACATTTCCATTGGAATTCTACTTTTTGGATTTCAAAAAACATGTGCTTGTTCCACCAGACTTTATACGGAAGTTTGGACATAGAAGAGACTGAGTAGAAGCAACAGAAAAATGCTGCTGGCATTTATTGTGCATTGCATTTGCAAGATATACCCCATGTAAGGATGAAAGAGTTCAATTCTACAATAAAGCTTCTTTTGGATGTCGTGTGGCTTCTCCATAAATTTATTTTGGTTTTAGTCTATTTGGAATTCATGGTGCCGTGCTTCTTGGTTTTTGTTTTTTATCACCCATGTCATAGTCACTTAAATAGAATCAGGTTGTACTTGGCTTAATTCTAATGCAAAAAGGTGCTGAGGAGGGCATTTGACATAGTAACTGCACATCCAGGAAGCACACTGCTTACTGTAGAAGAGGGTCTGCCACACAGTCTGAAGCAGGCAGGCAATCTAAGGCAGACAGGCAGACCATCTCCATAGCAATTAACAGGGAACAACTGCTACTAAAGATGTATCAGGTATATCAGGACCACTACACTTTAAGAAGATTCCTGGATTTGGGTCGACAAGATTCAAAAGAGGATCTCAAAGAGCTTTGTAAAAGTATCCCTGAATATAAAGTTTTATAGGTATCAGCAGAATTTGAAGTCTGGAAGATTTCCCTGAAATCTGAAATAAAGAAGTTGTACCTGACATCTGAAAGAGATAGGAGCTATGGGAAGTTACCACAGAGAGTATGCCAAAGCCTGCTGAAAATAATGGTAACTTTAAATACTTGCTGCTTTATAAAAATCTTGTATGTAAGAGGAAAGTAGTTTTTTATTCAGGCATGTTCAAGGATCAGCTCCCAGTGTTCTCTATCTGATGAATCTGGGCATCTTGGGGCAATGTAGCAATTGCCTCATGTACACAGACAACCCTCTCCTCCTACCACCCAACACCACAACC
Source organism: Protopterus annectens (assembly GCF_019279795.1). Classification (NCBI taxonomy): domain Eukaryota; kingdom Metazoa; phylum Chordata; order Ceratodontiformes; family Protopteridae; genus Protopterus; species Protopterus annectens. The sequence continues at coordinate 1,812,409,772 of NC_056728.1, read as the reverse complement.
TGCGAGAGATGCACTTATCTAGCCAAACTGGAGGTAAAGCTCCTCCAACCAAGACTGGACTTGACAGTCAAGAGGAGAAGGTAAACACTTGCACCACACCACACTCATCACATAGTCCCACTAAACCTACACCACCAAAACCCACACATAGAAACAGAAAAGCATTCATGGAGACTCTCAATAATAATCTGCTCAAGCAACAGAGACCTCCAAAGCAGAACGCAAGCAACCTCCACCCCCCCAACATAACCCAAATGACACATAGCCCGCAGACTCAGTGTGCCAATAAACCACAGCCCATAAGACAAAACAACATACCCAGCACACTAGTCATAGGTGACTCTATAGTCAGGCACACCAGTGTCCCACTCACCAGGCTAAATAAGGATACTGTCAGCTGTCTGTCGGGTGCCAGGATCCACCACATAACCCATGCACTCAGGTCACTCCACAACAAGTACAAGTATGACTCTGTCATTGTCCATGTTGGTGTGAACGACCTGAGACATACCTCCCTGGACTACATGAAAAGAGATATGGACGAGCTCTCTGATCTTGTAGACCAGGCAGGTATGACCCCAGCCCTGAGTAGCATCCTGCCATTGCCCAGAAAGATACCGCAATACAAAGACAAAATGATTGACGTCAACAATTGGCTAAGCTTCTGATGTCATTCTAAGAGGATCCAGTATCTGTCTGCCTAGGATGACATGGTCGACAGACCACAATGTTTTGTCAGAGATGGCCTGCACCTGTCACCCATGGGATTCCGGATACTGGCTAAGGGTTCTGCTAACCCTATAGTGCCTTTTTTAGGCAAGGTTCAAATGATAAATTCACCACCATAACAGGAACAGGCAAGCAAAAACTGGGGGTAATGCTACTCAATGCTAGATGTCTAATTCTCAAAATGCACTCACTTGAGGCACCCCTTAAAGTGGAGAACATCGATATCTGTGCAGTGACTGAGACCTGGTTCAAGGCTCTAGAGAGCACCGCTGCATTACCAGGCTATAACTCATACCACACTTTTCAGCCATCTAACCTGGACCAGAACACCAAAGGCAGAGGTGTGTCCATATTATTTAAGGATATCCACACTTTCAGGCTAGTTACGCAGCAGAATGAATCTGAGGTTATCCAAGTGCAACTAACTCTGGGCAAAACTGCAATCCAAATTGTAGCTTGCTACAGATCCCCTACCATGCCCCAGGATTCCCACTCCTCTTTTCTTGATATACTGGAAAATATTAGGGTTGAACCAAACACCCTAATAATGGGCGATTTCAACTACCCCACCATTAACTGGGAAAACTACTCATGTACCAACTCCTTTGCTCAACGCTTTCTGGAATTCATAAACTCCAATGCTGTGGATCAACTTATCCACACTCCCACCAGGAGCAACAATATCTTAGACCTAGTCATTACCAACATGAGTGACTGGTGTTCCACACTTGAAGTCAACTCCTCACTGGTCAGATCTGATAAGCTAATCACCCTAGATATCTGCATCCTGCAACCACCCACCATTAAGGAAACCATGGTAAAACATGTCTCCAAAGACAACTTCATGCTTCTTAAGACAGAACTGGCAAACTTCATGACATCCATGCAGATGGACAATACAGTTACGTCTGCTGAATCCTACACAAATGCACTCTATAAGCACTTCATGAGTACATGGATCATGCTAGCCCAAACAGAAACAAGGCGCTATCCAAAAAAAGGAAGCCAGCCTGGTGGTCCCCTGCCATAAACAAACTCTACAACAGAAGGAAGAAACTGTTGCAAAAGAGAGTAAAATCCCATGAGTGGAAGAGCTCCCTGGTCAGCCTCAGTAAGAAGCTGAGATCCCTTATAAGATCCTCCAAAGCTAGCTATGAAAACAAAATTGCCACTGATTCTAAGGGCAACCACAAAGTAGTCTATAGCTATGTCAAGAATCTCAATGGCAACACCCAGATCTGCTCTGAGTTACAGCACAATGGCATGAAAATTACAGAACCAACTGATACTGCCAACATCCTGGCAGATAGGTTCAGTGCTAACTTTACCCCCCTCTCACCCCATAAAGGGCCCATATCTATACAGGAAGAATGCAGAGTCTCTGTAATTACATCTACGCAGGTAAAAGCTGCACTCTCTAAAACCAAAAACACAGCATCCATGGGACTGGACAACATCCCAGGCTGCTTTTTACACAGACTTCAGAACGAACTGGCTCCCCACCTAAGCACCATGTCCAATCATAGTCTCACATCAGGCTTTGTGCCCACTGAATAGCAGCAGTTATCCCACTCCACAAAGGGGGGGGCCACCACTGATCCTGGGAACTATCACCCTATTAGCCTGACGAGCCTGGTCTGCAAGGCCATGGAACGTATCATCATGGAACTCAAACAAAGACATTGGTAACCTCCAAACTCTGGACCCCACCCAGTTTGGGTTTGTGAAAGGCAGATCATGCCTTCTAAACCTGATTGACTTCTTTGAGGCATTCACCAAAGCCATAGATGAGGGTAAGGTGGTTCACATAGCCTATCTTGACCTTGCCAAGGCTTTCGACACCATCCCTCATTCTGCAATTATAGCTAAACTCAATAAACAAGGTATAAATCACAACATCACAAGATGGGTTGCCAACTGGCTCACTGACAGAACCCACACTGTAAAAGTTGCAGACTCTAAATCTGACTTCAAACCAGTGACAAGTGGAGTACCACAGGGTTCAGTCCTGAGACCTCTCTTGTTTGGTATCTACTTCTCTGAAGTACAGGCTAACATAGAAGGCCGCTAGCTAACAAAGTTCACAGATGGCTGCAAACTAGGAGCCATAGTCAAGTCCCCAAATGATGTGGACATCCTACAGAAGGGCATCACTGAGACAGATGCCTGGTGTCAGAGGCATGACCTCAAGCTGAATGCCAAAAAGTGCATTGTCATCCCCTTTGGTAAAACTTCTGTACCCATGAACTACCACATAAATGTCAGTTTACTTAATGACGAATGTGTGATAAGAGACCTCGGCACCCAGGTGGATAGTAGTCTCTCCTTTGATAATCACATTGCTGCAGTAGTCAGGAAATCGTTCTGTGTGGCATACCTTATCACAAAAGGGTTCTCATGCAGGAAAAAAGAGGTCATTGTTCCCCTCTACTCGGTACTCATTAGACCCATTATAGAGTACAATGCTCATTTTGGAATGTACCTCACAAGACATCTGCAGCAGCTGGAAAGGCCACAGAAGTACCTCACAAAGAGGATTATTGGCCTCAAACAGATGCCCTACACTGACCGTCTCAAAAAACTCCAGCTTTACTCTGTAGCATATCACCTACTTTGAGGAGATCTCTGCCTAACATATAAAGCTATGTTAAACCCAGAGCTGTTGGACATGCTACACCTAAAGAAATCCCAATCCCTCCGAGCTACACACTCTAGGGACCTAAACCTTGTCACCACAATAAACAGGACATGCTGGAGGGATAGATTCCTGCCCCAGAGACTTCCTATACTCTGGAACAAGCTACCCATCTATGTCAAGCAAATTTCCTCATTAACACTCTAAAAAAAATCTTGATTAGTGGATGGGAAATAGGAAATACACCCTGGGGATCACTTCTGTGGCTCTGCTCAACAGGGGCACAGGAAATTAACTTTCTTGGGTGGCATAAGCCAGGGAACCTTGTTGGCTAGGCTTACTTAGGCCCTTGGGCTGATAGCATAGTACCTACCTATGAACCTATGAACCTATGAAGGAATATTGCAGCTGAGTACTGGACTCTAGAAAGACTGTTGTGAAATGGAAAGGCTTTTGCTTCTGTTTCTCCCATGTTTTGGGGCAAGAAACCTTTTTATTTTATTCTTGTAAATAAACTTTATCTAGAAACTAAAAAGCTGTTTCCATGATTGTTTTTCTTAATATAAACACTGATAAATTATATAATATTCATGCATACATATATATAAATGGGTCTACTTCACATTGTCGTAAGCTGACAATATCGAATACGATATTGTCGGCACTACAATGTTGAATGCACAGAACATCGCGCAGGTAAACAGAAATCTCCGTAAGGGGGAGATTTCCATTTACCTCAACGTAGTGCAGTCTCAGCATTGGTATATTTAAGTAGGGGGGTGTGTGGGGTGCAGGGGGGCTTGCCCCCCTGCCTACGCTAGTTATTTATTTATTTATTTTTTTAATGTTATTCGATATTTTACTAATTCGATCAATAAAGTTCGACCTTTGATTAGTAAGATTTTGATAATGTGATATAAACGCTATATAAATTGGTTGGCCAGAGGTGTCAAATGTCACTTTTTACAAATTTGCTCACTGAGTGCAAGAATCCTGCCAACCTTTGTAGTGTATGCTAACACTAACTCTGACAATATCATATACCTTACCTTAGGGAAAACAAATCTGTTACTACTATTCAAACAATTTTGGTGTGAATGTGCTGGTAGATTATTTCTTATAAAATCAGAAACAGAAAGTGTTTTTCTTTTTTGGTCTTATTTTGTCATAGTTTTATTCGTTTTTTGGTAAATGTGTCATTCAATATACTTTCATTAATCAAGTCAATGTTTGTGTATTTCAAACACTTAACATATTTCCTTATAAATACACACACACACACACACACACACACACACATATATATAAATACATGTGTGAGTGTCTGTGTGTTTACACAAGATCATACTCTCTCATACGTACATACATACATGCATGCACACGCACACATGTGTGCATGTGTGTGTAGACAAGATCATGCACACCACATTCAATATGCTCATATATATATATATATATATATATATATATATATATATATATATATATATATATATATATATGTGTGTGTGTGTGCTTGTGTGTGTGTATAGATATATAAGAGAAAGAGATGTACGTATTCATTCTCATAGTAAGAGATACAAAGCAAGGCAAAAATACGTCTGCATGGACAGTGTTTTTAAGAGTATTATACCTGCACCACTATACTGTTGTGCATAATTGTGGAGTAGAAGAAAAAATGATCATAGACACTGATATTTTTTGTGACTAGGGCTTTTCGAATCCATAATCCATGTGGAAATTAACTAAAGACAAAACAGATGGAAATCCATTTTAGGAAAAAAGCAAAAGACGGGGGAGTGGGTGAATTTCTCAAAAGAAATGAAAAGAAAAAAAAGAAACATAAAATGGTACAGTTATGTATTAGGGAAGGAGGTAAGAGTATAATAAAATGTGGAAGCTGTTCTGACATACTCCTGTTACATACTAAAGCAGCAGGGGAACCGTACTGTCTGTCAAAAGATAGTTGACTGAAGCTCAGAGCACTGAACCTAAAAGGTCACTGAAATGTCATGACAGCTGCTAGACTCAGAGAAGTCCAAAAGCAAAAGTGCAGTGTTTTTCTCACTTTCTTGCAATTGTCAGACTTTCTTTGATCTCAGAGTTGGTGTATTAACACACACACACACACACACACACACACACACACACACACACACACACACACACACACACACACAAAACCATATAGACACACACATATAGACACACACACACACACACACACACATGTATATATATATATATATATATATATATATATATATATATATATATATATATAGTTTACCTTCATAAGGTCATAATTGTTTTTTGCGATGCTCTAAAGTGCGAAAAAAAAGAATTGTGAATTTAAATGAGTGAATGCCAGTGTGCATTCACTCATGTGAATTTGGCATTCCGAGTGCAGATCGCACTACAGTGGGGATTGGGGTATGTACCCCTTCCCTCACTGTAGTGCGATGTCAGAGTAGTAAATTAAATTAGCAGGGTGTGTGTGGGGCATAGCCCCCCACATCGTGGGTGCAGGGGGGCTTGCCCCCCTGCATAATGGTGTTTTGAGACATCTGGAAATGTTGGATATTTCAAATTCATTCGACATTTCCGGATTGTAAAATTCGTTGTGTACCACTTTTGCTGTTTTCAGCATTCAGAAGTGCAGTTTCTGACATTTTGAGTCAGATATTTGATGGGTCGCATATTTTATATGTGACCTTATGAAGTTAAACCATATATATATATATATATATATATATATATATATATCTATAGTGTGTGTGTGTGTATATATGTATGCATACAGTCATTTAGTCAAATTCCATGTAGTTGAAACATCTTACAGTCAAAATCAATAAAGAAAAAGTCTTCAAGGAGTTTTTTGCAAGTGGAAGCCCTGCTGCACCCTCATGTTGGGGACTTTATCCCCCTCCACCTCTTTACTTTAATGTGTTAACTCCATGATTGCCTAGCTGTAGAAAAGTAACAATACCACACAAATGGAGTCAGTGCTCATGCAGCAATGGAAACCACATACTTAGTGGTTGCGTATATGTAGCATTAACTGTCCTTGTGGGGCTTTTTAAGCTTAGCCAATTACTCCATGTGAGAATCAAATACTGCACCTTGTGTCTGTAAGGTAAACACTTTAGCCATTATACCAACCTCCCAACAGAACTAAATCTTCCTCATATACATCTATATATTCATACTTCTGTATTGCATTTATGCAACATTCATTCAAATGTCAGTCAACTAAATAAGCTTCTAGCTATCTGAATTCAGTGATTTGTCATTCAACCGTATCTCTCAACTTTTTTGTTCAAGAATTTCAGACAAGACACAAAATAATAAGGGGAGAAAAGCCCCAAATCAGGGACAATTTTTAAATATTACTCTAGTTCACTGAAAAGGTTAATAGAAAATAGGTTTTGCATTGAATATTTATTTTCTGAACATTAAGAAGTATGATGTTTGGCATTATCGATGCATGCAATCCACAGTGATTAATCAGAAAATCCAAAAATTTACAAGCGTTTGCAAAAATATGAGGTAAAATCAGAGCAGTTGAGAAGCATGCATTCAATGAAATTGTTATTCAACCATATGCCAGTGTCGGGGTTCCATAGATATCTCTATCTATCTGGGCATATCTATATCTATATATGTCTAGATACGTAGATATAGATGTATGTGTGTGGGTGTGTAATTTCTGGGTGTAGGGAATATAGGAGATATCGCCTTCAGCAAAAAAAAATAAATAAATAAAGACTGTTTTTTTTTTTTGTGAGATCTTTCAGTGTTTTAGATGCTTTAGGTTCAAATAATAACTTGTTGATTAAACGAGACACAATTATTCATAGAGTATCCAATGTCAGATATTTTTTATCATCATCATCATCTTCATTGTCGTCATCACCCCCTTTTTTTCTATTTTCCTACTTAGGCTATTGGGGGTTGCCTCAACTGTCACCACCTCTTTCAATTCAGTGCCACGCTCCTACCCTCTTAGAGTCATGCCTGACTTTGTAGGTCTTCTCTCATGCAATCCATCTATTCTTGTATTAATGTCCACCTTTCCTTTTGCCTTCTTTATGTCTCTTCCAAATTTTCTTTACCATATCTTCCTCTGCTTTCCTGCACATGTAACCTAACCACCCAAATCTGTTCCCTTTGACCTTCTCTACAACTGAGGCTACTTTGGCTTCTACTCTGATGCTATGATTTCTTCAACTGTCCCACAGTGGACTTTCTAACACTCATCTCAGGCATTTCATCTCCATAACATGAAGCTTCCTCAGTGGCTCAGCTTTCACTGCTCAGGTTTCATTGCCATGCAGAAGCAGTGGTCACATCACTGTTCTGCACACCTTACTTTTCAGCTTCTTTGGCATTCTTCTGTCACTTGCTATCCCTGAAAGTTTCCTGCAGCACCTCTGATTCTAGCTTGGGCATGCTCATTAACAATTCCTTTCTCCTGCAACACCTCTTCCAGACACTTGAAGTTGTTAACCTGTTCCATTATTTTTGTTTCTGTGCCAGTTTTAACCTTCTTATGATTTCCTGCCTTTGCTGACTCTGAACCACAGCAGGATTACCCAAACCAGCTTTCTTGGGATCTTGCCATATACTTTTCTCACTCTAGGAATCCCCAGTTGGATGTTTTCCTCGTCTCTAGCCTCTTCTTTACTACTGTCTCATTGCAGACATTGGATCAGTTATGCTGCATCCTGAAGTGAATCTCAACTTCTATTTCACATCTTACTTTCTGCTACTTTGCTTATTCATTTATACCACTACATTTTGACTATTGTTAGGAAGTCCTTCCTTATAGTAGAAATTATTATCAAGGGTATGGCATCCAAATCTAGGGAGGTAATCACACTACTGTATATTGCAGTCATTAGGCCAGTCATTGAATATAATGTGACATTTGGCATATACCTATGCAAGCACCTGACTCAAATTGAGTGACCAAAATGTTTCCTCACCAAGAAAATCAAGGGACTAAATTACAAAAGCAACTCTAAACACCTCAAAACCCTGTACCTCTCCTCAGTGGTCTACATGCTGCAAAAGGGAGATCTCTGTCTCACATACAGAGCCTTCATTGACAACATCCTTGCAGACCTTCCATTCATCTGTAAGTCCAATAGTGGCAGAAGCATCGGTTTTAGAGATCTCAGTCTCTATCACAACTTAAATGAAACATGTTGGAGGTATGGATATGTCTCACAGAGAGTGCCATTGCACTGGGACCACCAACTTCTCCATATCAAGTTATGTATATCTCTTACTTTTAGAGCAACCTAGATACAGGAATGGAAAACCATAAGCTCACCCCTGGTTTGGCATCCTTGTTCCTTATGGAAAGGCAACATGTAAATACCTGCTCCAGAGTTATGGTTATTCATACTTAATATACAAAGGGTTCTTACACAATACAAAAGGATTATTTCACTCGAGGTTAAACAAGATTTCTGCAAAATCCAAAAGCTTTGGTACTAAACTATTAAGGACAAAAATTCAGTGGAAATTCATAACTAGGCTTCCAAGAACCCTGACAGCTCAATAACGTAGCAGGTACCTATGAAGCTATGAAGCTATTTACCAGTCACCTTCTCCAGCACTTTCATGCAGTGTGACAAGTAATTGATAACTCTGTACTGCCCACAGTTGTGAATGTTCTCTATGTTCTTGTACACTGGCACTAGAATGCTTATTCTCCAGTCATCTGAGATACACAATTCTCTCCATGCCACAACAATTACCCTCAAAAACTGTTTCACCCCTAACTCAACCAAAATCTTGATCATAACCACTGTGACATCATCTGAGCCTGCTGTTTCTCTTACTTCCTTTTCTTGGTGTTGCTCTTACTTACAGAATCATAGAATGTACAAGGCAAATGGGCCATTTGGCCATTTACCCCTTGAGAGTACTTACTCTTAACTTTATCTCCTTCTTCAAGGAGTGATAGGCAGTCATAACAGGGGGATGAATTTATGAATACTCATCCAATTTTCTAATTTCTTTTTAAAGAAAGATTGTGTGTCACATTGTTTGATCTGCACAGGAAGATTGTTTCAGAGAAAGAGTAGCTGTTGTGTGACAAACCTGTTTCTACACCATGACTTGTTTACTTGCTTGAGCTGGTTCAGATCTCTGGTTCTACTGTAAGTTGACTGTTAGGTTTGTGAAAGAATGAGATTTGGACAGCTGGATACCTAATGGCCCAGATAGCAAGGCACAGATCACCGCTAAACAGTCTATTGGACACTAAATACATAGACAAGGCCTCTAGCCTCTCTTGGTAGCTGAGGTACTTTAGGCCATTGATCTTTTTTGTCAGGAACCTTTGAGGTCTCTACAACTGCTTGATATGTTTAGTAAGATACATCCCAGTAGGAGCATTGTATTGTATGAAGGGCCTGATCCGTGCAGAATATACAGGGGTGAGGACATTTTTTGACCTAGAGGAAATGCTCTTTCTGATCAGCTGTGCCAGATAAAAGGGTTTCCTGACCTCTGTTGCAACACGATGATCAAATGAGAGGGAGTCATCTACCCATGTTCCAAGGTATTTTACAAGATTTTCATTTTGGAGTGGGGTGTTTGCTTTACTGGGTAGTGAATTTATTTGCCAAATGCAACAATATTACATTTTTAACATTTAGTTTTAACCCATTTTCAGAACACCATCTGTTGACATGCACAAGTTCACTTTGCAGGTTCTGCATATCAGAAGGGGATTCACATATAACACTCATTTTCAATCACTGGCAAATGTGGATAACCAGAGCTGCCAGTTTTTGATTTGTAAGTCAGAGAAGTCTATGCCAGGTAACAGAGGTCCCCGAAAAGAGCCCAGTGAAACCATACTACTTACTTTCATGCTCTCTGAGGACACACTGGCCACCCTGTCAGAGTGGTTTATCTAGTGGGTCCTGTACCTGCTGCCTGAATGCACTGTTTTCTTTTCCATCACAAGCCTGCAGGCATAGGCACATAGTATCAATACTGTCCTATAATTACAATGGGATCTGATTGCTATAAGTCTGTCACTAATTCTGATATCCCAAAAGGCTCCCTCTCATCATAATTCCCACAGCATTTCTTGTCTGTCCTCCCAGTAAGTCCCACTAGACTCTGGATCCGAAGTGAAGTGACTTCCTGCACCTTGACCCCCTCCTCTTCCACCAGTCCACCACAACCTCCCCACATACCTCTTTTACTACAGATTTCTCTAAATCCCCAATCAGCTTTTTCTCTTTCTCTATCCAGTAATGCATTTCTTTTCTTTTTTCAGCCTTCCCATTTTTTTGCTTTATAGGTTCATAGGTTGGTACTAGGCTATCAGGCCTAGGGCCTATACAAGCCTAGCCATAACAATTCCCTGGATATTTCTTTGCACAATATTTACTTCCCTGGACCACTGTCTAGCAGGGCAACTGACATGATCCCCAGGGTGAATTTCCTATCTCCCATCCAGTCATCAAGGTTCCTTTTGAAGAGGGCCAAGGAGGCGCTCTGCTTGAAATGTATGGGCAGTCTATTCCAGAGTATGGGGAGGATCTGGGTCAGGAGCCTATCCCTCCAGCATGTTTTGTTCATTGTGATGACAAGGATTAGATCCCTGGAGCGTGTGGCTCTGAGGGATTGGGATTTCCTTAAGTGGAGCATGTCCAACAGCTCTGGGTTTGACATGGCCTTGTATGTTAAACAGAGATCGCCTCTGAGTAGATGATATGCCACAGAGTATAGCTGGAGATTTCTTAGATGGTCAGCATATAGCATCTGCTTTAGGCCTGTGATTCTTTTAGTGAGGTATTTCTGCAGCCTTTCCAGCTGTTGCAGATGTCTTGTGAGGTACATACCAAATGGGGCATTATACTCTATAATGGGTCTAATGAGGGATGAGTACAATGGGACAATGACCTTTTTTTTCTGGATGAAAAGCCCTTAGTGATGAGGTGTGCCACATAGAAGGATTTTCTGACTGTTGTGGTGACCACTGTCCACCTGTGTCCACCTGTGTCCCTAAGTCTCTCATTACACTTTCAGTGTTTAGTGTACTGCCACCTATGTGATAATTCATGGGTACATGGTTTTTCCCAAAGGGGATAACTATACATTTCTTGGCATTAAGCTTGAGCCCATGGCTGTGGCATCAAGCATCAGTTTCTGTAAGGCCCTTTTGTAGAATATCCACATAATTTGGGGATTCAATAATGGCTCTCAGTTTGCAGTCATCTGTGAACTTTGTCAGCCAGAGTCTCTTAGTGTTGGCCTGTACTTCAAAGAAGTAGATGCCAAACAAGAGAGGTCAGAGGACTGAACCCTGAGATACTCCACTTGTCACTTGTCTGGAGCTGGATTTGGAGTTGGCTACTTTTACAGTCTGGGTTCTGTCAGTAAGCCAGTTGGCAACCCATCGACTGACATAGGGATTTATGCCCAGCTTAGTAAGTTTATCTATGATTCCAGAGTGGAAGATGATGTCAAAGGCCTTGGCGAGGTCCAGATAGGCTGTGTGAACTGCCTTACCCTTATCCACAGCTCTGGAGACTGATTCAAAGAAGTCAATCAGGTTCAGGAGACAAGATCGGCCCTTCATGAACCCAAACTGGGTGGGGTCCAGTGTTTGAAGGTTGCCAATGTCTTTGTTTATAAGTTCCATGATAATGCATTCCATGCCCTTGCAGATCAGGCTTGTCAGACTGATGGGACGGTAGTTCCCATGATCCAAGGTGGATCCCCCCTTATGGAGTGGGATAACTGTAGCTGTGCACCACTCAGTGGGCACAAAGCTTGAGGTGAGGCTATGATTAAACATGACATTTAGGTGAGGTGCCAGTTCATTTTGTAGTTCATGTAGTACACAGTCCGGAATGTCATCTGGTCCCATGGTTGCTGTATTCTTAGCTTTGGAGAGTGTGGTTTCTACCTGTGTCACCTTGATTACCTGAATTTGGCAATCTTTTGGTACTGAGATGGGCCCTTTAGGAGGTGAGAGGGGGGTGAAGTTGGCACTAAATCGATCTGCCAGGATATTGGCAATATCCTTGGCATCAGTATATTTAATGGCATTCTGTTGTACCTCAGAGCAGATCTGAGTATTGCCATTTAGATTATTGACATAACTATAGAATGCCTTGTGGTTGCCTTTGGAATCTTTGGCAATTTTATTTTCGTAATTAGCTTTTGAGGATTTTATGAGGGATCTCAGCTTCTTACTGAGGCTGGTAAGGGAGTTTTATGCATCCTGGGATTTTCCTCTTTTCTGCAACAATTTTTTCCTTCTGTTGTATAGTTTGTTTATGGCTGGAGACCACCAGATTGGCTTCCTTTTTTTGGAGGAGAGCATCTTGGTTCTATTTGGGATGGCACGATTCATGCACAAGTGGATGTGCTCATACAGTGCCTTAGTGTAGGATTCAGCAGTCGAACTTTCAGATCCCGTCAGCATGGGTGTCATGAAGTTTGTCACTTCTGACTTGAGTAGCATGTAGTTGGCTTTGGAGAAGTGTTTTATGGAGGTTTCCTTACTGAAGGGTGGGGGTGGGATGTGGATGTCAAGGGTGATTTGCTTATGGTCAGACTTGACCAATGAGGGGGAGACCACTGATGTGGAGCATCTATCTCCCATGTTGGTAATGGCCAGGTCTAGGATATTGGAGCCCCTGGTGGGACAATGGATTAGTTAATCCATGGCGTTGGAATTTATGAATTCCAAGAACCATTGGGAAAAGGTGTTGGTACCCAAATAGTTTTCCAGTTAATGGCAGGGTAGTTGAAATCACCCAGTATTAGGGTGTTTGGTTGTTTATTAATATTTTCCAGTATGTTTAGAAAGGTGTAGTGAGAATCTTGGGGCATGGTGGGGGATCTGTAGCAAGGTATAATTTGGATTGCAGTCTTACCTAGTGTTAGTTGCACCTGGAGAATTTCAAATGCATTGTGTTGAGCAACTTGCCTGAAGGTGTGAATATCCTTGGTGAATATGGACACTCCTCCACCTTTAGCGTTTCAGTCTTGGTTTGGTGGCCGAAAAGTGTTGTAAGAGTTGTAGCACAGTATTGCAGAGGTGCTCTCTGGAGCCTTGAACCAGGTTTCAGTTACTGCACAGATATCGATGTTCTCAATTTTTAGGAGTGACTCAAGAGAGTGCATTTTGAGGTTTAGACTTCTAGCATTGAGTAACATTACCTTCAGATTTTGCATGCTTGTATCTGTTATGGTGATGGTTTTGTCCTTTGAACCTTGCCTAAAAAAGGCACTATAGGGGTGGCAAGAGCTTTAGCCAGTAACCTGAATTCCAGGGGTGACAGGTGCAGACCATCTCTGGCTAAGTATCATGGTTTGTCGATCATGTCTTCCCAGGCAGACAGATACTGGATCCCATTTGAATGACACCAGAAGCTTAGCCAATTGTTGAAGTCAATCATTTTGTCTTTATACTGTGGTGTCATTCTGGGTGAAGGCAGGATGCTACTCAGGGCTAGGGTCATACCTGCCTGGGCCACATGATCCAAGAGCTCTTCCATGTCATTTTTCATGTAGTCCAGGGAGGTATGTCTCAAGTCATTCACTCCAACATGGACAATGACAGAGTCGTATTTGTACTTGTTATGGAGTGACTTGAGTGCATGCATTATGTGCCGGATCTAACACCCTTGTTTAGCCTGGTGAGTGGGATATCAGTGTGCCTGACTATAGAGTCACCTATGACTAAAGTGTTGGGTACATTGTCTTGCCTTAGGGGCTGTTGTTGGGTGGCACACTGGTGTTGGGAGCTATGTGTCACTTTAGTTGTGACTGGTGTTTGTTTGCGTTTCAGCTTCGGAAGTCCTTGTTGCTTGGGAAGGTTAATGTTAAGGGGCTCCACATCTGTGGGTTTAGTGTTGCTATGTGTGGGTGCTGATGGTGTGGGTTTTGAAGGGCTATGTGTTGCTTGAGGTGTAGTGCAGGAACCTTCTCCTCTTGACTGTCTAACACAATCTTGGCTGGACAGAGCTTTGCTTCCAGTTTGGCTATGTAAGTGCATCTCTCACAGGTTGTAGTGTTGGGTGATAAGAAGAGAGGGTTGTCTGCGTACATGAGGCAGTTGCCGCATTGCCCCAGTATGCCCAGATTCACCAGGTGGACAGGAGAAATCACCGGAAGATGACCCTTGGATATGCCTGTTTAGGTGCTTTTTTTGCAAAGTACAAGAGCTGTTTTCCCTTATCATTGCAAGGTACTTTGCAATTATAGGTTGTTTCTTTCAGCATGTCATCATATAGGTTCATAGGTTCATAGGTAGATACTAGGCTATCTGCCCTAGGGCATTTATAAGCCTAGCTAGAGTGTATTTGGCTTCCGCCTCCCTATTAGATTAGCCTACTGTGCCTCTGTAAAGTAGGTCACAGAAGGTACCCTTTTAAGATTAGTTTACTGTGCCTCTGTCTAGCAGGGACACAGAAGAGATCCCAGGGGTGAATTTGCGATTTCCCATCCACACGCCCAGATTTCGCTTGAAGAGGGTCAGCGAGGGGCTATGTCTAACATGAATTGGGATTCTATTCCAGAGTGAGGGGAGCCTCTGGGAAATTAATCTGTCCCTCCAGCATGTCCTATTTATTTTTGTGCTGAGGTTTAGGTCCCTGGAGCTTGTAGCTCTAAGGGACTTGGATTTTTTGAGGTGGAGCATGTCCATTAATTCTGGGTTTGACATGGCTTTGTACATCAGGCATAGATCGCCTCTGAGTAGGCGGTAAGCAACTGAGTAGAGCTGGAGTTTCTTTAGTCGAGCTGCATAGGACATCTGTTTGTAGCCCATGATCCTCTTGGTGATGTACGTTTAGGGTCTCTCCAGTTACTGCAGGTGTCGGGTAAGGTACATCCCAAAAGGGGCATTGTATTCAATTATGGGCCTGATGAGTAACGAGTAGAGGGGCACAATGACCTCTCTTGATCTAGATGCGAACCCTTTCGTGATAAGGTGGGCTATATAGAAGGTCTTTCTAACCACTTTGGCAATGTGACTATCAAAGGAGAGATTACTATCTACGTTGGTCCCCAAATCTCTAATTACTTCTTCCATACCTAATGGATTACCACCTATGTGGTAATTTGTGGGCACCTTGTTTTTCCCAAAGGGGTGACTATGCACTTTTTAGCATTTAGCTTGAGGCCGTGGCTCTGGCACAAAGCATCCGTCTTTGTGAGACCCTTTTGGAGGATGCTTGTGTCAGCTGGAGATTCGATTATGGCCCCCAGTTTGCAGTCATCTGCGAACTTTGTCAGCCATAATCCCCCCGTGTTAGCCTGAACCTCAGAGAAGTATATACCGATAGGGGTTGATATTTAAGCTGGTAAGCTTATTTATGATGCCCAAGTGGGGTATTGTGTCGAAGGCTTTTGCGAGGTCCAGGTAGGCTATGTGGACTACCTTGCCCTCGTCTATGGCTTTGGTAACTGTTTCAAAGAAATCAAATAGGTTTAAGAGGCAAGATCTGCCCTTAACACAGCCGAATTGGGTAGGGTCCAGTGTCTGAAGGCTCCCAATGTCTTTGTTTATGAGTTCCATGATAATACGCTCCATAGCTTTACAGACCAGACTAGTCAGGCTTATGGGGCGATAGTTTCCGGGGTCCGTTGTGGCACCACCTTTGTGGAGTGGGACTACTGTAGCTGTACGCCATTCTTTGGGTACATATCCTGTAGTAAGGCTAAGTTTGAACAGTGACTTAATGTGAGGGTTCAGTTCTTCTTGGAGCTCATGTAAGACACAGCCTGGGACAACGTCCGGTCCCATAGATGCTGTGTTTTTTGCTTTGCAGAGGGCAGCTTTCACCTGTGCATCTGTGATGTCAGGGAGGTTACATTCAGTTGGGATAGGCATTTGCTCCTTTGGGGGGAAGGGGGGGGAGAAGTTTGTGCTGAATCTGTCTGCCAGAATGTTGGCTATGTCTGTAGGTTTGGTATATTTTGTACCGTTATGCAACAATTCAGAGCATATCTGGGAGTTTCCGCCCATGTTCCTGACATAACTAAAGAAGGCCTTGTGATTATCTTTAGTGTCTAGGGCAATTTTTCTTTCGAAGCTGGCCTTTGATGATTTTATGAAGGATCGAAGTTTCTTGCTAATACTGATCAGAGATGCCTTCCCTTTTTGGGATTTTGCTCTGTCATGTAGTAGCTTCCTCCTTCTGTTGTATAGCTTATTTATGGCCGGGGTCCACCAGACCGGTCTCCTGTTTTTGGAGGAGTGAGTCTTGGTTTTATTTGGGATAGCATGATCCATGTATTCCTGCAGGTGCTCATAGAATGCATTTGTAAAGGATTCTGTGGATTGGCCTGTATTATCCTCTGGCCCAGGGGCTTTGAAGGATTCCACCTCAGTCTTGAGAGGTGCAAAGTTGGCTTTTGAGAAATTCTTTACAGTGATTTCCTTGGCTGGGGGTGGGGACGGGATATGGATGTCCAGGGAAATTTGTTTATGGTCTGATCTTACCAAGTCCCCATGTTGGTGATGACCAGGTCCAATATGTTGTTCCCTCTTGTGGGAGTGGTGACCAGTTGTTCCATTGCATTAGAGTTTATAAATTCAAGGAACCGTTGGGCGAGGGTGTTTGGGCTTGAGTAGTTTTCCCAGTCAATGCTTGGGTAGTTGAAGTCACCCAATAACATAGTGTTTGGAGAGACCTTCATATTCCCCAGTGTTCTCAGGAATGCCAAGTGGGCTTCCTGTAATAGGGAGGGTGTTCTGTAGCAGGCTACAAACTGAAAGGCAGTTTTGCCCGCTGTTAGTTGCACATGGATGGTTTCCGATGCTTTGTGCAGTGCCAATAACCTGGAGGTGCAGGTATCTTTGATGAATATAGATACTCCCCCTCCTTTTGTGCTTCGGTCCGAGTTTTGGGGCCGAAATGCATGGCATGAGTTATAACCTGGTAGTGCTGGGGTGCTCTCAGGAGCCTTGAACCAGGTTTCTGTTACTGCACAGACATCGATTTTTTCCATACTGAGGAGAGCCTCGAGTGCGTGCATCTTGAGGTTTAGACTTCTTGCATTGAGTAGCATCACCTTTAGTTTTTTTATCCTTGGGTTGTCTATGGAGGTGGGTTTGTCCTTTGAGCCTTGCCTAAAAAAGGCACTATGGGGGTGGCAAGAGCCTTGGCCAGTATACGAAAGCCTAAGGGTGACAGGTGCAAGCCATCCCTAGCGAAGCAATGTGGCTTGTCGAGCATGTCATCCCAATCTGACAGACACTAGATCCCCTTTGAATGACACCAATACTTTAGCCAATTGTTGAAACTGATCATTTTGTCTTTATACTGTGGCATCATTCTTGGTGAGGGCAAGATGCTACTCAAGGTCAGGGTCATACCAGCCTGGGCTACATGGTCAGAGAGCTCCTCTATGTCTCTTTTCATGTAGTCCAGGGAGGTACGTCTCAGGTCATTCACACGAGCATGGACAATGACGGAGTCATACTTGTACTTGCTTTGGAGTGACCTGAGTGCTTGCATTATGTGGCGGATCCTGGCATCCGACAGGCAGCGTACAGTGACCTTCTCCTTGTTCAGTCTGGTGAGTGGGATGTCAGTGTGCTGGACAATAGAGTCCCCTATAACAAGTGTATTTGGTGTGTTGTTTGGCCTTATGAGAAGTCAAGGAGGGTGTAGTGCTTTAGTTAGTTAGTGTTTCCTTATAAGAGCTGAGCAAGTGCAGGGCTTTAGAAAGAGAATAGAGTGATTACTTTGAGAGTTTGAACAGTTCTAAGGGAAAACGTGAAGAGCAGACTTTGTGGAGCCTGGAATAGTTTAAACCTGTTTAGGCGGCGCTGCCTGACGCTGCTCAGTGTGCAAAACCACGCAAAAAGAGAGTTGTAGGGTTTTAAGAGAGAGAGAGATCAAGGAGTTTAGAACTGACCCAAAATGGCCAATAAAACTACAGCTTCTAGGTAGTAACCACTCCTCCAGGGACTGGCAGGCTGTTCAGTGTTAACCACTCCCACTGGTGAACACAGAGACTTCCCTTTAGCCCAAGCAAGCACTGGCCTTCTAGAAACTTCCAAACAGTTCAGAACAGCAAATCTGTAACTGAACTTTCTTAATATTCAGAAAGTGGGAAAAAAACAAGATTTTTTTTTTTTCTTTTTGTTGTAGTTTAAAGGTAGCAGAGATACACAAGCAGCAAAATAATATGATTTTCTTTACTTTATTTTTAACTTTATTATTAACTTATTCATACAATTGAATCATTGTTTTTCAACAAAACACTATTGTTGTGTATTGTAATTCTGAGTACAGAACGTACATTTTTTGGTAATTGCATTTTATCCTATACTACATTTTATTATATTGTATTGTATTGCCCTTCCATTTTGCTTTTAAATATGCTTAACAGAGTTTTTTCCCCAGTCTTTCCTGACTATAGATAATCCATTATTTGCATTGTAATGTTTTATACTTTCAATCTTCCTCTGTGATGTTATCTGGTTTAAACAGAGCTTTTCAAAGACAAGGGATTTACTAGATAAGGAACTGGTCGTGCCACCTGGTGCTGTAAACTCTACAATAAAGGTTAAGATCTTTAAAATAATTGTACAATTGCTGATGTTGTGAAAGTGGAAGAAGATGGAAATGGCAGAGTCTTTTACATATACATATATATATATACATATTCATAGGTTCATAGGTAGGTACTAGGCTATCATTCCTGGAGCCTATATAAGCCTAGCCAAAACATTTCCCTGGCTTTCACCACCCAAGCAAGTTATTTTCTTGCGCTCCTGTCTAGCAGAGCCACAGAAGTGATCCCTGGGGATAATTTCCTATTTCCCATCCAATTGTCGAGATTTTTCTTAAAGAGGGCTAATGAGGAGCTTTGCTCGACATGAATGGGTAGCTTGTTACAGAGTATGGGAAGTCTCTGGGACAGGATTCTATCCCTCCAGCATGTTCTGTTTATTATGGTGGTAAGGTTTAGGTCCCTGGAGAATGTGGCTCGGAGGGATTGGGGTTTCTTTAAGTGTAGCATGTCCAACAGATCTGGATTTGACATGGCTTTGTATGTTAGGCAGAGGTTGCCTCTGAGTAGGCGATAAGTGATGGAGTAGAGCTGGAGTTTTTTGAGATGGTCTGCGTATGTCATCTGTTTGAGGCTGGTAATCCTCTTAGTGAGGTATTTATGTGGCCTTTCTAGTTGTTGTAGATGTCTTGCGAGTTACATGCCAAACGGGGTGTTGTACTCTATAATGGGTCTGTTGAGGGATGAGTACAGAGGAACAATGACCTCTTTTTTTCCGGAGGTGAACCCCTTTGTGATGAGGTGTGCCACGTAGAAGGATTTCCTGACTACTGTGGCAATGTGATTATCAAAGGAGAGACAACTGTCCACATGTCCCAAGGTATCTTATCACACTTCTGGTGTTTAGTAGGCTACTGCCTATGTAGTAGCTCATGGGTACAGTGTTTTTCCAAAAGGGGATGACAATGCACTTCTTGGCATTGAGTTTGAGGTCATGACTTTGACACCAAGCATCAGTCTCAGTGAGCCCCCTTTGTAGAATGTCCACATCATTAGGCGATTCTATTATAGCACCTACTTTGCAGCCATCTGCGAACTTCTTTAGCCAAAGACCTGCTGTATTAGCCTTGACTTCTGAAAAGTAGATGCCAAACAGGAGAGGATCCAGGACTGAGCCCAGTGGTACTCCACTGTCACTGGTCTGAAGTTGGATTTGGAGTCGGCTACTTTCACTGTGTGGGTTCTGTCAGGGAGCCAGTTGGCCACCCATCTTGTGACATATGGATTTATGCCCAGTCTAGTGAGTTTATCTATAATTTTAGAGTGGGGGGATGGTGTCAAAAGCCTTGGTGAATTCAAGATAGGCTGTGTGCACCACCTTATTCTCATCCACAGCTCTGGTGACTGCTTCAAAGAAGCCAATCAGGTTTAGGAACATGACCAACCTTTTACAAACCCAAACTGAGTAGGGTCCAGAATTTGGAGGTTACCTATGTTCTTGTTTATAAGCTCCAAGATGATACGTTCCATGGTCTGGCAGACCAGGCTCATCAGGCTAATGGGGCGGTAGTTCCCATAGTCTATGGTAGTGCTTCCTTTGTGGAGTGGGATAACCATCACTGTGCACCATTCAGTAGGCACAAAGCCTGAAATGAGGCTATGATTGAACATGGTACTTAGGTGGAGTGCCAGTTCATTCTGTAGTTCATGCAGAACACAGCCTGGGATGTTGTCAGGTCCCATGGATGCTGTGTTCTTGGCTTTGGAGAGTGCGGTCTTTACTTGTGCAGCTATGATTACAAGGGCTTTGCATTCTTCAATTATAGAGATGGGCCCTTTGGGGGGGTGAGGGAGGGGTGAAGTTTGCATTGAACCTATCTGCCAGGATGTTGGCAATATCAGTTGGTTCTGTATATCTAGTGCCATTGTGCTGTAGCTCAGAGCAGATCTGAGTGTTGCTATTGAGATTCTTGCCATAGCTGTAGAATACTTTGTGGTTGTCTTTAGAATCAGTAGCAATTTTTATTTTCATAACTAGCTTTGGAGGATTTTATGAGGGATCTCAGCTTCTTAATGAGGCTGACCAGGGAGTTCCCCCAATCAGGGGATTTTACTCTTTTTTGCAACAGCTTCTTCCTTCTGTTGTAGAGCTTGTTTATGGCAGATGGCCACCAGATTGGCTTCCTTTTTTTGGAGGATAGCATCTTGGTTCTGTTGGGGATGGCATGATCCATGCACTCTTGTATGTGCTTATACAGTGCATTTGTATAGGATTCAGCAGTCGTACCTCTATTTTCTATCTGTATGGGTGTCGTGAAGTTTGCCACTTCTGTCTTAAGAAGCATGAAGTTGGCTTTGGAGAAGTTTTTTTACAGTGGTTTCCTTAATGGGGGTGGGGGTGGGGTGGGATATTGATGCTTAGGGTGATCAGCTTGTGGTTGGATCTGACCAGTGAGGAGTTGATCTCTGGCATGGAAGATCGGTTGCCCATATTGGTAATGACCAGGTCCAGGATATTGCTCCCCCTGGTTGGGGTATGAACAAGCTGATCCAGGGCAGTGGAATTTATGAATTCCAGAAAGTGTTGAGCAAATGTGTTAGTATATGAGTAGTTTTCTCAGTTGATGGTGAGGTAGTTGAAATTGCCCATTGTTAGGGTATTGGGCTGTACCTTAATATCACCCAGTATATCAAGGAACATGGAGTGGGTATCATGGGGCATGGTGTGGGATCTGTAATAAGCTATAACCTGGATTGCAGTCTTGCCCAGTGTTAGTTGCACTTGGATAATTGCAGATGCATTATGTTGAGCAACTAGCCTGGAGGTGTGGATATCCTTAATGAATATGGACACTCTTTCTCCTTTAGTGTTTGGGTCCAGGTTAGGTAGCTGAAAGGTGTGGTATGAGTTATAGCCTGGAAATGCAGGGGTGCTCTTTGGAGCCTTGAACCAGGTCTCCGTCACTGCACAGATGTCAATATTCTCCATTTTAAGGAGTACCTCGAGTGAGTTCATTTTGAGGTTTTCCCTTCTAAAATTGAGAAGCACTACCCTCAGATTTTGCTTGCTTATACCTGCTATGGTGGTGAGTTTGTCATTTGAACCTTGTCTAAAAAGGCACTATAGGGGTGGCAAGAGCCTTAGCCAGTATCTGGAATCCCAGGGGTGACAGGTCCAGGCCATCTCTGGCAAAGCATCGTGGTCTGTCTATCATGTCGTCCCAGGCAGACAGTTACTGGATCCCCTTAGAATGACACCAGAAGCTTAGCCAATTGTTGAAGTCATTTTGTCCTTGTATTGTGGTATCATTTGGTGGTGGTGCTGCGGTAGCGTTGTCGCCTCACAGTAAGATGCTGTCCGGTTCAATTCTCAGCTAGAGCGTCTTCTGCGTGGAGACATGTGTGAATGGGCGTACCTTTGTCGAAGGCTGTGCGTCAGGGCTGGTAACTCAGCATGTAAAAATCAACTACCAGTCATTAGCGGACGGAGTTCCACTGTGGCGACCCCTAACCAGAAATAGCCTAAAGACACAACAACATTGTGGTATCATTCTGGGTTATGGCAGGATTCTACTCAGGGCTAGGGTCATACCTGCCTGGGCTACATGATCCGAGAGCTCCTCAATGTCTCTTTTCATGTAATCCAGGAAGGTACATCTCAGGTCATTCACACCAACATGGACAATGACAGAGTCATATTTGTACTTGTTGTGGAGTGACCTGAGTGCTTGCATTATGTGGTGGATCCTGGGACCAGACAGGCAGCTCACAGTAACTTTCTCCTTGTTTAGCCTAGTGAGTGAGACATCAATGTGCCTGACTATAGAGTCACCTATGACTAATGTGTTGGGTATGTTGTTTTGCCTTATGGGCTGAGGTTGAGTGGCACACTAATTTTGTGGGCTATGTGTCATTTGGGTAGTGTTGGGGGGGTGGTGGTTGCTTGCATTTCAGCTTTGGAGGGCTCTGTTGTTTGGGCAGATTTTTATTGAGAGCCTCCGTGAATGTAGGTGTGTGTTTTGTGTTACTATGTGTGGGTTTAGGTGGTGTAGGTTTTGATGGACTATGTGTTGAGTGTGGTGTGGTGCATGTGTTTACCTTCTCTCTCCTCTTGACTGTTTAGAAAAGTCGTGGCTGGAGAAAGCTTGGCTATATAAGTACATCTCTCACAGGTTGTAGTGTTGGGTGGTAGGAGGAGAGGGTTGTCAGGGTACATGAGGCAACTGGTACATTGCCCCAAGATGCCCAGATTCATCAGATGGACAGGGAAAAATACCGGAGCTGACCCTTAGACATGGCTGGACAGGTGCTTATTAATTTAAGTTCTAAAAACTGTTTTCTCCTAACAAGTGACGAAAGTTGAGTGCTGCAGTAATTTGTAGATTATTTAGTGCCTGCAATGAGTTTTGAACAAGTGCTGAGCACAAGGAAACAGTTTTGAGTGCTAAAACTAGAAAACTGGCTAGTTTTAAGGGAAAATTAGAAGAGCAGACTTTCTGGCACTGGGAATAGTTTAACTCTAGTTAAACGGTGCTGTGTGATGCGCAAAACTGCACAAACACGGGTTTTTAAACAGAAAAATGAAAGGGATAGAAATAGCCCAAAATGGCCAGTAAAACTATAGATTCTCAGCTGAGCCCACTCGTACAGCAACAGATAGGCTGCTCAAAGCTCACCACTCTCACTAATAAACAAGGAAGCTTCCTTCAATCTTAGTAAGGTCTGGGCAACACAGAAACTATAAAACAGCCCAGAATTCATTAAAATCTGAAAACCGGACTGTACTGGTTATAGAAAGGCAAGAAACGAGTAGTGAGAGAGGATTTTTTTTTTTTTTCAAAAATTATTATCTTTTTAACACCTTTATTGAATTATCACTTAAGACACAGGCAAACATACATTTATATAAAAGAAAGCAAACTATATTAACATGTTCCTAGTTACAAACATTATACATCACATTTTTTTCTATAACTATCATCAAGCCATTACATAAATTGCTCAATTCGTGTCTTCCCTTAAATCTTACTCCTCCTCCTCCAAAACATTATTCTGCACATACATTCCCCCAGTTTCCATTTTTTTTCTATGCAATTTGCTCCTACCCTTTTCTGAAGATCTCACCTCCAGTTCTGTTATCTCTGTTAAAATACTTCAAGTATAGATGTTATAGACATTGATTTCCATTTTCTGGTAGTTGCTTTTTTGGCAGCCACCAGAATTTAACTTAGGAAGTTCTTAAAATTAATAGACAATTCAGATGTTGTATCCCAGCTCCCAGCTCAAAAAATAATTTTCTTACACCCATATACTCACGCAATATTTCTGACAGAGTACTCTGTAGCACAGCTCTCAGCATAACATTCCATCTCCAAAATGTGGAACACTAGCACTCATAATGTAGAACAAATGGGCAAAGTGTGGAACAGTAGCACTTAATGTAGAACAAATGTGAAAAATGTGGAACACTAGCACTCAATGTGGAACAAATGTGCAAAATGTGGAACACTAGCACTCATAATGTAGAACAAATGTGCAAAATGTGGAACACTAGCAATCATAATGTGGAACAAATGTGCAAAATGTGGAACACTAGCACTCATAATGTAGAACAAATGTGTAAAATGTGGAACACTAGCACTCACAATGTACAACAAATGTGCAAAATGTGAAACACTAGCGCTCATAATGTGGAATAAATGTGCAAAATGTGAAACACTAGCACTCATAATGTAGAACAAATGGGCAAAATTGGGAACACTAGCACTCATAATGTGGAACAAATGTGCAAATTGTGGAACACTAGCACTCATAATGTAGAACAAATATGCAAAATGTGTAACAGAAGCACTCATAATGTGGAACAAATATATAAATTGTGGAACACTAGCACATAATGTAGAACAAATGTGCAAAATATGAAACACTAGCACTCATAAAACAAATGGGCAAAATGTGGAACACATACTAATGGGTTATTAACAACTTTAACTAGAAGGTCATAGGATGGTTAGAATGTTCTGGTTTTACTTATAAAAAAAATCTTTTAATGAATTAATATGATTAATTTCTATTTCCTTTTGATATCAGTTAATACAATTCTTAACAATGAATGTGTGACAGACCCTATCCATGTAGAACTTTGAGGAATGTGAACTTTTTTAAGACCCCAGATTAGGTACATTACTCATAAAGAGGTACACTTCAGAGGTATGCTCTGTAGGCAATTTATGATGTCTTGCAACTCATTACACTGCCCAAAACACATGTTCCCTATTACCTCTTTTTTCCCAGCATATCTCCAACATTTTGCTATCTACCTGAACAAAACATTTTGGAGTCTGCTTGGAGTATAAAAATACCTGTGCAAACACTTCCAGTTCAAAACCTTAAATCTTCTAGACTTTGTTGCATGCTTGGGAGCAATGTATATGTTCCATTGTTTCCTTGTGAATGGCTTATCCAATCTCTCTTCTCAGTCTTTTCTGACCTGCTCTAACTGATTTCTATAGTTGTTGTACAATAGTTTATGTGCCCTACTAATTATCTCTTTTAAACAGCAGCTTCTGTTCTAAATTCAACTAAAAACTCTACTCCTTTTTCTTTGCCTATACTCTGATATCAATCCCTGATAGGGAAGGAAGTCTCTAATCTGTAGTTTAAATGTATTCATGGCCTCTTCCCATTCTATTTCCTTTCTGTCTTTCAAGTTATTTGCTACAATGCATTGGTTCCTTTTCCAGTTTTCTCCAATAAATTCTAACCTCTTCTTCTTTAATCCCTGTACCGCTAATTGCAGACATCCCTATTGGGAAAATCTCCTTTCCCCATTCTGGTGTTGGTTTATTGTTAAAATACTTTCTGAAACTTTCTAAATACAATATACTGTATGGCTGTTGTTATTTTCCTTAGGCAAATATGTTATATTTTTGGTGTTTTATGTTATCCTGTGACTGACACTGTATTGCAAGGGGGGTTGGCA
The DNA here is from genome assembly GCF_019279795.1 of Protopterus annectens. NCBI lineage: Eukaryota > Metazoa > Chordata > Ceratodontiformes > Protopteridae > Protopterus > Protopterus annectens. The sequence goes on along the minus strand of NC_056728.1, from coordinate 1,812,383,910 downwards.
ATTATGTTGAATTTATAGTTCATCAAGTGAATCATTTTGTGTAGCTGTGTACAGGAAAAGAACAAGCATGAATTTTGTAACTGAGATGCAGCTAAGTTTTTATATGCTGTACTATACACGGGTTCTGTATTCCTTGTTAAAACTATGGCACCATTTAAGAAATGCATAGTTGAGCATGTGCCAATACAAGTAACAATTATTTATTTATTTTACATTTGTTGACTGGGAAAGTCTGACTGGGACAAAGCCCTTTTTCAGTGGAGGCCCGGGGAGAAAAGCTCCACAGTACAAATATGAATGAAACATATATGTTACGTTAAATGTGTAATACAGAAAGGTTAACAGTATATAACTTAATGATAAAAAAGATGAGAGACTAGTGTACATTATAAATAGACAGGAAAACATAATAATGGAACAGACATATTGAATAGTCGATAATGCAATTCATTATGTTGACCAGTTACAAACTGAAATCAGCAGAAGGTGTAAATTATTAGTGATAGGTTAAGATATAGTACAGCAGAAATCAAATGCATAGAGGAGAAGTAGTGAGAAGAGAGGTAAGTGACTGTTAGGATAAAGAAGCAGGTTAGGTGGAGAAGAAGACAAAGCAAAGCAAAAAGTAAAGGGGGAAAGGGGGTTAGGAAGGAGAGAAGGATAGAGAAGGGAAGAGACAGAGTGAGGACTATCTTCAGGTAAGGTGGTTACAGTGACATATCCAAGTGTGGTTTAGATATTCTTTGAGAGATCTCTTAAATTTGTAGACTTGAGGTATGCTTCTAAGGGCCATGGGAAGCTTGTTCCATTGAATGGCAGGTGAGTAGCTATATAGGTTCTGTCCAATAGATTTTTTAGGTTTATAAATCTGTAACAAATATTGAACAGAGCTCCTTAGAGGTCAGGGAGGGCTATGAAATGAGACTAGTGATGAAATACTAGGGCGGAAGAAGGTTTATTGATGGAGTGGATAATGAGCATTTGAGTAACTAAGTTGGTTAGGGAACTCTAGCCAATTGAGTGACTTGAGAGCATGACTGGTATAATTTGGATGGCAGATTAGCAGCAACTCTAGCTACTTTGTTGTATGTAGAGTCAAGTTTAGTGAGAAGTGAAGACTGAAGATTTGTAAATATTTGTGAGCTGTAGAAAAGGTTGGGAAGAAGGTAAGCATTAAGTCAGGGGTCAGGAACCTTTTGTTTCTATATAAGAAGACAAGCTTTTGGTGAATTTTCTTAATAGAGTGATGTATATGAAGGTCAAATTTCAGTTGGTCATCTATTATTACTCCAAGGAGCTTAATCTGGCTAACAAGGATGATGTTAGTATTATTCAGTGAAAAGATGTCAAATGAGGATTTGAGGTGATAGAGGGGTTTTAGGAGGAATAGTAGGAGTTTTGCCTTTTTAGGATTGAGTATTAGTTGATTGTTAGTAAGCCATGTTTAAGTATGATTGTATGATGTTTGTGTGAGGGTTAGTAGTTCCGTTGGGTTGTCATCAGCTGTAGATGTAATAGTAGAGTCATCAGCATACTCTATGAGAGAAGACTTGGGGCAGGATTTATGTAATTCATTAGTAAAGATATTAAAACAAAGGGGTCCAAGAATAGAGCCTTGTGGGATGCCACTATTAATGGGGAGAAATGGAGAAATAGTAGAGAGCCATTTGACAGACTGCTGCCAATCAGCAAGGTAGCTCTTAAACCAGGAGACTGTTGCTGTGGAAAGGTTGAGTTGGGATAGTTTCAAGAGGAGTATAGATTAGGAGATGTTATCAAAGGCTTTTGACAGATCTAAGAAGAGACAGGACACAAGTTTAGCAGTACTGATGCTGTGATGTGGGTGGAAACCATGCTGGGTAGGGGTGATCAAGTTCCTATGACTAAGGTGAGCCATGAGCTGTTTGTGGATGCAGTGTTCATTAGAATTATTATTAGAATTCGAAGAATTCTTTGGTGTTACATGGAAACAGTACCAGTACTCTGCACAGATTTAGGTTTCAGTGCTTTCAAGTTTTTGCTAGGAACATCAAGGGTGGGGATAATGGTACCTGTTTAGTAAAATGTGAAGGTGACTGACAAGTTAGGCTACAAGTCTGTCAGGCTTGGGCCTTAAAGTAAATTTAGCTTGACTCCCTGTTTTAAATTATTAACTGGCTTGTGTTTTAAACCCACTATTCCAGATACTCACACAAGAAGGGTTATTTTATCTGTGAATGAGGGAGGGTGAAGACTTTTTTTTTTTTTTTTTTTTTTTTGGTACATTCATTTACTTCTTTTTATTTTAATAAAAAAAGGTTTAGACTACGTGTTTGAACTTTGTGAATTTTCTTCAGTGATTTTATGAAAGCACCTGTCATTTTCAGTAGTGGCTGATTCTGACTTTAAATGAAGTGGGTGTCTGATTTTTCTGTTATATTGCCCTTTTAAGATGTGAGTTGTGCAAATACAAAAATCTAATAAAATGCTACTGTACCTAAAGTTAAACCAACAGTCAGCTGAGAAGGAAGCAAGTAAATCAAGAAGTTAAATAGAAGAATTTATGCACTGATTTTAAATAAAAATAATTGAAGTTTATTACCCCTGAAAATGGAAAAATGCTGTGTAATCTTCCCTAGTGTTTCAGCAGGGAGAATCTTGAGACATACTCCATTGCATCAGTACAGTAGTAGGAAAGGCTTTGACTTTCACTACGGGCTTTACTTAAATTAGGATATGCTAGAGGACATTTGGATTCTCAGAACAGTCACTAATTAGTGCGGCCACAGTGGTGCAGAGGTTAGTGTTGCGACCTCACAGCAAGAGGTTCTCCAGTTCGATTCTCGGCTGGGGTGCCTTCTGTGCAGATTCTGCATGTCCTCCCTGTAGTCACGTGGGTTTCCTCCAGGTGCTCCAGTTTCCTCTCACATCCCAAAGACATTCTATAGGTGGATTGGACACTCTAAATTGGCCCTAGGTTTGTGTGTGTGTGTGTGTGTGTGTGTGTGTGTGTGTGTGTGTGTGTGTGTGTGTGTGTGTGTGTGTGTGTGTGTGTGTGCCTTCTGTGGAAGGTTGGGTGCCAGGCTGTCAACTCAACACCATAAAACTCTACTGCCAATTATGAGCAGACAGGTGATTCACTGTGGTGACCCTTAACCGGGAAAAAGCCAGAAGAAGAAGAACAGTCACTAATTAACAATGAAGGCTTTGGATTTATTGATCAGAATATATTTTATTGGCAAATGCTTACAGCTAACCTGACAATGCAAAAGAACTACTAAGGTACAGGTTTATGGACACAGAAGTACAGAATTTATTTTTAATGACAAAGACTGATCATACAAATATTTACCATTTAAGATAATGAGGCATTTCTTCTACTGTGTGCCTGTGTAGTTATATGATTATAGATGTTTTTTTTAGAGACACTGCTGATTTTGTCTGAAAATGGTTTGCCCTGTCCCTCTGAAGATAAGATTTTTTTTCTAAGAAAAGGTGATGGATTACAATCAGTAAATATTCATAATCATGGGCTTCAGTTTTTTTTTTTTTTTTTTTTGATAGCGTAAGGCACTTTTCCTCAATTATTTTTTGCTTTGCCCTAATTCTGGGGGTAAATGGTTGAAAGCCATCCTTTAATCCATTCACCAACATTCATAAAACAACAAACTGTTAAGAGGGAGAATTTAGAGGAAGGTTACAGCAAGTACTAGAGGAATGATTCGTAATAACTGTGGACACAACCTAGTCCTGCACCCCTTCTTATGTAACCAAACAAGTGTTTGTGTGTGTGTGTGCCTATGTGTGTGTGCGCGTGTGTGTGTGTGTGTGTGTGTGTGTGTGTGTGTGTGTGTGTGTGTGTGTGGATACACTAAGAATGAGAAAAGAGACAGAGACAGAGAGAGGGAGGGGTGTGTAGTAGATGTAGAGAATGTCTAGCACTTACTTCTTTTCATCAAGTATAAACACCAGTAGTACAGACTTAAATTTTAGTTTCCAACTACTATCATTTTAGAATTAAACCATCTTCTTTTTAATCTAATGCTTTAGAGAATCTTATTTAACAAGGAAATAACTAGATTTTGTTGTGGCTTTTTGTATTGCTCTTTTTCTTGTTTAGTCATTAGCCGAGTTTGAATTTTTGTGATCTTGAGAACTTTAGCACTCTAGACCTATCTACTAACAATTGCATCTTCAAATTCTTGCAAATTTGTACTCATTGTTTCAGCAATGATGCCCATCCATCATAGACTATGTTACTCTTCCTTTTGCCTTCGATATTTTCCTTGATCAGTAACTTTTCTAGTGAATCCTGTTCACATATTATATGGAAAAAGTTTTAATCTTATTGTCAGGCCTTAATCTCGGTTTATTTCTTTAAGTATTTACTGATTTCATCTTCTTGCATTTCACAAAATTTGAAAATGCCTTCGCCAACACCACATTTCAAGAACACAGATTTTCCAGAGCACACAGACTTACTTATATTCCAACTCACACAGTCATATGTTATCACTAGGGAAACCATAACTTTGACTATATGGACATTTTTGACAATGTGATGCTTTTTTTGCTCTTTAAAATCTTATCCAGATTTGCCATACTTTTCCTTTTAAGAAGCAAGCCTTTTTTTTCATTTCATGGATGAAACTGCCATCTGCAGACATCTATGAACCAAGGAAAATAAATCTTATCATTGCTTCATCTTCTTTCCTGTCCATTTGCAAATTATTGATAGAACAAGATGACATAACTTTGTTATTGTTTCTTATCTTTAGCAGCAAGCTAGTTCTTGTGCTCTCTGCTTTTACCTTCGGTAACAACATCTTCCGCTCTTCCTCACTTTCAGCCATTAGAGTGCTATCATCTGAATATACGAAACTATTAATACTTCTCTCAACAGTTTTATTTCCAGCATCTGAATTGTCTAACCCAGCATTTTGCAAGATATACTTGAGTATAAATTAAATCCGTGGTGTGAAAATATACAGCCTTGCCATGTCCATTTCTTAATCTTGAAACAATTATTTCATATTTAGTTTTTGCTGCTGCCTACTGCTTCTTGTTCTGCATAAAGATTTATCAGAAGGCAAATACGGTGACCAGTATCTCTAAGAACTTGCCATAACTTGTTATGGACCACAAAGTCAGAAGCTTTAGAGATGTTAATAAAGCAGAATAAAGGGTGTTGGTGCTGGGACCAAAGAGACTTCAGATACCATCATTTATTTCTCACATGGAGTCTTGCCAGGGGCCTCATGAATTACAGATGCCATGAGATCCAAAATCCTGAGGTATTCTCTCTCAGTGACTGACGTTTGAGTGGGAAACCTTAGAAGTCAATTTAGATAAACGTTTATTTTTTTCTGTGGAAGAAAATCTCTGAACTGATGTGCCTAACTGTCACCCCAGGCACACAGTCCTGTGAAACAGAATCAGAGAAGACTCTTGAATGTTCTTTTGGAATCCCAGCTTGTGTAAGAGATCTCTCACCCAAGTGGCAGATTCCTACCACTTTGGAAAAGACTCTGAAAGATAAGCACATTGTCTAAATGTGGAAAAATGTGAATACCATGTTGCCTACAATGAGCTATAACTTGAGCTAGACACTTTGTGAACACTGTTGTGGCAGTGGTTAGTCCAAAGGGTAAGGCAGAAAACTGATAATGTGAAACAGATACACAAAACCTTAAGAAATACTTGATGCCTGAAGGAAAAGGAAGTGATGATAAGCATCTTTTAAATCTAGTTTTACCAGGAAACTTGAATGCAGAAGAACAGGTAACAGGTTGTAAAGAGACATTATTTGTAATTTGGGCACTGTCACAAACAGGATTAGGAAAGAAAGATCCAGAATTGGTCTCCAGGAATGTTCTTTCTGTCTTTGGCACTAAAAATATCCTTGAATACAAATCTTTCCCCAATTGGGAAGGAGGAACTGGTTCTATCACTCCATGGAATGGCATGTAATGAAGGACAGGTGTAAATAAAACACCGTGGTTTAGTGGATTTGGAATAACCTACTCCAAAGGAGGAATTTCCTCCCAGTGCTATGAGTAATCTTAATGAATGCTTTCCAGAATCCATTTTGTTGGAAATTATCTATTGCCAAAGAAAAAGGTAAAGATTGGGACTTACTGGAACTGAAATGGAGCTGGAACGGTTGGAGGGATGGATAAGGTCCCTTAAATAGTCATTCTGACTTGTTGGACTGCCCTTAGCTTTCTGAGTTTCCAGAATTCTTTTTGGAACCCTCTTGATGTTTCTTCTTAAACATATTTGTCTGCATTTTGTTAAGACTGCTTATTTATTTATTTATTTATTTATTTATTTTTGCCAAAAATGGTTTGGAGAATCCCTTTGAAAATTTGGAAAAGAAGGCTGAAAAATCATAGAAATTCCTTAAAAAAAATTACTCATTTCATTATACTTTTTGATCACATCTGCAACAGAGGGGCCAAAAATTAAATCTCATTCCAAAGGGCAATATCATTTTTAACATCATATTTGAGGTTCTGAGAATGCAGCCAGGCAAACCTCCTCAGAACAGTACCAATGGCCATAAACCTGGATGATGTATCTGCTGATGCTAAACACACTGCAAACTATGAGTAATGCTTTGTACAATTGAAGCAATTAAATTGATTAAAGCATTTTTTTCTTCACAAGAAGAAACTGCAGACAAAACATTCCACATACTTTCACAATTAGACAAAAAAATATTTAACATATAATCCTGACATCTTCCCTACACAATCTTGAGGCAAAATTTCTAGAGTTGCAAAAAATAAGACCAAATGCTGCTTTTCTATAAGAAATAGTTGTCAGTGTGATTTCTATGTCTGGAGTAAAGTAAAGTGTCCAGTCAGAGGAAAAAGGAATGGCCACAGCAGAGTCACCCACGTGCTGCTGAGGCAAATTGCTAGTCTGCTGTGGTGACAAAGGCTGCTTGCTTAATTTTTTTATTTTTCTTTTTGTGACTGGAAGAAGGACAGATCATGAGACTGGCAGTCTGTTCCATGGTCAAGCCAAAAATGGTGCCTCTTTTTCATGGAAAACCAGCAGCAAAAGCCAGTAAAATTTAAAAGTCTTTATAAATGTCATGTTTTCAATATAAAAATTCAGTACAAAGCACTTTAAGCACTCTTTTAGCCCCAGACAGTAAAATAAACACAATTTCTCTGCAGGAAAATTATTTTCAATTACTTTAAACAACTTTTCAACGGACAGTAAGAAAGAATGCTTTTATTTAAAAATACAATACAGTCTTATGACAGTCCATTAAAACACAAACTCCTAATTTTAAAGTAACTTTCCTGAACAGGAAGGTATTAGTAAACAAACATTTTTATTAAATGGAAAGTTTTCATCCTAAGGGAATTTATCTGCTTAGCAAATGAGCAGCACAAGCCGATTGTTGATCCTCAAAGGCGCCAGAAGAGCATATTCTTTATCAGCAGGAAAGCCCTGAAGGACTTGGTGCTCAAACCTATCTTTTAGTCAGCTCATATTGAACTGAATAATGGGCACATGGGAAGCAGCTTATGTAGGATGTAATGCATATAACTAAGGAAACTTCAGCAGTGACCAATATGATGGACAGCAAAAGTTTCAGGATTACTATCAACGCCCATTTACCTTACATTTGGTAATCCAAAATTTGACTTTTTCACCACTGAAAAATGGGAGTATTTGACTACTTTTACCACCAAATAATTTTGCAAACTTTAGCATTTATTGGAGAAAATCAGCAAATGAGCCAAGGTGTTAAGAATAAATAAGTATACATGAAAAAGTAGCAGTGGGGTAGGACCAAGAACTTTGGGTTGCAGGTTAGAGACTGCCTTCCCTACTAGGGATTGATATCAGAGTACAGGCAAAGAGAAACGGATAGGAGAGTGCTAAGTGAAAGACCAGCTCTTGCAGAGTTTTTACTCTAGAACAGAGTGATTATGCATAATAACCCTTCACAGCTGTGATAAAGATATGTTAACAGCTCATCTGGTTTCACCTCCAACCACTCTGTAGATATATGCTCTAAGAATTCAGTACTTCCATAGCTTACTATATAAGGAGGTAAACCAGACAGATATTTGGGATTTTGAAGCAGAAAATTAAGGAGCTGCCCTATGATGTAGTTGATATTTGACAGCTGTGGGGGAAATACAGGTAAAAAAACATGCACAGCCATTGGTGGATGCATTATTTTACTTCAAAATGCATTATCAAAAAATTATTTTAACCTAATGTTACTTTAAAGATTAGTATATGTAAAAGAATTGATGCCCTTTTATAAGTGCAATAAGGTGCTTAGGGTGTAATATTGCTACATGCCCAGAGGGTGTAATGTAATCACCTTTTGGTGTGTGCCTCCAATGGTCCCTATTAATGCCATGTAGATCCCATCATGCCTTATTGTTTACTTCAGTTAGTGCAGTAACAGACTTTGACACCTTTCCTGATGACACAGAAGCACTGCCATCACTGGATGTTGATTCTGTAGAAGACATTTTTAAATTCTTAGTGCATTGCTGAAGTATTTTTTATCAAATTTATTTTTATTAAATATTTGTTCACAAAATATGCAGAAAAAGATAACAAGACATATACATATGGTGCAACTGACGTTACAGAGTGCATACCATAAGCATGTAATAAATAGTTATTGCCCACTTTACTCATTAACATTCAAATTAAGTAGGTTTTAACCACTTGGGATGCATAGTTATGACATGTGATAGGAGTATTTTTGTATTTAATGAGATGTTTAATTAATTTCAGTTATTCTGACGAAAGCGCTTAATTCAATAAAATAAGTTCAGTGGTTTCAAGTCAGCTCTGTGGATTTATTCAAATTAAGTAGAATTACCATTTGTGTTACTATGAGGATATGGTTAAATTATAAGTTAGCCCAAGAGCTTTTATCATATAGCAGTTCTCTTGTACATTATTTTACAGCTGCGAGCAATATTAGAGGTATAACATCAACCTATATAATGACAACAATCTAGTCTACTAAACCTTATATACATATATACAAATATGTCACCTTAATTATTGTGGTTACTAATCTCAAAAAAGTGATCTGTTTACTATCATTATATAATTAGTATTTAACATAGTGTTTATGACAGAATATCAATTAATGCTTTGCAGTACCTTTGATAGGTTTGGTTCTTCTGACTTCTACTAAGAAATGGATTACATTGCAGGATAGGACACTTCCTATCACAAATGGGGAGGGGGGTGCAGAATCTAATCACTTCAGAAATATTAACATAGGTATTTTCTGAGTTCTGTTTTTAGTAAGATGCCAAGACATGTTGAAAAAATTCTACACATATGAATATGGAGCGTAAAGTTAAGACATGTTCATGTTGCTATCACTGGTGGTAGAGGTCAGGTTCTGATGTCTGCATTTTTTTTTACTTGCTGATTAGCAGTGACCTAGTTTCTTTCCAGAATTCAGGTACCAATGGTAATATCATCTCTAGTGTTACAATAGTTAGCTTGGTCATCACTTTTTAGTTACTCAAGGATGGCATGAACAGGTAATGAATGACACTGCACAGTGTTTGGTATCTATATAGAAACTATCTAAACATAATAACATTTATTTTCCTTCACTTTAAGTGGCTGGCTGCAGATAGGGATTGGAGGAATATTAAGTTTTATATGATCTGAACTATCAAAGGCTTTATGAGTGTTTTGCTTTCTCAGCAAATGTACAATGTGACTTTCTTATGAATGCATTTTACAGCTTTTACCAGCAAAACCTGTTTTTAAAGCTTTTCTTCAGGGAAAGAAAAATGAAACACTAGACAAGTCAGTACAGCACCCTTCTTTGCTACTGTGTTTGTATATACACGAGTATGTGTGTGTCTGTGTATATGAGTGCATATGTGCACGCATGTGTATTAGAAAAAGAGAGAGAGTGAAAGCAAGCGAGAGAGAGAAAAACAGAGAGCATGTGTTTCACTCTGTCTCTCTCTGTCTAGCTCTGCTCCCCCTCCACTCTTTTTCATGTTTGAGCTTACTTGCTGAGTGCATTTCTGTCTGATTGTTTATTCCTGCACCAGGTTTCAACAGATTTCAGAAGCAGACAGCCGATGTTTTCTAACCACGTGCATATATGCAAGACAGTCCTGGGCAACCAGAAGTGGCACACAAAACGCTGAAGGATCAAATACTGAATATTAAATCTATTAAGCTGTACAAGGGACAAAGCAAAAGAGGAAAGAAGAGCTCCTTCTGCAACCCCCCCCCCAGAGTGTGACATAGTTGTGACTTGAGAGTGTTTGGTTTCCGTCTGGACTGCCAGGCTGAGGTATTCAAACAAAACACAGGAGAGGTATTCTCAGCAAAAACTCTATGGACAATAAAGAAAAGACGTGCTGAGGAGTAATGCAGTCTGTGCAAAAGGTTAACAGCAATGGATTCAGGGTTTTCAGAAAGGGAAGTTGAAACAGGATTTAAATCTACAAGTAAGGTAAATGAGCTTCATTTCTTTTTCACATAATTTATATGGTAGATGAAAGTAAATAAACTCTAAAAGAGAGAAAGATTGCAAGAAAATAATAACTTAATTATGCTTAGGAAATGTATATTTTGTCATTCACTTGAAAACAGCCATCATACTTAACTTGCAAGGGTAACTCACCTGAAAATTTGATTATTAAGCAGGTCGTCATAGAAAATTACATAGTTGTGGAGAGTCAAATGTGGATCCACTTGAGTCTGTGAAAACTGCTGCAATATTATTTATGCTGAATCCAAGTTCACATATCATGGTAGAGTTATGTTATTCCATCTCTTTGGTGCCTAGCACACTAGGAATGATCCCACGTGAGCAGTACTTACAGGAAAACGCAAAACATTGTTTTTTCTCCCAGTTTCTGCTTCACAAAATGATGGGAATATGAAAAGTGACCTCTGTATCTGCTGTGTTCCATACGGAAACAGTTCTACAGATGCAGCAGTAAGGATGGGTTCTTTCCAAACCAGTGTACAAAGCAATCTCGCTTTGTCCTCTTCAGGACAAGACATTAATCTAATCGGATTAGTGGTGCCTGGGGCTTTGGAATAAAATGATCATACATGCATCGCTAAGGGGCAACAGCTTTGCTCTGGACATAAATCTCCCTGTGTTTCAGCTGCACAACTGTCTACAACTGTTAATATACTCTTTACATGACTATCTTTTGGCTTTACATGTGATGCATATTCATTTATTAATGTGATTACAATTATCAGCTTCTACTGATATCAGTTTCATGCATACTAGGGATGCAATATAGTGGGAGTTATTGTATTTCTCTGGCACAACTGTGGTATGGTGACATTATGGAATGGATTTGGTCTGGTACGTGGAGCAGAACCATGTAAGTACAGCTGAAAGGACAGCAGAATGCAGTACAATGCAGAAAGTAGTGTATGTGTTGCTATCCTTCATCCTGTCTCTTGCTATATCTCTTCGTTTATCATACCATCAGCAGTGTCATTTAACCTGCACAGTGCCTTATCTGCTTACAAGCTCTAGCAAAAATGAGAATTTCATCCACTTTCAAATTAAACGAGGCAAGATTTTATCATATAACTTACCTGTATTACCTTTTAGCTGCTACACAATGATTTTTGCCTTTAGATGTTACTCTCTTCCTCCTAGAAATATTGATTTTCTTCATAGATTAAGATGTGGTTAAGGATCTCTTTATTCTTTTAAAGAAGTGAACTAAGCCTTTACAAATATTCTTTACTGCTAGTGCCTACACACTGTTTGTTATCTGAAGATCATAGGTTATAAGAAGTAAGAAAGTGCTCCACTGTTTCATCTTCCATAATGTTTGTATAAAAAAACAATGCTGTGATGTTTATGCTCATATGTTGATTGAAATGCTAATTACTTAATGCTGTGTGTGGTAGATATCTGTAACCCAGCTAAAGCAACTCTTGAAGTAGACAGCATCTATTTATTCCATATCTACTGCATGCCCAACTGTTTATATGGTTTGGCAAGCACTACAATGCTTAGCTTACATCACTGAAAATACTACTGAAAGCACCTCATTCTCTCAAAGGATCTGACCTGCCATCTATATCTCCTGACCTATGTGCACTACTGCACGTATATATTTACATTCAGTTGAATTTATGATCTACACATCACATTAATACTTTTATTCCATGCACTAGTTGTTACCATTTTAGCCTATGTCTTACTCTAGCCTGAATGTTTTCCTCAGGGCTATAATCGGGAAATTGGTTTAGTCTTAGTCTGTTTATTTTGTCACTACCTTTTAAATAAACATTAGGAAATAACAAATATATTTTGCAGCTGATTTAACTGTCAATATTGCAGTTTATTCTATCCATGGGTTTAATAAAATATGTGACTACGTCTCAGGGGAGTGCCCTGATGTATTGGATACTCTATTCAAATGCAAATTGTTCATAATTAAAAGTGTTAAAATAAGAAAATGAGGCATGTGAGGTAGCACTGGCCATTTCAGAATCTTTGTCTCTCAGCTTGTTGTCTACCTGCCAATCTTGATTAATACCTGTAGGCAGAAGGTATGTTTGCTGTGAAAAATATGCAGGAACAGTATACTTCTCAAATACATAACTCTGTCTTGGGTGGGGTTTGCTTCAACCTAAATCATCACAAATAATTTAACAATAATTGCAAGGCATCAGCTACAAAATAAATGCAGTTATGTCATTCAGTCAGTAACATTTCAAAATTTCCCATTTAAGAATTGATGAATGTGTTTATTAATCTATTTCTTGAGAAATTTGAAATCTCTTTTATGGTATTCAGTTAGACAGCTGGGAACTCTAGAATACTCTTTATACGACTAATTAAGAACCATTTTAAAGTGAGCCTTTATGGTTATTAAGGATATAAACTTGTATCATTTGTACTTTCATGTTAGGTTGTACTTCCTCCTTTTGGTGATTTTGAAGTGTAAATACAATTGCTGTACTTAAAATGACCACAGGGCTTGGATCTGTACAGCTTTCAGTTTTAGATATTCCCAACAAATTCCTGAATATGAGGGTGTACAGATTTTATTTATTTGCTTACATTTATTCTGTTGTCTGGGAAAGAAGGGTGGGGCATCTCTACACATCTGCTGCTTTGTCTGGTTGAAAAGGCTGGAAGACAGTCAGACAGATGTGGACTGGCTGAATCTGAACCAAATTAAAACTACCCACTCCTGCAATTTGTAATTACCAGAGACTCTCTGAATAAGGCATAACCCAAAGTTCCTCAGCATTTTTCAAGGCATGTTATACGTTAAATAAAAGTAAGACAGTAAACACCAAAGCAACCCTTCCACTGCTCGAAGAACCAGTCAGTTGGAGGAACGTTGTGCTAAAAAAGACTTTATTACTCTTGTCTTAAAATTGCATAAAAAACTTTCGCTATTCAGGATAAAGCTTGGCAATGGGACCAAGCGAAAGTGCTTGATTTCAACCGTTTTGTCCTTTTCTGACTGAATAATAACTGCACTGAATAGTGAAAGTTTTTTATGCAATTTTAAGACAAGAGTAATAAAGTCTTTTTTAGCACAACGTTCCTCCAATGGACTGGTTCTTCGAGCAGTGGAAGGGTTGCTTTCATGTTATATGTTAGTTAGTTCCTATAGACACAGTCTTTTAGAAAGACAGTGGACGAAACAAAGGGAAACCACAAAGCCTTTTTCAGTTACATCAGAAATCTCCATGGCAAAGCCCAGGTTTCTTCCAAATTAGTACTTAACAGTATCACTTACACTGATCCTGTTGACGTAGCCAACCTGCTAGCAGATAGGTTCAGTGCAAACGTCACCCCCCTGTCCCCTCACAAAGGCCCATTGAACATCCCCGATACTTGTCCCGCACCTCACATCTCAGTAGATCAAGTGTTAAAGGCCCTATCCAAGGCAAAGAACACAGCTTCCATGGGACATGATAGTATCCCAAACTGTATTCTGCACCATTTCCAGCAAGAACTAGTTTTACCATTGACCACTCTATTTTACCATAGCCTAACTACAAGCTTCATTCCAGCAGAGTGGAGAACTGGATTGTCATCCCTTTGCACAAAGGTGGTGCCACTACTGACCCTGGAAACTATTGCCTCATTAGCTTGTCTAGTCTGATCTGTAAAGCCATGGAGCCTATTATTATTGATCTCATAAACAAGGACACAAGCAATATCCAAGCACTTCACCCCACTCAGTTCGGATTCATCAATGGGCATATCTTGCCTGTTGAACCTGGTTGACTTCTTTGAGACTGTCACCAAGGCCCTGAATGAAGGAAATACACACAGCTTACCTTGACTTAGCCAAGGCCTTTGACACAATTCCCCGCTTGGGCATTATTGAAAAGCAAACACAACTTGACATAAATCCCTATCTCATCAGGTGAGTTGCCAGCTGGCTCACTGATAGGACCCACAAAGTCAAAATAGGGCCTTCCACCTCTGACAGCAGACCTGTCACTAGTAGTGTTCCCCAGAGATCTGTTTGACATCTTCTTCTCAGAGGTCCAGTCAAAGACAAAAGGCCTGTGGCGGACCAAGTTTGTGGATGAAAGTAAGTTGGGTGCAGTCACTGACTCCCTAAATGATGTTAACATGCTGCAAGAGGGTCTCACAGCAACAAATGACTGGTGTCAAAGCCATGGCCATAAGTTAAACGCAAAAAATGTATTATCATACCATTTGGCAGAAACATGACCCCTACTGATTACCACATCAATGGCAACCCCCTAAGCACACAACCTGTGGTGAGAGATCTGAGTACGCAGGTTAACAACAATCTCACATTCGAACATCATGTGGTGGCAGTGGTCAGAAAAGGCTTTTACTTGGTTCATCTCATAAGTAAAGGGATTACATCCAGAAAAAGGAGGCTATTACCTTACCGTACTCCTCCCTCATTAGGCCTATAATTAAATATAACACCCTGTTTGGTATGTACCTCTTCAAACACCTGCACCATCTGGAAAGGCCACAGAAATACCTCACAAAGAGAATCCATGGCTTCCAACACCTGTCCTACTCTATGCGAACAGGCTCAAATCAATATCAGTCTACTCAGTATCGCACAGATTGCTCAGTGTTAATCTGTGTCTCACCTATAAAGCAATTTTGGACCCTACCTACTAGAGATGCTCCATATTTGTATGTCTAACTCCTCGTGCATGACCCACTCGAATGGTCAAAATCTAATATTTGACATCAACAAAACCTGCTGGAGTGGCAGGTTTGTCTCCCAGAGGCCACCCCATCTCTGGAACAGACTTCCCATACATGTCAAACAGAGTACCTCTGAACCTCTTCAAGCGCAACCTTGATGAGTGGATCGGAAACCACAAATTTGTCCCAGGGTTCCACCTGTGTCCCTCATTGACAGGGGCGAAAGGCGGTGACTGAGGTTTTTTTGAGGAGGATAAACTCTTGGCTAGGCTTGTAATGGCCTCAGGGCAATTAGCTTAGTAACGTCCTATGAGCCTATAATAATAAAAGTTCAATCTTTTAAAGAAACCAATATCTATATTGTAAGGCATCTTTTGTAAACATCAGTCATGCTAGCAGTATTACATGATTCTCAGATATGCATAATCCCAAAATGAAGCTAGTGTTTGCAGCCTTCTAGTCCTGATGTGGGCATTTCCATTGTCTACAGAGAACAGTCATACAATACTACCATTTCCACCCTAATGCACTTTTTGTTTCAAATACCTTTTACAGTGTCCTTAGAATGTAAGATGAGTCCATCACCAAAATTGTAGGGAAGCATATTGTTTGATCAACCTCAAATATAACACATGCCAATAGATCAAAAAATTGTGCCCAAACATCTTTCACTGAACCCCAGAGGTAATTTTTTGCACTTGTGCATGTGGGATAGTACCTCAGACAACCATTTAAATTATATATATACCCTGAGGTCACACAACAGCAGAGAAAAAAAAAACTCTATGCTGCCATAAGTTGTATCAACACTTTTCTTTTGATCTATCAGCAGTTAAAGAAATGACTGTGAATAGATCAACTGCTGCAATTACAGATGACATAATATTAACTTTCAAAGGTACTTTAGGGAATCAATGTCTAAAGACAAAATATAATTTTAAAAATTATACAAAAGCCGATCGAATGGCAAACCAAGCTATTAAGTGTTTGCATACACAATAGTATATGTGGGATATGCCTTCTCAAGAGATTAAGGGTTACAAAAAGCAGCAAAATTTCAAGAATTCATAGTACATAAGACAGTAAGAGTTAGGAGCATAAGGGAAAAAGGCTAACTAAGGTATATATGTTATCCCTCAGAGAAGTACTAGTCACACTTTGTTTAGTTGCTTATAAAAACTCTTCTTTTCATAAAAAATGATCAAATAAAAAATTATCATTTGTATATTCAAGAGTCATTGCTTATAGTTACATTTGCATATTTTTTTCTGTGTTTATCGCTTTTTAATAGTGGAAACCTCTTGCTAGGGACATTCGAAATTGGGGAAAAAATTTAAATAGAAAAGTACATTTTGTGTATTCTAGAATCATTATTTATTGTTACATCTGCATGTCACAGCAGTGATTTTCTTTGGTTTTTTTTTGTTTGTTTTCTACATTTAAATCTTATAATAGTTGAGAGGTATTGCTAGGGACAATGGAAAACTGGAGGAAAGTTTATCAAAAAAATTTGAATTCTTCTGTAAAATATTTTGTAAAATTGTGGATTTCAGTGTCCAGCCATTATCTTCTTATATAGTTACATGCTGAAGCTTTGTTAATCATATAGATTACTACACAGATTTGCTTACCATGTACTTATGCTCTCAGTTTAAGCATTTTCTTAACTGCAGTATTGAATTATGTTCTACTTCGGACTAGCTGAAAGCCTCTAAACTTCACAAATAATGCAACACATGAATTTCCAGATGAAAACCTAATTACCTCTATCTGTTGTGTAGAGATTTTAATTTATAAATCAGTTAGTGAACTCTAGCCCTCATGCAATGAATTTATCTGTACAATTTAATTCTCAAATCCTTTAAATGCAAAGAACATAAATTGTCAAAGACCATTATATATAAGTGACCTTCATGGACATAGTCAATAGTACAAGTGTGGATGTGTGTTTCTTTATGCTTTATGAATATTCTGTTAAGTCACTTAAATTGCATTGAGCCACCTCAGTTCATCTTCTTAGAGCATGTTCAATACTTTAAACAACAGTGTCATCTAAATTAATCATATATTTAAATTGAAATTTAAGATGAATGATCTTTAGCCAATAAACACTTAGCTAACCATACACAGCAAAACTTTGGGGTCATTGTCTTATTAAGTTGAATGAAGACAGTTTCACCACTTCTCACACCTATTGTTTAGCTATATTTTTCATTGAAAAGTTTACTGAATGATTGTTTAAACTGAAATCTTACCTGATTAGGCACAAGTCTTACATATACCTTAGAATGAGGAGACCAGACTTAGACTAAATCACTTGTAAAATTACTTGCTATTACTTTTCTTACAACATACTGCAACATTTTGTCATCCTAAATTAGATTTATTTGAATATATAAGTACTTTTAACACTTTGAGTCAAAAACATAGTGTAAATGATTAAAAAGTTATAGATTTTGTGTAGAGAACAAGATGAAAATTGTAGAAACACTGTAGAAACTGCAAGTACTAATTCTTCAATGGCTATGCCTACTATTGGAAAACGATATGTGTCTTATGTATATCTTACAAGATATATTTCTTTTCAACTTCCACTTACAGAATGCAGGAATATGGGGAAAGGTCAGCTCCCCACAAGAAAAATCATGTCTCCAGCACAAAACTCTGTAATTAATACAGATGTCTTTATTTGTTTCTGTTACCCTAAAAAGACAGAACTCCTAACAATGGTTACGGACAGGCTAATAAAAGAAAAGAATTAACAAACCCCTGACACTCATAAACAAGAAATCAGTACGTAATAACATACATACATACATACACTCATAAACAAGAAATCAGTACGTAATAGCATACATATATACATACATACACTCATAAACAAGAAATCAGTACATAATAAAATACATACATACATACACTCATAAACAAGAAATCAGTACGTAATAACATACATACATACATACACTCATAAACAAGAAATCAGTACGTAATAACATACATACATACACTCATAAACAAGAAATCAGTACGTAATAACATACATACATACACTCATAAACAAGAAATCAGTACATAATAACATACATACATACATACATACACTCATAAACAAGAAATCAGTACGTAATAACATACATACATACACTCATAAACAAGAAATCAGTACGTAATAACATACATACATACACTCATAAACAAGAAATCAGTACGTAATAACATACATACATACATACACTCATAAACAAGAAATCAGTACGTAATAACATACATACATACATACATACATACACTCATAAACAAGAAATCAGTACATAATAACATACATACATACACTCATAAACAAGAAATCAGTACGTAATAACATACATACATACATACATACACTCATAAACAAGAAATCAGTACATAATAACATACATACATACATACATACACTCATAAACAAGAAATCAGTACGTAATAACATACATACATACACTCATAAACAAGAAATCAGTACGTAATAACATACATACATACATACACTCATAAACAAGAAATCAGTACGTAATAACATACATACATACATACATACACTCATAAACAAGAAATCAGTACATAATAACATACATACATACACTCATAAACAAGAAATCAGTACGTAATAACATACATACATACACTCATAAACAAGAAATCAGTATGTAATAACATACATACATACATACACTCATAAACAAGAAATCAGTACGTAATAACATACATACATACACTCATAAACAAGAAATCAGTACGTAATAACATACATACATACATACACTCATAAACAAGAAATCAGTATGTAATAACATACATACATACACTCATAAACAAGAAATCAGTACGTAATAACATACATACATACAAAAACTCATAAACAAGAAATCAGTACGTAATAACATACATACATACATACACTCATAAACAAGAAATCAGTACGTAATAACATACATACATACATACACTCATAAACAAGAAATCAGTGCGTAATAACATACATATATACATACACTCATAAACAAGAAATCAGTATGTAATAACATACATACATACATGCACTCATAAACAAGAAATCAGTATGTAATAACATACATACATACATGCACTCATAAACAAGAAATCAGTACGTAATAACATACATACATACACTCAAACAAGAAATCAGTACGTAATAACATACATACATACATACACTCATAAACAAGAAATCAGTACGTAATAACATAGATAAATACATACATACACTCAAAAACAAGATATCAGTGCATAGTAACATACATACATACACTCATAAACAAGAAATCAGAATATAATAACATACATACATACATACACTCATAAACAAGAAATCAGTACGTAATAACATACATACACTCATAAACAAGAAATCAGTACGTAATAACATACATACATACATACACTCATAAACAAGAAATCAGTACGTAATAACATACATACATACATACACTCATAAACAAGAAATCAGTACGTAATAACATACATACATACACTCATAAACAAGAAATCAGTACGTAATAACATACATACATACACTCATAAACAAGAAATCAGTACGTAATAACATACATACATACATACATACACTCATAAACAAGAAATCAGTATGTAATAACATACATACATACATACACTCATAAACAAGAAATCAGTACGTAATAACATACATACATACACTCATAAACAAGAAATCAGTACGTAATAACATACATACATACATACATACACTCATAAACAAGAAATCAGTATGTAATAACATACATACATACATACACTCATAAACAAGAAATCAGTACGTAATAACATACATACATACACTCATAAACAAGAAATCAGTACGTAATAACATACATACATACATACATACACTCATAAACAAGAAATCAGTACGTAATAACATACATACATACATACACTCATAAACAAGAAATCAGTATGTAATAACATACATACATACATACACTCATAAACAAGAAATCAGTACGTAATAACATACATACATACATACACTCATAAACAAGAAATCAGTATGTAATAACATACATACATACACTCATAAACAAGAAATCAGTACGTAATAACATACATACATACACTCATAAACAAGAAATCAGTACGTAATAACATACATACATACATACACTCATAAACAAGAAATCAGTATGTAATAACATACATACATACATGCACTCATAAACAAGAAATCAGTATGTAATAACATACATACATACACTCATAAACAAGAAATCAGTACGTAATAACATACATACATACACTCATAAACAAGAAATCAGTATGTAAGAACATACATACATACACTCATAAACAAGAAATCAGTACGTAATAACATACATACATACATACACTCATAAACAAGAAATCAGTACGTAATAACATACATACATACATACATACACTCATAAACAAGAAATCAGTATGTAATAACATACATACATACATACACTCATAAACAAGAAATCAGTACATAACATACATACATACACTCATAAACAAGAAATCAGTACGTAATTACATACATACATACACTCATAAACAAGAAATCAGTACGTAATAACATACATACATACACTCAAACAAGAAATCAGTACGTAATAACATACATACATACACTCATAAACAAGAAATCAGTATGTAATAACATACATACATGCACTCATAAACAAGAAATCAGTGCGTAATAACATACATACATACATACACTCATAAACAAGAAATCAGTATGTAATAACATACATACATACATACACTCATAAACAAGAAATCAGTGAGTAATAACATACATACATACATACACTCATAAACAAGAAATCAGTATGTAATAACATACATACATACACTCATAAACAAGAAATCAGTACGTAATAACATACATACATACATACACTCATAAACAAGAAATCAGTACGTAATAACATACATACATACACTCATAAACAAGAAATCAGTATGTAATAACATACATACATACACTCATAAACAAGAAATCAGTGCATAATAACATACATACATACATACACTCATAAACAAGAAATCAGTATGTAATATACATACATACATGCACTCATAAACAAGAAATCAGTACATAATAACATACATACATACATACACTCATAAACAAGAAATCAGTACGTAATAACATACATACATACATACACTCATAAACAAGAAATCAGTACGTAATAACATACATACATACACTCATAAACAAGAAATCAGTACGTAATAACATACATACATACACTCAAACAAGAAATCAGTATGTAATAACATACATACATACATACACTCATAAACAAGAAATCAGTACGTAATAACATACATACATACATACACTCATAAACAAGAAATCAGTACGTAATAACATACATACATACATACACTCATAAACAAGAAATCAGTATGTAATAACATACATACATACACTCATAAACAAGAAATCAGTGCGTAATAACATACATACATACATACACTCATAAACAAGAAATCAGTATGTAATAACATACATACATACATACACTCATAAACAAGAAATCAGTACGTAATAACATACATACATACACTCATAAACAAGAAATCAGTACGTAATAACATACATACATACATACACTCATAAACAAGAAATCAGTGCGTAATAACATACATATATACATACACTCATAAACAAGAAATCAGTATGTAATAATATGCATACATACATACACTCATAAACAAGAAATCAGTACGTAATAACATACATACATACACTCATAAACAAGAAATCCATACGTAATAACATACATACATACATACATACACTCATAAACAAGAAATCAGTACATAATAACATACATACCTACACTCATAAACAAGAAATCAGTACGAAATAACATAGATAAATACATACATACACTCATAAACAAGAAATCAGTGCATAATAACATACATACATACATACACTCATAAACAAGAAATCAGTGCATAATAACATACATACATACATACACTCATAAACAAGAAATCAGTATGTAATATACATACATACATGCACTCATAAACAAGAAATCAGTATGTAATATACATACATACATACACTCATAAACAAGAAATCAGTACGTAATAACATACATACATACACTCATAAACAAGAAATCAGTACGTAATAACATACATACATACATACACTCATAAACAAGAAATCAGTACTTAATAATATACATACATACATACACTCATAAACAAGAAATCAGTACGTAATAACATACATACATACACTCATAAACAAGAAATCAGTATGAAATAACATACATGCACTCATAAACAAGAAATCAGTACGTAATTACATACAAACATACATACAGTCTTAAACAAGAAATCAGTACGTAATAACATACATACATACATACACTCATAAACAAGAAATCAGTACGTAATAACATACATACATACACTCATAAACAAGAAATCAGTACGTAATAACATACATACATACATACACTCATAAACAAGAAATCAGTACGTAATAACATACATACATGCACTCATAAACAAGAAATCAGTACTTAATAATATACATACATACATACAGTCATAAACAAGAAATCAGTACGTAATAACATACATACATACACTCATAAACAAGAAATCAGTACATAATAACATACATACATACACTCATAAACAAGAAATCAGTATGAAATAACATACATGCACTCATAAACAAGAAATCAGTACGTAATTACATACAAACATACATACAGTCTTAAACAAGAAATCAGTACGTAATAACATACATACATACATACACTCATAAACAAGAAATCAGTACGTAATAACATACATACATACATACACTCATAAACAATAAATCAGTACGTAATAACCTACATACATACACTCATAAACAAGAAATCAGTACGTAATAACATACATACATACACTCATAAACAAGAAATCAGTACGTAATAACATACATACATACACTCATAAACAAGAAATCAGTACGTAATATACATACATACATACATACACTCATAAACAAGAAATCAGTATGTAATAACATACATAATTACATGCACTCGTAAACCAGAAATCAGTCCGTAATAACATGCATACATACACTCATAAACAAGAAATCAGTACGTAATAACATACATACATACATGCACTCATAAACAAGAACTCACTATGTAATAACATACATACATAAACTCATAAAGAAGAAATCAGTACATAATAACATACATACATACATACACTCATAAACAAGAAATCAGTACGTAATAACATACATACATACATACATACACTCATAAACAAGAAATCAGTACGTAATAACATACATACATACATACACTCATAAACAAGAAATCAGTACGTAATAACATACATACATACATACACTCATAAACAAGAAATCAGTGCGTAATAACATACATACATACATACACTCATAAACAAGAAATCAGTATGTAATAACATACATACATACATACATACACTCATAAACAAGAAATCAGTACGTAATAACATACATACATACATACACTCATAAACAAGAAATCAGTACGTAATAACATACATACATACATACACTCATAAACAAGAAATCAGTACGTAATAACATACATACATACATACACTCATAAACAAGAAATCAGTACGTAATAACATACATACATACATACACTCATAAACAAGAAATCAGTACGTAATAACATACATACATACATACACTCATAAACAAGAAATCAGTGCGTAATAACATACATATATACATACACTCATAAACAAGAAATCAGTGCGTAATAACATACATACATACATACACTCATAAACAAGAAATCAGTGCGTAATAACATACATATATACATACACTCATAAACAAGAAATCAGTATGTAATAATATGCATACATACACTCATAAACCAGAAATCAGTATATAATAAAATACATACATACACTCATAAACAAGAAATCAGTACGCAAAAACATACATACATACACTCATAAACAAGAAATCAGTATGTAATAACATACATACATGCAAACATACACTCATAAACAAGAAATCAGTAAGTAATATGCATACATACATACATACATACATACACTCATAAACAAGAAATCAGTAATAATAACATACATACATACATACACTCATAAACAAGAAATCAGTATGTAATAACATACATACATACATACACTCATAAACAAGAAATCAGTACATAATAACATACATACATACATACACTCATAAACAAGAAATCAGTACGTAATAACATACATACATACATACACTCATAAACAAGAAATCAGTACGTAATAACATACATACATACATACACTCATAAACAAGAAATCAGTACGTAATAACATACATACATACACTCATAAACAAGAAATCAGTACGTAATAACATACATACATACATACACTCATAAACAAGAAATCAGTACGTAATAACATACATACATACATACACTCATAAACAAGAAATCAGTATGTAATAACATACATACATACACTCATAAACAAGAAATCAGTACGTAATAACATACATACATACACTCATAAACAAGAAATCAGTACGTAATAACATACATACATACATACACTCAAACAAGAAATCAGTACGTAATAACATACATACATAAATACATACACTCATAAACAAGAAATCAGTACGTAATAACATACATACACTCAAAAACAAGATATCAGTGCGTAGTAACATACATACATACACTCATAAACAAGAAATCAGTGCGTAATAACATACATACATACATACACTCATAACCAAGAAATCATTACGTAATAACATACATACATACATACACTCATAAACAAGAAATCAGTACGTAATAACATACATATATACATACACTCATAAACAAGAAATCAGTACGTAATAACATACATACATACACTCATAAACAAGAAATCAGTACGTAATAACATACATACATACATACACTCAAACAAGAAATCAGTACGTAATAACATACATACATACATACACTCATAAACAAGAAATCAGTATGCAACAACATACATACATACATACATACACTCATAAACAAGAAATCAGTACGTAATAACATACATACATACACTCATAAACAAGAAATCAGTACGTAATAACATACATACATACATACACTCATAAACAAGAAATCAGTACGTAATAACATACATACATACACTCATAAACAAGAAATCAGTGCGTAATAACATACATACATACATACACTCATAAACAAGAAATCAGTATGTAATAACATACATACATACATACACTCATAAACAAGAAATAAGTACGTAATAACATACATACATACATACACTCAAACAAGAAATCAGTATGTAATAACATACATACATACATGCACTCATAAACAAGAAATCAGTACGTAATAACATACATACATACATAAACAAGAAATCAGTACGTAATAACATACATACATACACTCAAACAAGAAATCAGTGCGTAATAACATACATACGTACATACACTCATAAACAAGAAATCAGTACGTAATAACATACATACATACATACATACACTCATAAACAAGAAATCAGTACATAATAACATACATACATACATACACTCATAAACAAGAAATCAGTACGTAATAACATACATACATACACTCATAAACAAGAAATCAGTACGTAATAACATACATACATACATAAGTACACTCATAAACAAGAAATCAGTATGTAAGAACATACATACATACACTCATAAACAAGAAATCAGTACGTAATAACATACATACATACATGCACTCATAAACAAGAACTCACTATGTAATAACATACATACATAAACTCATAAAGAAGAAATCAGTACATAATAACATACATACATACATACACTCATAAACAAGAAATCAGTATGTAATAACATACATACATACATACACTCAAACAAGAAATCAGTACATACAAACATATATACATTCATACACTCATAAACAAGAAATCAGTACTTAATAACATACATACATATATACATATGTTCATAAACAAGAAATCAGTATGTAATAACATACATACATACATACACTCAAACAAGAAATCAGTACGTAATAACATACATACATGCAAACATACACTCATAAACAAGAAATCAGTAAGTAATATACATACATACATACACTCATAAACAAGAAATCAGTACGTAATAACATACATACATACATACACTCATAAACAAGAAATCAGTAAGTAATATGCATACATACATACATACATAAACAAGAAATCAGTACGTAATAACATACATACATACACTCATAAACAAGAAATCAGTGCGTAATAACATACATACATACATACACTCATAAACAAGAAATCAGTATGTAATAACATGCATACATACACTCATAAACCAGAAATCAGTATGTAATAACATACATACATACATACACTCATAAACAAGAAATCAGTATGTAATAACATACATACATACACTCATAAACAAGAAATCAGTACGTAATAACATACATACATACACTCATAAACAAGAAATCAGTACGTAATAACATACATACATACATACACTCATAAACAAGAAATCAGTATGTAATAACATACATACATACAGTCATAAACAAGAAATCAGTACATAATAACATACATACATACATACACTCATAAACAAGAAATCAGTACGTAATAACATACATACATACATACACTCATAAACAAGAAATCAGTACGTAATAACATACATACATACACTCATAAACAAGAAATCAGTACTTAATAATATACATACATACATACACTCATAAACAAGAAATCAGTGCGTAATAACATACATACATACATACACACATAAACAAGAAATCAGTACGTAATAACATACATACATACATACACTCATAAACAAGAAATCAGTGCGTAATAACATACATATATACATACACTCATAAACAAGAAATCAGTACGTAATAACATACATACATACATACACTCATAAACAAGAAATCAGTACGTAATAACATACATACATACATACACTCATAAACAAGAAATCAGTACGTAATAACATACATACATACACTCATAAACAAGAAATCAGTACGTAATAACATACATACACTCATAAACAAGAAATCAGTATGTAATAACATACATACATACACTCATAAACAAGAAATCAGTATGTAATAACATACATACATACATACACTCATAAACAAGAAATCAGTACGTAATAACATACATACATACACTCATAAACAAAAAATCAGTACGTAATAACATACATACATACATGCACTCATAAACAAGACATCAGTATGTAATAACATACATACATAGACTCATAAACAAGAAATAAGTACGTAATAACATACATACACTCATAAACAAGAAAACAGTACGTAATAACATACATACATACATACACTCATAAACAAGAAATCAGTACGTAATAACATACATACATACATACATACACTCATAAACAAGAAATCAGTATGTAATAACATACATACATACATACACTCATAAACAAGAAATCAGTACGTAATAATATGCATACATACACTCATAAACAAGAAATCAGTACGTAATAACATACATACATACACTCATAAACAAGAAATCAGTACGTAATAACATACATACATACATACACTCATAAACAAGAAATCAGTATGTAATAACATACATACATACACTCATAAACAAGAAATCAGTACGTAATAACATACATACATACACTCATAAACAAGAAATCAGTATGTAATAACATACATACATGCACTCATAAACAAGAAATCAGTACTTAATAATATACATACATACATGCACTCATAAACAAGAAATCAGTACGTAATAACATACATACATACACTCATAAACAAGAAATCAGTACGTAATAACATACATACATACATACACTCATAAACAAGAAATCAGTACGTAATAACATACATACATACATACACTCATAAACAAGAAATCAGTATGTAATAACATACATACATACACTCATAAACAAGAAATCAGTATGTAATAACATACATACATACATACACTCATAAACAAGAAATCAGTACGTAATAACATACATACATACACTCATAAACAAGAAATCAGTACGTAATAACATACATACATACATACATACATACACTCATAAACAAGAAATCAGTACGTAATAACATACATACATACATACACTCATAAACAAGAAATTAGTACGTAATAACATACATACACACACTCATAAACAAGAAATCAGTACGTAATAACATATATACATACATACATACATACATACACTCATAAACAAGAAATCAGTATGTAATAACATACATACATACACTCATAAACAAGAAATCAGTACGTAATAACATACATACATACATACACTCATAAACAAGAAATCAGTAAGTAATAACATACATACATACACTCATAAACAAGAAATTAGTATGTAATAACATACATACATACATTCATAAACAAGAAAACAGTATGTAATAACATACATACATACATACACTCAAACAAAAAATCAGTACGTAATAACATACATACATACACTCATAAACAAGAAATCAGTAAGTAATAACATACATACATACATACACTCATAAACAAGAAATCAGTACGTAATAACATACATACATACACTCATAAACAAGAAATATGTACGTAATAACATACATACATACATACACTCATATACAAGAAATCAGGAAGTAATAACATACATACATACATACACACATAAACAAGAAATCAGTACGTAATAACATACATACATACATACACTCATAAACAAGAAATCAGTGCGTAATAACATACATATATACATACACTCATAAACAAGAAATCAGTATGTAATAATATGCATACATACACTCATAAACCAGAAATCAGTATATAATAAAATACATACATAAACTCATAAACAAGAAATCAGTACGTAATAACATACATACATACACTCATAAACAAGAAATCAGTACGTAATAACATACATACATACACTCATAAACAAGAAATCAGTACGTAATAACATACATAAATAGATACATATACTCATAAACAAGAAATCAGTATGTAATAACATACATACATACATACACTCATAAACAAGAAATCAGTACGTAATAACATACATAGAGTCATAAACAAGAAATCAGTGCATAATAGCATACATACATACACTCATAAACAAAAAATCAGTACGTAATAACATACATACATACATACATACACTCATAAACAAGAAATCAGTACATAATAACATACATACATATTCATAAACAAGAAATAAGTATGTAATAACATACATACATACACTCATAAACAAGAAATCAGTACGTAATAACATACATACATACATACACTCAAAAACAAGAAATCAGTACGTAATAACATACATACATACACTCATAAAAAAAAATCAGTACATACATACACGCAAACAAGAAATCAGTACGTAATAACATACATACATACATACACTCATAAACAAGAAATCAGTACGTAATAACATACATACATACATACATACACTCATAAACAAGAAATCAGTACGTAATAACATACATACATAGACTCATAAACAAGAAATCATTACGTAATACACATACATACATACATACATACACTCATAAACAAGAAATCAGTATGTAATAACATACATACATACACTCATAAACAAGAAATCAGTACGTAATAACATACATACATTCATAAACAAGAAATCAGTAGGTAATAGCATACATACATACACTCATAAACAAGAAATCAGTAAGTAATAACATACATACATACATACACTCATAAACAAGAAATCAGTACGTATTAACATACATACATACATACATACACTCAAACAAGAAATCAGTATGTAATAACATACATACATACACTCATAAACAAGAAATCAGTACGTAATAACATACATACATACACTCATAAACAAGAAATCAGTACGTAATATACATACATACATATATCCATACATACACTCATATACAAGAAATCAGTACACAATAACATATATACATACATACACTCATAAACAAGAAATCAGTACGTAATAACATACATGCATACACTCAAACAAGAAATCAGTATGTAATAACATACATACATACATACACCCATAAACAACAAATCAGTACGTAATAACATACATACATACAAACATACACTCATAAACAAGAAATCAGGAAGTAATAACATACATACATACATTCATACACACATAAACAAGAAATCAGTACGTAATAACATACATACATACACTCATAAACAAGAAATCAGTGCGTAATAACATACATACATACATACACTCATAAACAAGAAATCAGTATGTAATAACATGAACACATACACTCATAAACCAGAAATCAGTATGTAATAACATACATACATACATACACTCATAAACAAGAAATCAGTATGTAATAACATACATACATACACTCATAAACAAGAAATCAGTACGTAATAACATACATACATACATCCATACATACACTCATAAACAAGAAATCAGTACATAATAACATACATAATTACATACACTCATAAACAAGAAATCAGTCCATAATAACATACATACACACACTCATAAACAAGAAATCAGTACGTAATAACATATATACATACATACATACATACATACAATCATAAACAAGAAATCAGTACGTAATAACATACATACATACATACACTCATAAAAAATAAATCAGTACATAATAACATACATACATACATACATACACTCATAAACAAGAAATTAGTACGTAATAACATACATACATACATTCATAAACAAGAAAACAGTATGTAATAACATACATACATACATACACTCAAACAAAAAATCAGTACGTAATAACATACATACATACACTCATAAACAAGAAATCAGTAAGTAATAACATACATACATATATACATATGTTCATAAACAAGAAATCAGTACGTAATAACATACATACATAGACTCATAAACAAGAAATCATTACGTAATACACATACATACATACATACACTCATAAACAAGAAATCAGTATGTAATAACATACATACATACACTCATAAACAAGAAATCAGTACGTAATAACATACATACATTCATAAACAAGAAATCAGTAGGTAATAGCATACATACATACACTCATAAACAAGAAATCAGTAAGTAATAACATACATACATACATACACTCATAAACAAGAAATCAGTATGTAATAACATACATACATACATACACTCATAAACAAGAAATCAGTATGTAATAACATACATACATACATACACTCATAAACAAGAAATCAGTACGTAATAACATACATACATACACTCATAAACAAGAAATCAGTGCGTAATAACATACATACATACATACACTCATAAACAAGAAATCAGTACGTAATAACATACATACATGCATACACTCATAAACAAGAAATCAGTATGTAATAACATACATACATACAGTCATAAACAAGAAATCAGTACGCAACATACATACATACATACACTCATAAACAAGAAATCAGTACATAATAACATACATACATACATACATACATACACTCATAAACAAGAAATCAGTATGTAATAACATACATACATACATACACTCATAAACAAGAAATCAGTACGTAATAACATACATACATACATACATACACTCATAAACAAGAAATCAGTACGTAATAACATACATACATACACTCATAAACAAGAAATCAGTACGTAATAACATACATACATGCACTCATAAACAAGAAATCAGTATGTAATAACATACATACATACATACACTCATAAACAAGAAATCAGTACGTAATAACATACATACATACATACACTCATAAACAAGAAATCAGTACATAATAACATACATACATACACTCATAAACAAGAAATCAGTATGTAATAACATACATACATACACTCATAAACAAGAAATCAGTACGTAATAACATACATACATACATACACTCATAAACAAGAAATCAGTGCGTAATAACATACATACATACACTCATAAACAAGAAATCAGGAAGTAATAACATACATATATACATATGTTCATAAACAAGAAATCAGTACGTAATAACATACATACATACACTCATAAACAAGAAATCAGTACGTAATAACATACATACATACATACACTCATAAACAAGAAATCAGTACATAATAACATACATACATACATACACTCATAAACAAGAAATCAGTACGTAATAACATACATACATACACTCATAAACAAGAAATCAGTATGTAATAACATACATACATACACTCATAAACAAGAAATCAGTACGTAATAACATACATACATACACTCATAAACAAGAAATCAGTACGTAATAACATACATACATACATACACTCATAAACAAGAAATCAGTATGTAATAACATACATACATACACTCATAAACAAGAAATCAGTATGTAATAACATACATACATACATACACTCATAAACAAGAAATCAGTACGTAATAACATACATACATACATACACTCATAAACAAGAAATCAGTACGTAATAACATACATACATACATACACTCATAAACAAGAAATCAGTGCGTAATAACATACATATATACATACACTCATAAACAAGAAATCAGTATGTAATAACATACATACATACATACACTCATAAACAAAAAATCAGTACGTAATAACATACATACATACATGCACTCATAAACAAGACATCAGTATGTAATAACATACATACATACACTCATAAACAAGACATCAGTACGTAATAACATACATACATACATACATACACACACTCAAACAAGAAATCAGTGCATAATAACATACATACCTACACTCATAAACAAGAAATCAGTACGTAATAACATACATACATACATACACTCATAAACAAGAAATCAGTACGTAATAACATACATACATACATACACTCATAAACAAGAAATCAGTACGTAATAACATACATACATACATACACTCATAAACAAGAAATCAGTACATAATAACATACATACATACACTCATAAACAAGAAATCAGTATGTAATAACATACATACATACACTCATAAACAAGAAATCAGTACGTAATAACATACATACATACACTCATAAACAAGAAATCAGTACGTAATAACATACATACATACATACATACATACACTCATAAACAAGAAATCAGTACGTAATAACATACATACATACATACACTCATAAACAAGAAATCAGTATGTAATAACATACATACATACATACACTCATAAACAAGAAATCAGTATGTAATAACATACATACATACACTCATAAACAAGAAATCAGTACATAATAACATACATACATACACTCATAAACAAGAAATCAGTACGTAATATACATACATACATACATACCCTCATAAACAAGAAATCTGTATGTAATAACATACATACATACATACATACACCCATAAACAAGAAATCAGTACATAATATACATACATACATACATACACTCATAAACAAGAAATCAGTATGTAATAACATACATACATACATACACTCATAAACAAGAAATCAGTATGTAATAACATACATACATACATACATACACTCATAAACAAGAAATCAGTACGTAATAACATACATACATACATACACTCATAAACAAGAAATCAGTATGTAATAACATACATACATATATACACTCATAAACAAGAAATCAGTATGTAATAACATACATACATACATACACTCAAACAAGAAATCAGTACGTAATAATATACATACATACATACACTCATAAACAAGAAATCAGTACGCAAAAACATACATACATACACTCATAAACAAGAAATCAGTATGTAATAACATACATATACTCATAAACAAGAAATCAGTACGTAATAAAATACATACATACACTCATAAACAAGAAATCAGTGTGTAATAACATACATACATACATACATACACTCATAAACAAGAAATCAGTACGTAATAGCATACATACATACATACATACACTCATAAACAATAAATCAGTATGTAATAACATAAATCCATACATGCATACACTCAAACAAGAAATCAGTACGTAATAACATACATACATACATACACACACTCATAAACAAGAAATACATACATACATACACTCATAAACATGAAAAACATACAGACATACATACATACACTCATA
>NC_056728.1:1812276995-1812344495 GCF_019279795.1 Protopterus annectens | reverse complement strand
TGTGTGTGTGTGTGTGTGTGTGTGTGTGTGTGTGTGTGTGTGTGTGTGTGTGTGTGTGTGTGTGTGTGTGTATGCATCTAAAGATCAATAAGTTGAAGGCATTGTGCTAAAACATTGCAGAATTATATTCTATATGGATAGGTTAAAAGATTGTACATTTTTTGACAACCTTGCAGCCTAAATGCTGAATGACCCAAACTACGAAATTACAAAACATGTTTTTAATGAACATCTCACAAATGGCTTTGTAGCCAAGCTTCATTTGACTGTTTTATTAATTTCATATAATTCTATTGTATTCTAATCGATATATTCATATGTGTACATGCACGTGTGTGTGTGTGTGTGTGTGTGTGTGTGTGTGTGTGTGTGTGTGTGTGTGTGTGTGTGTGTGTGTGTGTGTGTGTATGTGTGTGTGCGCACTCACTTTGCATGATTGGTATATATGTGCAACATATCCTCTTAATAGAAGGATAGAGTAGAAGTGCTTGGTTATCTAAGCAAAGATAAATATTTAAAACTGCTGACTTTAAATTGTGATCATTCTGTGTTATTTTATGTATAGCATATTGAAAAGTGTAATGTACTTTGTGGACATACTGAGGATTGCTGCTCTGTAAGACATTTTTTGGGACTGGGTCTGATGTGGTATTATAAAAGCAGAAAAAACTACAAACAAGCGAAAAAAGAACAACCACATTCAGGAGCCAGGAAACTGTAGATTTATTGTCTTCTGGTACCTCGGCTAAAATAAGCCTTCACAGGAATAATTCATGACAATCAGCAGCATCTTTTTATAATAACTTCAATTAAATAATCAATTAACGAATATATAAAATTTAAAGAAACATCATAATTTACCATAAAGACATATTATAAAGTGAGATTCATCTCCAAATTTAAACCTCTAGGTGCAAGAGTGCCAAAGTTTAATATTAACCTACTTTCCAAGTTAAATAACTCTGAGAAAAGTTACCATAACACTTAACATCTGGCTTAGCTAATACACAGAAAAAAAGTGAATCCAACACACCATTATGAACTGTGTTAAAGTGCTCAGAAATAGGACTATCCAACCTGCAATTCCTCACATCGCCAATGTGCTCCATAATACGTATTTTAATTTGACGTTTTGTTTGACCAATGTAACATTTCGGTGGTGCACATCCACAACCCACAATATAAACAACCCCACAGGATTTACAATTAAATCTATCAGTTGCAGTGTATTTAACACCATTAATTAATTCACCTGATAGATTTTTCACCCTAAAACAGACCTTACATTTCCCACACTTAAACATACCAGTATTTTCACTCATAACTCTGGTATTATAGTTAAGGCTCAAAAGCTCTTTCAAATTAGGGTATCTTCCATATGAAAAAGTAACTTTATTAGGAAGTAAATGTCCTATTTCATCACTACAACAGACTATGGGCCCCAGAAAATCCACAACATTCTTCAACATGTTAGAAAATGGAGAGTATTTTGTTACAAAAAATATTTTCTCATCCTTATTGTTATACCTATTCTCCATATGTCTTTTAGAAAATTGTACAACATTACTCCTGACAAAATCATTTTATTCCACACTCTAGTTTCACTTTTTTTAATCAAGTTTTCAGAATACCCCCTAGCCAAGAGCCTACTCTTTATATCATAAAATTCCTCTAGCAGTAAACAACTTTCAGAAGTGTGCTCATAGGTACTTTTAAACTCACCATATGGGACAGCCTCAATTAAGTGGATCGGATGTGCACTACTAGCATGTAAAAAATTATTGGTTGCTGTTTCTTTCTTAAAAGGTCTAAACTGAACTTTGTTCTGGATGTCCACATATAATTGAATATCAAGAAACTGTATAACATTCAAATTCACTTTAGAAGTAAATTCCAAACCAAACTTATTACAATTTAAAGTGTCAATAAACTTCCCAAATTCCAAAATATTACCTCTACAAATGAAAATCAAATCATCAACGTACCTGCAATATAAAATAACAGACTTATGAAAAAATTCAAGAGTGTACATAAAGCTAGTTTATTTTTTAATAGAACATGTAATGACAGATGTTGAATGGTTTTTCTTACTCATTCAAATAAATTTCCAGTTTGTTTTGATTTTCATTTTGGAGCATCTGACTTTCATTTTATTGCCATTTAGAAGCTGATTGCATCATACTTTCATTTCATTGTTTGGACTGTGCTTTTTATATGTAGCGTGAGTTCTCACCTTGACTGACAGCAGCTCTGCACTTGGATTTGTGTTAGTTTATTTTTATGGGAACTTTTTCAGTTATTATTAAATACTTAAACTTCTTACTGCATTTATTGACTTGCCAGTTTTTGAATCTTGTAAGATACTTTTTATAATATAATCAAAATATATGTCTATTTTCCTCATATATAACTTATGAAGTTTAAGTTCCATCAAAAGGGAATATTTTTCTTGCTTTACATGGCTTTATTGATACTGTATATTCTACACTGTTCCCCAATATATTTTCCAAAACAATATGAGAAAAATTTATTATACTCTTTTTTTTCATTTATAAATAATCATAATCTACATGACCAAGATTATATTGTTTTCATGACCAATGCTTGTGAAAATGGCCAAAAGTTCTGACAGGGGCTTTACCATCCTTATTTAGATCCTATCTACAATATCAGTAACCAAAATGTCTAATATATCATTATACCATGACCCCCCATTAATATTCCAAAACTTGCACGCTGATTGGTCAGTGTGCACATTGTAAATCGACTTATACTAATGGAAAAAGGTCTCGTCGCCCGGCCTTTTTCCATTACTATAAGTCTTTTTTAAAACACTGTCTTGCTATGTTAAAGGAGTTTAAATGGCGAGATAGTTTTAAAAAAAGCAACGGACATTTCCGTTGCTTTTTTAAAAGCTGTCTCGCTATGTTAAACTCCTTTAACATAGCGAGACATGTGTAAAAAGCAACGGAGATCTTGCTTTCTCCATTGCTTTTTTTAAACCTGTCTCACTATGTTAAATGGGTTTAACATAGCGAGACAGCTTTAAAATAAGCAACGGAGATCTCCGTTGCTTATTTTAAAGCTGTCTCGCTATGTTAAACCCATTTAACATAGCAAAACAGTTTGTAAAAAGCAACGGAGATCTTGCTTTTTCTCCGTTGCTTTTTTCAAAACTGTCTCACTATGTTAAATGGGTTTAACATAGCGGGACAGCTTTAAAATAAGCAATGGAGATTCTCTGTTGTTTTTTTAAAGCTGTTTCGCTATGTTAAACCCATTTAACATAGCGAAACAGTAAAAAGCAATGGAGATCTTGCTTTCTCTGTTCCTTTTGCCCACAGTTCTGATGTACTGCATAGGCATACGCATACGCATATGCAGTACATCAGAACTGCCGCAGAATACCAGACAGCTGCAGAAGGGCAGCAAGAAGGCATTATACAATGCCATTATTTAAGAAAAGTAATTATTTTTTTTCTTAAATAATGTCATTGTATAATAGCAATAACTCACTTCTGGGTGTGGGTAATGCTGGATTTACCCACGGTTGGCTTTGTTTGGCCACTCGGGCTTTGCCCTCATGACAAAACCACGCCAACCGTGGGTAAATCCAGCATTACCCACACCCAGGCGTGGGTTATTGCTATATTATCTCTGGTAGCATTCCAATTTAATTGAGAAATAACATAGTAGACAGAATACTAAGAAATTCCTGGGCATAGCAGTTATTTACCATACAATTAATCCAGTCAATGTTAAGATAGTTGAACTCATGATGTAAAATCACATTTTAACACTTATAATCCTATCAATCTCAATTAATAATTCTCACTGATTATCATTCATACTAGGTCACCTATAACACAATACAAGAAAAATGTAATACTTTTCTTAAAGTCCTTAACTTGAACTTTTACACATTTTATCACTTACCTCAACTAAACTTGAGTCAAGTGAATTATGAATCCAGAGAGTTACTCCACCCCTACTGTTATTTTTCATATATTCCTATTTAATAGAAGAAGGTATATATAGATCTGATGAGTTCCAAGATTCTGTAATGGCAATAATTTTAAATTCTTACAAAGCTACCAAACTGAATAATTTGTCACCCTTAGATCCCAAACTCTTGGCATTAGTTAAATAACATGAAAAACATTTTTAGGTCTATAGTGTCCAGTAGGATCTACTGTTATGTGAATGACAAAAACTTTTACTATGTTAGAGATGATGCAAGTAAATATGTCTGATCCAAGTCAGTTCAAATGAGACATCATTCGGAAACAGTCCATGATCCAGGATAAGCTCTTCCCAAAAAGTTAAGAACTGTATATTAAATTCTAAACACAATTGTCTCAATCAGCTTTTAAACAGATGGGCCTTTAAACACAGATATTCATTCAATTGGGGAGATGGAATCATTTTATATATGACAGGAGTCACACCTGCTGACCCAACGCTCTCTGTCAAATAGACTTGTCATGATTGCTTAGAGCAGGGTCTTCGATTATTTGGCATTTCTTCATGCTAACCCTCAACTTTTTTATTCCTTGGTGAATGCATCAACACAGGGTTATACTCTTGTCCATCCAGAGCTCTCTTCTTTAAATTAACATCTTTATTCATATTGCTATTAGTTACAGACACAGAATGCAGCTCTTTTATTTTACCAACATCTATACTTTCCTTGAGTTTTCCATAGTCATTCTAACCAACTCCTACTATAAAAATCTAGTGTAATTAATTCCTGAGTATTGCAGTCTGATACAAATGTATTACCATTTTGAATGCGCTTGATAATGAATTCATTATAACTAAAAAAAATAGTAATAACCTAACCTCAGCAGAACTACTATTAGGCACAATTAAGTCATTTTGCTTATGAAATTTTGTTTTCAGTTCCCCCTTTTTATATTTCTTATTATGTAACTGATGCGGTTTCTTTTTCTGTTTTTTCCTTCTTACTTACCTAAACTCTAGTAGTAGAAGTTTAACTCTCACTTCTAACATTTTTAGCAACTAAAGAATTGAAAACTATAACATTCAGATTCTTAACACACTACAACTAAAATTCAAGTTGCAGTTAACTTCATTACAATTTGCACAAGTTGAGCATTTATCATTTCTATGACATGTTCTTAATTTGTCAAGATCCTCTAAGTCATCTGCTGGAAGAGATAAACTTAACTTATTGTCAGACATAATTTGACTGGCCATGTAATAAACATCTTCTAACCATTGCTTGACAAATTCAGTAAAAAATGTAA
This sequence comes from Protopterus annectens, assembly GCF_019279795.1. NCBI lineage: Eukaryota > Metazoa > Chordata > Ceratodontiformes > Protopteridae > Protopterus > Protopterus annectens. The sequence continues at coordinate 1,812,339,225 of NC_056728.1, read as the reverse complement.
TATCTAAACCAAAACCCTTACTGCACTGACATTCTCTTCTTTATCTAGGTTTTTACTATCTAAAAGAAAAAAATGTAAACAATATTTATTGTTTAATAAATCATCAAACACAGGAGTTTAAAATATTTATATGTTTGAAGTCCTTGAATTCAGTGATATCTGTTTCTCAAGGTAATTATTCTCAGGACAGATTACATCTGTGACACTTAACAGATATGATTCCTTCTTCCTAACCTAAATGCTGTATTCTTGTATTAATGTACTTTGTGTTTCGTGGTCCACTTTGGTACTTGTAAATCATCAGTGCCTATGATTGTTCACCTCCTAAGTAAATACATATGTAGAAATAAATGTATATTTAAAAAAAACACTGACAAATGGACCTTACTCCTTAACTGATGGTAAAATCAAATCTCAGTGAAGTGAGACTGTGAAGGGATGAGTAAATGTAAGGAAAAGGAATTCCTCCACACCTGTTTGTTCTTCCTCATATGTCTTTGCATTCCTTATTCCTTAGAAAGAAGATGCTGTCATTGACCTAGGATCAGTGTGCATTACTGCAGCAAACAGTACAAATTATAATACTGCTGTTCTATCAAGTTGTTAAGGGTACAGACATTACTCAGACTTTTTGTCTGACAAGGCACTTGGTAACATACCTCTCAGTTATCCATAATTATGAAAAATGTCCAGATGGTTTCTTCACCATTTTGGTCTGTTTCTTTTAAAATTTCTGCTGCTCTGGAAAATCATTGAGGACTGAAGTCACTAAACAATGACAGGTATTTGAGGTTCAGACTTCATATATTCAGAAAATGCATGTTAATTCATTTTTTTTTTATTTTAACAACATTCTATGTTTATAAAAACAGTATTTAAAAGCTATCCCTGATTTTGGGGCTTTGACTCTCCTAACTATTATTTCATTATTTTTGGTTTTGTCCAGAATTCTTTTGTTAAGTAGTTGAGAGGCATATTTGGTGGTGTTTCACAAACTTTAGGCAAGTGAATGACTTTGTCTCCACATTTTACTCCCTATGTCTGACAATGGAGAGGTAATGCCACCTGTATGTAGTGCAGACTTCCATGACACCATAAGTACTGATAATTCTAAAAGCATGCTGGACAGGATGTGAATATATTCACCATCCAGTTCTAAAACCCAGAAGATCATGCATGATAAAGATTATAATCCATAAAAACAAAGTCTGGGAGTCTGTTATGTGTTAGCAATCCAGGTAAAACAGGGATAACAATCCAGTGCATTCACAATGGGGTAAAGCATTGTAGTCCAGTAGTATTAATGGTGGTGGCATCCATACAGAATCCAGGTCTATGAAAATACACAAGTCAAGAGATTCTTCAAAAACAGGCACTGCTGGAATGTTCAAGACAATTGTAATTATAATTATATGGGTGGGACTTTTTTTGGAATAAAGCAAATGCTGATGATGTAGTTTTGGAAGAAGGCAAATGATGATGTAATAGCAATCTGTCTGTTATACAACTTGTACTATACAGATGTGCTGTGAAAAAACAGGTGTCCATTGTACAACTGGAAATGCCTTCACCTCTGTAAGAGACAGCATGGTGTCAGTATGGCACTCATATCAACCAAAGTGGCATATTGATAACAGTCCCCAGCATTATTAGCTCTACTGTTGTCCTTTTCCTGCACTGTTGTCAATGTGAAAAACTGTGCTCACCTTACCTTAGCACATAACAACAGAGGTGTAAATGATGGGTAAGGGCAATGGCCTTTACTGTACCTGTAGCAGCTGTAACAATCATTTCTGTACAATACCTTCAAAGACCATCAGTAAAGGCAATGATGTGTAGCACAGAGACTGGGACAAATAATCACAATGTTTGATCTGGAGTTACCAATAGTGTAGTCCTGCTATCTTTATATGAAGTTTGAGGTAGACTATAGTTACTGCTCATAACTCAAGAAAATGTTAACATAAGTCTGCATTCAAGAGTATTGATAGTCAGAAATTGATGTATACACTGAATCATAAATTTGTAGGCCATTTTAGTCTGATTACCTCTAATCCATGTGACTTGTTCAGCCTAGTGAATGCAGTTATCATGTTGTTATGCGAAATGCTATCATTAAGTTCTTTCATTCAACCATTTTTTAATTATTTTTCTCTCTTCTTGATATAAAAAGGTCCATTGATGGATCAGCCCATCTTTCTATTGACCAGATGAATAAAAAAAGTTCCTGCTCCTGTTGTCTGGGTGTTACCAGCTGACATATTTACATTTTTATTTACTTAGAGCCCTGGTTGCTGGTACTCTGCACTATGCAGGCATGTAAACTAGATTTTTTTTTAGTTTCAAACAAATGTCTTGAACTTTGCTGGAGTGCATTGTGCCTGATTCAACAGAAATATTTCAAGGTTCTCTTCACCATCTAGACATTAGATAATGTGCTTGGGGACATCAGTAAAAATTTTGATATGAAATGAAACCAGGAGATGAAATTAGCATAGACAGTATGCAACATATTTAATGTGATTAAGTAGTATCATAATACTACAGACTGTTGATATAACAATCTTAAAATATTTTATCAACATATAGGACCAGTAGTATAGCATGTAATGTGCTTCCATATTGGTAGGGGAAAATATACTTATCTGTCATAGATACCGAGAAGTGTATTAAACAACAAACTTCTAAACCTAGATTTATAGCAACTGTTTAAGGGCCTAATGTCTTTAGAAACATACATAACAGTACATATCATTTAAATCAAGATATGTGGAAGTTAGTGGAAAGGACTAAAGTTCTAATTTGTTTATGAGATGATAGCTGTGCCAAAGGTACAAAGTTTGAATCTTACCAACTTAATGCTGGCTCACTCTGTAGTGGTGCTTCCTCCAAACCTCTCATGTGCAGCCGACAGGTTCAAAAAGATTAAGACAAGGATGTACAAAGCAGACTGCTGATGTAATCTTCTACTAAATGAACACAAAACATCCAGATTTAGCATACCTTAAATTGAAGAACCTGATATGCTCACCCTCCACTACAAACACCATAAGACTCAGGCAGAACATAAAATATGAAACCTTGAATGGCTTCCGAAAGTAGTTTATCAGTGCATAATGATGACAGTAATTTAGAATATTTACACATTTGTCAAATTGTGGTTGCAGGTGTATGGCAATAGTCAACATGGTTATCATAACTAACAAAGGAGGCAAGATATTCAGAGTGAATAACTAGGGAGAGAAAGTTAGCAAAGTGGGATGACAGCAGTGTATTGCACTTCCCTTCCCCCATCAGTGTGCTTGTGAGGTGACTATTATTCTGTTATTTTTGTTTTACTTGGATAGCTTCTCTGTGTACTTAATAAAGGATTTTCAAATTATACATTTTTTATTATTTTTTGACTCTGGAGAAGTTTACGTTCACTACTTCTACTGCCATTACTATACTTGTTTAGTGGGTTGTTTGAGACTTTGGGGATACCACAGAGATTACTTGTTTTTTAAATATTATTTTCCCTTGCATATTAAAAGTTCTTATTAGGAAATAAAATAAATTATTTTGCATTTTTTTATTATTACTATATACCAGTTTTCACATTTTTACTGTAAAATTGTTCTTATTCCTAATGTTTCAAACTTGCTATAACATGTATTTGCTGTTGGAGGATGTATTTTACAGTCAAAATATAAGTTATATAAGTATTTAATAACTACACTCACACACTCACATACATACCTATTACTTTTGTCTTTATTTACTTTTTTTTATTTTACTCTTAATAAGCAGCAAAGCTATATTTACTGAGCCAAAAAAATGGTTACTATTTGCTTATTTTTTCTGTCTGAGCTTCAAGGCAGGAAGTCTTGTTTTTTTTACTGGGCTTTATCAATACATTAACATCCTGTTGGAGAAAGTTCATTCTCCATTTGAATGGTGATGCACATTTCGTCCATCTCAAAAGTGTTATTTAAAGTCTTTTTCTCTTTAATAATACCAGAGAAAAGAAATGCACATGTTTTAAAAGTCATAAGGACTGCAAGAAGTTAATTATCTGTGAACCATGGGAATAGCTAGAGACTACTGCTTTTATTTAAGGAGAAAGGAAAGCATTTCAAAGTTTTCCTGAGAAAGCTCACTTGAAATAACTAAGTCATAGGCATTTTCTGCTGTTTTCGTAAATCCAGAGGGTCACTAGCTATCCACTCCTATGATAGTTTGACCAAAAGATTCCCTGTTACTCTTCTTTTATAGGGTCTTGTTAGTAAATGCAAAAGTATCATTCTGTTAAGGTGTTTTCCTTAAACTAATTAAATTAATTTATCCTCACGATGTATTCTGTTACCACAGATCTATGGATACCATCTGATCACCAGAGCGATAGCCAGTTTCCTCAGACATTGTCTCATTCAAAATTGATCCCCCATATGACAGTGACAAAACTGACTATACACTATGTCTTCAACCACGTTTTTTTTTAGAGCTATATTGTATGTACTCTCTATTAGTTGTGCCATTAACTGACCTTAAAAAACATTAAATGTTAACAAAGGGCCCCAGCCTGTTTTGGCCAGACTATTATCACATTATTTTCTGAGAAAATACAGCCACTGCCTTTTGTTAACTGACAACACACTTCTTTTAACATATACTGATTACACTTGTGAGTTATGTACTTATATATCTCAAAGGGGGAAGTTTTGCTCTCTGTCCCACCCATGGTCAGTAAACAGTGATGTAACAATACTATATTACCACACATCACAGATGCACATGCTTAGACAGAAAATAAATCATTGTCTAAGGCAATTAGACACCCCACAAATTCACCTCAACTATGCAGCAAAAATGCTAATACTACACCTACTCCTGTATCCATATGCAGTGCTACTAGGAGTCACCTGTACTGCTATTCTGTACACTTAAGGTCCCATAAGCCTAGGAATGTCTTAGTCTTTGCTGACTCCATTTTAAGACCCAGAGATAATACTCACCAGGCTGGAAAATGATAGGGTTATTTCTGCTTTTTGGTGATAGGATTAGGAATATCACTATGGTCCTTAGGCCCCCAGGTATGAAGAAAGCCTTTTAGTTTCCCATGCATAATTGCTTTTAATTACTGCATCCTGGAGGAGATATAGAGAGATATTGTTAGCATCTGTAACCACATCTTTGAAGATGGCAAGGTCCTAGCATTGAGGAGCATTTGACCTTCACCAAGGATGATGCCAAAGATCAAGGATAAAATAACTGGCTTTAGTAATCAGAGACTAAATTAGTGTCATTCTAGTGTGTGTGTTTGCATGGGATAAAATAGATGGCAGAGCCCACTGCTTTGCTAGGCATGGACTGCACCTCTCAATCCTTGTTTTGCATACTGAATACAATGTATATACCTCATAGTGCCTTGTTAAGGGAAGCTCACTTGTTAGGCATCCCAAATTAACAAATTCCAATGAAGACAGCATTAAGGTAGCCCTGTGAATGCCAAAAGCCTAAACAATTAAACCACTTAACTTCGACCCTTACTTAATTTCAAAGACAACATTTAGGTAATTACAAAAAACTGATCCCAGTGTAGGGACATCTCTCCCTCTCTTCCAAGGCACAATATTTGTTATACATTCAGATCTACGTGCATCTGCAGCGCAGTATCCATATTTATTCATAACCCCATTGTCTCTCACAAAGGTTTTGATTGACACACATTTGGGGTTGTTTGAAATACTAGTTATTGTCTATAAAATTGTCACATTTAAACAAACATATAAACCCCAATCATCACAGTATAGACAATGATAGATTCCTCCCATCTATAACCCCTTTAGAGCATGCAGAATGCCTCAACTTGTTAAAAACAAATTTGTCCATCCTCCCTATCTGATTTTCCACAAAAACAGAGTCTCTCTCAGGACAAATCCTTCCTTTCTGCCAAACGTTTGTTCTGAGGCCAATTTAAATCAGTCTATTGAGCTACCCATATCTTTCCCCAATTATAACCATCTCACCAGATACTTTTCCTATGGGTGACTTCAACTACCCAGGCATAAAATGGTAAATGTAATATGGCCACAGATTACCGAACTTCCTAAATGCCAGTACACTTGACCAAACTATTACATTGCCTCACCACAGATGTTAATCTTAGATCTTGTCCTCACAAATCTTTCCCCCAACTGTTGTACCCACTTATTAACCCCTGGTTTGTCTTTTCTGACCATTCTGCTGTGGCCTTCTCACTTAAAACTTGCTGTACAGTTACCTTACTTACTAGGACAGCTCCAAAACTAATATTTGGATTTGTTAAGGTAACAGGCCCTGAAAGTGTTATTGGAGCAACATGAAGGGCTGAGCTCACAATGTCTCATTACCTAATTCAGTGTATAGACAGCCCTATTTACATTCTAATGGCAGTGACAGAAACTGCTTACATTGTAGAAATCCTTGTGATCAACTATGTCTTACAGGTGGAGAACCTTAAAATGAAAATAAGCATATGTGATGATGTAGTAGTGAAACCACAATGTAAATAAGCAGCTGTTGCTCTAAAGAAAAATGTTGGTTTTGATTACCAGAATGCCTTTGTGCTATATGTAAATTATCAGCTATACCTACATTAACAGCATTTTGTGAGCGTCGCATATAGAGAAACTGAGTAGACAGTGAAAGTCAAACATCAAGGCAGAATGCCATAAACTTCATTTGTTTTCCAGATCATTAGCAACTTAAAAAAAGTATGGTAGAACCAGACCTTTACATTATTTATAAAACAAAAAATGCATGACAAGTGTAGTAATACACTTTAATGGGACTTGTTTGCCTAACCCTAAAGGAGTCACCTTTAGTTGGTCAATTAACATGCATATCAACATCCTGAAGGAAACCACCCTACAGTGAAAATGGAAACCTTGACTTCCTAGCATGCATGCAGCGAAGAAGAACCTCAGCACATGCAACTTTAAAACATTTGTTTTATGCAAGGCAGCTGGCCTCCCACACTCCCTTTTAATTATATACTAACTCTGAGATCTCACAGTCTACAGAAAAAGGAATATTCCCCTACCCAAGGACTGTCAATTTCACACACTTGTCAACTATCTGTATAATTGACCAAATGCGGTTGCTTAAATAGATGTCAACCAAACTCCCCATCGACCCAACCAATGGAGCCCCCCTGAAATCATTGCTAATATTCTTGTAGACAAATTCTCTTCCACCTTCCTGTCTCTCCCTTGATCTCTACGCCCCATTTCTCTGTCTCACCTCCACTCCTGAAATCCCCAGGACCATGCCAATTTAACATTTTCCAAAATTAAAAACACCATTTCCAAGAGTTCTAACATAATTCGTGGTTAGCTGCTGAGAAGTGTCATTTCCCAAATAGCAAAACCAGTCTGTCAACTCTTCAACCTGTGCTTCTCTTCTGGTTACATGCCTGAGGTGTGAAGAATAGCTATTTTGGTGTCCTTTCTTAAAGGTGGTCACTCTACTAACTGGGAATTACAGACCTATTACTCTCACTCGTATTATTTACTAGACTAGGGGACATACTATAGCTTACAGTAATTAGTAAGCAACAACACAGGTAGCCTTATATCTCTGGATATATACCAGTCAGAACATGCCTGTTCAGCCTGGTTGAGTTCTTTGAATGGGTTACTGAGCCCACAGATTAGGGACAAACACACTGCCTGCCTGGACCTTTCCAAGGCATTAGCCACTATTCTTCTTCTTGCTGGGATTAATTAACTCTCCCATCTGAACTTTAACAGATTTGATGGATAGGTGATTGGATATCTGGCAGGAGCCAAACCATTAAGATAATGAGTATTTTTAAGATAGAAAAATTGCTCTGTCCTAGGCCCCCTTCTTTTTGGTATACACTTTCCTAATGTGAAAGCTAATATCAAGAGGCTATGACTAACCAAGGGTGATGATACTGCAAACTGTATACAGTTATGATATGCAGCGATGATACTGATGATACTCACATTCTCCAGAAAGGGCTGAACCAAATGAATAGTTGTTGTGTTAATCATGATTTTACAACATCAAGAAATGCAGCATGAACTTGGGTAACCATCATGATAACAATCTGTAATTTGGCCATTGTGTGACTAGAAAATTCTTCTACCTAATACATTTTACTGTTTATGACATATTCTTATCTGCTAGTGTAGCAATAGTTCCATTTTATCCCTCCCTTATTAAGTCTGTAAATGAATATAATGACTCCTTTGGCATATACTTTATTAAACATCTAAACCAACTTAAGAAATCCCAAGGTTTCCTTACTAAAAGCTCTGTCTCTCTATACTCAGCGTTGTACAGGCACACGAGGAGTGAGCTCTACTTAGTCTTTTATTGTATGAATGATCTGCAGTTTTTGAACTCCTTTACCTAAATAAATCCAATGGTAAAGTAAAAAAGGCCTACATTTCTACTGTCACATTAACAAAACCAGATGGTGCTACAGGTATTTAAACCTATGCATCTTCCATTTATGAAATAGACTGTCTTTGTATATCAAGCAGAGGACTTCCATGTTAACCTTTAAAAACAATTTGGATAACTGGAAGGATGATCATAAATTTTCATCTGAAATATTTAAAGAAAGTATACTTAACAGAACACACTGTGATGAGAACATGTTGATGTGGCTGGCTTCTTGATTGTCTCCTAGACTTTAAGCCTAGTAAGTACCTATGGACTAGGCTAGCTGCCATTATGAGCCATTTTAAACCTAGCCAATTTCTTTTTCATAGGTGAGGAAAAACCCCTGTACCTTGTGTCTGTCAGTTAACACCTTAACCATTATACCAACCCCCAACCCCATGAATGTTAAAAAGGTGTTTGACTTATGTGCAAGTGATATGGTATTTAAAGGATGAATGTGGTGTGATGCCAGTTACAATAAAAAGCATATATTTGAAGTTAAAAAGCAAATTCATGAAGAAAGATTCATGAAGATAATGCTAAAATGTAACAGTAGTTGGTGCAAGTAGCTGACTCACCCCTATCCTTGTAATTGCTGGAGTGAAAAAACAAACAGGAAAGAAAGAAAGAAAAAAAAAAAAGAAAGAAAGAAAGAAAAATAATGAATGGATGACTTCAGTGGGCAGTATGTGCTATAACCACTGCTACAGATAGAGATAAAGTTAGCTATTTTTGTGATCCTGAAGAAACTGTAAACAATACTAACCACAGTAATGTACTGCTGCTGTTCAGGGACACCCCAGCAACACCATGATCTCTGTAATTGCCAGTAGGAAGGAAAAAAAGATAAACAATGAATGGATCACTGCTATGGGTAGTGTGCACTGTTACTACTGCCAAAAGATTTAGAGAATGGCAACTGCTTTTGGCAATCTCCTCTGTGATCACAAAGAACACTTTGAAAAAAATGATAAGCACTGCCTATAGGTTCAAATAAAGATAGCTGCATTTGTTGAGCTCCTCTGTGATTACAACAAGTTATTAATTAATAACGTCCACAGTAACATATTTGCAGCTATCATTCGTGGACCTTCCTCCCATTCTGATAACTTGAATTGCAAGTATGAAGAAATAATAAAGAACAATCATTACTGGATCAGTATTAGGACAGTGTGTACTGTTATCGTGCCCAGACACAAATATAAAGACAGATGCATTTAATAATCACTCTTTGATCAGAAATATACTGCAGAAAATAATGCCCACAATTATATTTCCTGCTGTCATTTATAGACACACCCTTATCCCAAACACTGTAATTGCTTCTAGCAAAACATAAATAGTAGAAACAATGAATGGGTCACTGCTGTAGGCAATGTGCACTTTTCCCATTGTTCACAGATATTAACACCTCAATTTATAGATTGCTCAATGTATTTTCATTTTATTTTTAAGCTTTAAAATTGCCCCACAACTTATATACTCAAGTATATACCGTAGTTTGTCAAGAGGAACTTTAAGGAATTATCATAGCAGATGTGTTGAAACAAATTCAAGCAACCTAAGTTCTGCCTAAACAAGAACAACAACATTGCTGAGGAAGACATCTACACGTGCATATAGAACAAATGAATGCTTCATGTGACACGTCAGAAGAAATACACACAGGGAAATATAGCTTGCATTCTTTTATAATTGTCAGAACTGTAGTTAATAATGGCACACTGAACATGATACTGTCAGAGGGAAATAATTTATCAAATTGTGACTTAAGAAAAGAACTAATAGATTTAAAGAATGAAGTTGGTGAAAATGTAGCCACCTGGATCAACAGTATGGGATCACATAGTAGTTCTTGGGAGGATTCTAACAGTGTCGAAGATGTCAACCAACTTATGCTATAAAACAGTAAAAGAATGCATAAGGTGTCAGCAGTAAATTATAATGATGAAAAAATAATTACACTAGCACCCTTCATTAGTTCATTGAATCTGAAAGAATATGACACATGGCGTGCAGCATATATCTTAGGCATGCAAAAGCAGTCTCTTACCAGATGTGAAACAAACCTGTGATCTATCCAGTCCTCATCTAGCTATAATGTAAGTAATGTAAGGTTTCTCTATGTGGGTATGTAAATGTTAGTATTCAGTGGAAGTTGGAATGCAACAAAAGAAAGATGGATTTGGTTGCAAATTTTTCAGATATAACAGCATTAAAAAAGTCACCATTATTAGGAAGCAAATCAAATAAATTCAGCATACTGAGATTGAAATGCTATTCAAGTGGAGTTTGAAATAAAGCTTTTCAGGAAGTGTACAGAAACAAGGTATGAAAAGAATAAACCTTAACAAGTCCAAATATTAATATTATTTAGGATACAAATATCCTAAAGGCAATATCAGCAAGAACTAGCTGAACTGTAACAGAAGGCATTACACTAATACTAAGTCCAACAACTAATATGGGACAAGACAGTGCTGACTGGCAGTATAGCTATGCAACATACTTTACGGGTTTAAAGAAAACTTACTAACGATGACCTGGTAAGATATAGCATTCTGTCAAGGGTAGGTATTTAGGTGACTTACCAATTTTGAGAGGCATTCTTGTTATAGGAGATTCTTTGAAATAAGGCCCTGATACTTTTTATTAGAAAAAAATAATTTAAAATAGAACCTGCAAGTAAAGGAGGAGGTTCTGGGAATTCTGAGGAAAAATACTAAAGGAATTATTCTCAGGCTGGTATAAACAACCTTGTATAGCAGAAGAACTTTTACAAGGGCAAGGCTTGTAAAGGCTCAAGGGCCATTAGCCTGGTACACACCTATGAACCTATGAACCTATGAACAAGGTCGAAGAGAAATTATAGCTAAACTGAGCATTCTTAAGGGCAAATGCATTAGTTATATTTTTAGGGTATATTACTTTATTTTTTTATTAATTCTAGTTTTATTTTTCATTTGTCAGCTAAGGCAGAGCAGTGATCTGTGTGGTCAAATTTCAGGTTCATTTTGGACAGATTACTTAGCTAATACAGTCTTTTCTTTCATCACCATCATCATTATCAACCCCCCTTTTCCCATTTTTCTATATGGGGTCAGGAGCATTGTGTTAACTGTCACCATCTGTCTCGATTCAGTGTCACACTGCTGCCATCTTTGACATTTATGCCTGACGATCACAGCTCTTCTCTCATACAATCCATTCACCTCTTTGCTGGACACCCTTGTTGCTTCTTACCTTCTTCCTGTCTGTCCCAAATTTTCTTCACCAGATTGCCTTCGCCTTTTCTGCATGTGTCCAAACCACCATAATCTGTTCTCTTTGATCTTTTCTGCAATTAGAGCTACTTTGGCTTCCCTTCTTATGTCCTCATTTTCTCATCTGTCCCACAGTGTGCATCCTATCACCCTTTTCAGCCACTTCATTTCCATCACCTCTAGCTTTCTCATCTGGTCTGCCTTTACTGCTCAGGTTTCTGCACCATACAGTAATACTGGTCACACCACTGTTTGTACACCTTACTTTTCAGTTTCTTTGGCATTCTTCTGACATGCACTATGCCTGACACTCCTGAGAGCACCCCGGCACTATTAGGTTTTACCTCATATCATGCGTTCCGGCCCCAAAACCCGGACCACACCACAAAAGGAGGGGGTGTATCCATATTCATAAAGGATACTCACACCTCCAGGTTGGTGGCAATGCACGAAGCTTCGGAAACCATCCAGGTGCAACTAACCATAGGCAAAACTGCTCTACAAATTGTAGCATGCTACAGGCCACCCTCTCAAACTCAGGAACCCCACACAGCCTTCCTGAAGACACTGGAGGGTATAAATGTATCTCCAAACACCATCATATTGGGTGACTTCAACTACCCGAATATAGACTGGGAACATTACTCAAGCCCTAACTTTCTAGCCCAACGGTTCCTGGAGTTCATAAATTCAAATGCCATGGAACAGCTAGTCACTGTTCCCACGAGAGGAGAAAATATACTAGATCTCATTGTCACAAACATGGGGACAAAATGCTCCACACCGAAGTATATCCCTCATTGGTGAGATCTGATCATAAACTAATCTCACTGGCAATCCACAACCCGCCCCCCCCCCAAGCAAAAAGACCATAGTGAAGAACTTCTCTAAAGCAAACTTCACACTACTCAAGACTGGTGTGGTATCCTTCAAGGCCCCTGAGTGAGAGGAAACCACAACCCAAGCTGCGGAAGCGCTTACAAATGCCTTGTATGAACACCTCCAGGACTGCATGGATCAGGCAATCCCAAATAAAACCAAGACTCTTTCCACAAAGGGCAAACGTCCAGTCTGGTGGACCCCAGCCATTAACAAACTTTACAATAATAGGAGAAAGCTATTACATGATAGAACAAAATCCATAAAAGGGAAGTCACCCCTGATCATTATTAGTAAAAAATACAAGCACTCATAAAATCAACTAAGGCCAATTTTGAGAGAAAATTGCCATGGATTCAAAGGACAATCATAAGGCCTTTTTCAGCTATGTTAGGAACCTGGGTGGAAACTCCCAGATATGCTCAGAATTAGTCCAAAATGATACAAAAATCACTGAACCCACAGACATTGCCAACATACTGGCAGACAGGTTCAGTGCAAACTTCACCCCTCTCCCCTAAAGGAGAGATAACTATCCCAGCTGAGTGTAGCCTCCCGGACATCTCAAATGCGCAGGTGAAAGCTGCTCTCTAAAGCTAAAACACAGCATCAATGGGACCGGATGGTGTCCCCGGCTGTGTGCTACACGAGCTAAATGAGGAATTAAACCCGCACATAAGGCAGCTGTTTAATCTCAGCCTTACCACAGGATACGTGCCCAAGGAGTGGCGACGGCAACTGTGGTCCCACTCCACAAAGGCGGTGCCTCTACGGACCCTGGTAATTACCCCATAAGCTTAACAAGTCTAGTCTGCAAAGCTATGGAGAGGATCATAATGGAGCTCATAAACAAAGATATAGGGACTTGCAGACATTGGACCCGACCCAGTTTGGCTTTGTCAAGGGAAGATCATGCCTTTGAACTTGGTTGACTTCTTCGAAACAGTCACCAAGGCCATTGATGAGGGAAAGGCAGTCCATACAGCCTACCTTGACCTTGCAAAGGCTTTCCACACAATACCCCACTCGGGCATTGTAGAAAAACTTACCAGCTTAAATGTAAACCCATATGTCACAAGATGGGTTGCAAACTGGCTTAAGGACAGAACCCACAGGGTTAGAGTTGCTGGCGCTGTGTCAGACTCCAAGCCGGTCACAAGTGGTGTCCCACAGGGCTCGGTCCTTGGCCCCCTATTGTTTGGCATCTACTTCTCAGAAGTACAGGCCAACATGGGAGGACTTTGGCTGACAAAGTTTGCAGACGACTGCAAACTGGGCCATAGTGGAAAGTGCATCGGACACGGATATCCTTCAGAAGGGACTCACGGAAACAGATAGCTGGTGCCAGAGCCATGGCCTGAAGTTAAACGCCAAAAAATGTATAGTCATACCCTTCGGGAAAAACAAGGTAACCCCAAGCTACCATATAGGTGGCAATCCACTAAGCACAGAAGAGGTTATCAGGGACCTGGGGACCCAGGTTGACAGTGGCCTTTCTTTGACACTCACATTGCTAAAGTGGTTAGAAAGACCTTCTACATTGCCCACCTGATCATGAAGGGATTCACATCCAGATCTAGTGAGGTCATTGTTCCCTGTACTCTTCACTTATCAGACCAATGATCGAGTACAATGCCCCATTCGGGATGTATCTCACCCGACATCTGCAGCAATTGGAGAGACCCCAAAAGTTCCTCACCAAAAGGATAAAGGGACTCCAAAATCTGTCATATGCTGCCAGATTGAAGAAACTCCAGCTCTATTCAGTCGCATACCGTCTGCTCAGAGGTGACATGTGCCTGACATACAAGGCCATGTCCAACCCGGAATTAATGGACATGCTCCACCTCAAAAATCCAAATCCACCAAAACCACTAGAGCAAGCGACTTAAACCTTAGCACGGATATAAATAGGACGTGCTGGAGGGATAGATTTATCACTCAGAGACTCCCTATGCTGTGGAATAAAATCCCGGTCCATGTGAGGCAGAGCACCTCGCTGACTCTGTTCAAGAGAAATCTAGACCTGTGGATGGGAGATCGTAGGTTTACCCCAGGAATCATCTCTGTGTCACTGCTGGACAGAGGCACAACAAACTAATGGGCACAGTATTTTTTCATATAAGGGGTGGCGTAAGCCACAATAATTTGGGCTAGGCTTATAAATGCCTTAGGGCAGATAGCCTAGTATAAACCTATGAACCTATGAACCTATGAACCTATGTCAGTTGGCTTTAGCACCTCTGATTCTAGCTTTGGCTTCTTCATTCAGACATTCAGACTTCCCTTTTCATCAATCACCCCTCCAAGATATTTAAAGTTATTAACCTGTTCAACCATGTTCTACCTCAATTCTCAGCTTCTTCTGATTTCCCCAATTTTCTGTTTCACCCCACGTTTCTTCAGTTTTGCATTCCATTCTCCTATCCTTTGCCGAAGTTCTTGCTCAGAGTCTGCCTGGAATGCCACATCATCTGTATACAGCAACTTTTTCCCCTCTGACCTGTTTGCTAATGAAGTCCATCACCAGTATGAACAGCAGTGGGCTTAGAGCTGAACCCTGGTGTATACCCATTCCCACTGAGAACCCCTCTGTTAGGCCGAGCAGTGTTCATACTTGAGTCATTGGGTCCTTGTACATAGCCTGCACTAATTCTACCAATGTTTCTGGGACATTGAACCACCGCAGTACTGCCCAAATCAGCTTTCTTGGGACCCTGTCATATAATTTATCCAAGTCTAGGAATGACCAGTTGGACTTTCCTCATCTCTAGCTGCTTCTCCACTATCTGTCTCACTGCAAGCATCAGGTCAATTATGCTGCATCTTGATCTGAATCTGAACTGCTCATCTCCCATCTTACCTTCCACTACTCTGCATATCCATTTATCAATCACCCTCTCCAGAACTTTCATCCAGTGTGACAGGGGTTTGATACCTCTGTACTGCCCACAGTTGTGGATGTCCTCTTTGTTCTTGTACACTGGCATGGGTATGCTTATTCGCCAGTCATCTGGGATATGCCTTTTTCTCCACACTGCTATAAGTACCCTCAGGAGCCATTTCTCCCTTATCTCACCCAGCATCCTTATCATATCTGCTGTGACATCATCTGACCCTGCTGCTTTCCCTGACTTCATTCCCTAAGTCCTATTCTTACTTCTTCTAGGGTGGGCTCCTCTTCTTCTCTTAATGTAGGCTGTGTCTGGGGCAGTACAACATCTGTGGGGTTTTCTTCATTCAGAAGCTGCTGGAAGTACTCCTTCCATCTGCCCTTGATGTCCTGTGAACTGGTCAGCAGGCTGTTGCTAGCATCCCTTATGAAGGGTGTCTGACTATCTTCTTTATTTTTCTGTCTTTGCCTTGCAACCTGATATAGTTTCTTTGTGCCACCTACTGAAACACTTTCAGGAAGCTGGTAGGGTGCCTCCAAGATATTGCTTGCTATTGAAACTCCTTTCTTAGCTTCTTTGTTAGCCAACCAGTAATCCTTCCTAGCCAAGTCCATCTTTTCTATCTCCCACTTTTTCCTGCACTCTTTCTTTCTTTTGATAACTTCCTGGACTTCTGCAGTTCACCACCAGCTTTCCTTATGCACTCTATTTCCATACCTGGCTCAGCCACATATCTATGCTGTAGTCTTCACACATGCTGTTTTGAGGCGCTGTCATTTTTCTTCAACTCCATCTATTTCCTCATCTTGGGTTGCTAGATCCTTGAGTAATTCCCTGAACTGTTGTACTTTTCTCTTCAGTCAACTTCCAGGTTTTCATCCTGGTCTCTGTTGACCTTAGTGCCTTTTCTGACCATTGCTTGCAGCTCTTTGTGGCAACCATTGGTTTATACTGTGGACCAATTTTTACACCAGGGATGACTTTGCAATTTCTGATTCTACCTTAGTGCCCTTTATTTCCTAGGAGAAAGTCCACTTGAATTGCATGTTGGCCACTCTTGTATGTGATCTTAAGACTGTCTGAACCATGTGTTAGCTAGACAGAAGTCTAGAATGGCCTCTCCTATATTTCTGTTGCCCCACCCATGTGGACCCAGGCAATACTCATATCCTACTCTGTCTGTCCTGATGTGTGCACAAGTCACCCATTATCAACATCAATTCCTGTTGTCTTACTTATCTAGTAGGTCCTGCAACTGTTGTATAAATACACTCTTTTCCTCACTGTCACAACCCTGCTGTGGGGCACAGGCTGAGATTATGAATACTGCCCTATCATTACACTGGAGTCTGATTGCCACAAGTCTGTCATTAATTCTGATGATATCTTCTGAAGCCTCTATTTCACTACAATTCACACATTATTTCTAGCCTGTCCTTCGCCCGAGTAGTGGACTTTGGATCCCAAGCCAAGTGTCTTTGTTGCATTGCCCTTCCATCTTGGATCTTGGATACATATCATCATGTTATCCATTTCCTTGCTCCATCCTGTCAGTGAACCTACAGTAAGTGTAGCAATTCTTAGTTCACTTTTGGCAGGTTAATTGGTTGAGTTTTATGTCCAGCTTTGGCTCAACAGAGCTATCCTAGGTAACCCAGGCTGGGCAACTGGACATTTGCTGGCCAGTAGCTTATTCACCCAGTGCTGCTAGGTTTTATGGCAGGCACACACTGGCCAATAGGGGCACATACACCCCTCCCACTGTTAGCATGGGTCCCTGATGTAAGTCAGAGTAGGCCTGGTCCACTTATCACCGGTAACTACCCATGCCCATTTCCTGACATTAGTCAACATGACCAAATCACCTAGAGTTGTATTTTACACTGTCAAGTGGCTAGCCCTGCCATGGCATGCAGTCTGTGATCCATGTCTATCTTAAGGATACTGTGCACCAATGTAGATGCCCAAAGTGGTTGGTCCATACAAATCTTCCCCCTTATAGGCACCATGTAGAGTCTGTGCTACTGCCCACAGCTCCATTCATTGGTGAGTCTGAGATGGAAACTCTTAGCATAATTTTTAGAGGTGGGAAGAACCTCACAGGGACACAGGGAGAACATACAAACTCCAGGCAGTGGACAGAGGTCAGGATTGAACCTTGTACCTTGTGCATCAGAGGTGAAGACCTTAACCATTACAGCAACTGGTCTTTCTACCAACTGGTACAGTTTAAGATCACGCATTCATTGTTGTAGTGTAAGTTTAGGAGAATGGGAAAGTAGCACTGAAACTCAAAGCATCATAAGTCCATGGCAGGTCAGAAGGTTATTGACCTGAGGGTCTTTCCAAGCCTAGCTTATTACATCCATTATATTTCAAGAGAAAAAGTCCAGTCAGTGCCCAAGATTATTATTAGTAATGACTCCCCATGTCCAAGAGGGGATGTATTCCTAACAGAAATTTGCAGTTTCCTATCCATTCATCTTGGCTTCTTTTGAACAAAGCCATAAAGGTGCTCTGCTTAACATGAATTGGTAGAGTATTCCACAGAGCAACCTCTGTGAGATGAATTTGTCTCTCCAACATGTCTTATTAGAGATGTCGTTGTCCCCGTTTAATCAGTCACTATTGGGCAATAATGCTCCCTTTGGCATGTAATGTCCAGAGAATCATGAGACAGCTGGAACACCCACAGAGATACTCTTTTGAAGGATACAAGACCTAAACAATATATCCTACATGCCCTGACTCAGAACTGTCACTATACTTAATATCCTAAACTGCTAAGAGGTGACATGTTGGGGTTGTGGCCTAATGGTTAAGGTGTTTGTCTTGCAAACACAAGGTGCAGTGTTTGAGTCTCACAAGAGATAATTGGCTAGGCTTAAAATGGCTCGCAAGGGCAGTTAGCTTAGTACTAATCTATGAACTCTATGAACTATGTATGCCATAAAAATACTGATGGACATACTGCTCAACCAGACATTCTACAAAAAAAGGTTGTCAGATGTATTTGCTCAGTCTAGTATATTAAGAACACTAGTGTATAATGCATCTAGATTTAACAGTCTCCTGCAATTGTCCTCATTAGATCTTGAAGAATCCCTTAGAATTCCCAGTCAGGCTGAAAGATATAACCTTTCTTTATACAAATACTGCATGAATCTCAACAGTAAGTTACAAAACAAAATTACCAAAGTTTACAGTCAATAAAATTAAGAGGAAATCAAAGTACTGAGCATATGTGCATTATAAATACAGCACTGTAAAGAAAAGGTCTGCTTATAACTAGGTCCTGAGGGATTGTTTAAATATTTTAATAGTTAAGCAGCTTCCTTTCCCCTGATGCAAACAAATCCTCAGAGCTTAGCCTACAGAAGTATAAACACCAGAATGTCTAAATAAACCTGAATTTCTTTCAATGACTTATTGATAAAGAAATATGATCAGTATAAAAAGCAAGATGTTGTTTCTCCCTGGGGTATTTTGCAAGACCACAGAGGAACACTAGTCATGTCCACCTGCTCCTTTGTTGCGTCACATTGGTATCCCCTTCATTCATTCATGGATTACCAAGGCTCTTATGTTCATCAGCTTCAGCAGGCATATAACATTTTCTATGTGATATAACACAGGTGAGAACACTGCCTCACATTCTGGGAATCAGAAAAAAACACAATTTATTAAAGCAACGAGACACTATAAGCTTTGCTTACAATTACTGTAATGTAATGGATCTGAAAGCAAGGGAAGGGCATAATGGTATAACTAACAGTTCAGATCACAAGGAAGAAAATGTGCTATTAAATGGCTGACTCATTTCCAGGATTTTATCAGGAAAATACTAGTGAGCTGGTAAAATTACTTATAGTGGGTGGATAACAACTGCTTCCTAAGTAGGTACATAATTGAAGGGAAGGTAGATGAAAGATAAATGGATAGAATAATATAATGAAAGACTACTTATTCTAGTAGGTAAAATCCAAAGCAATAACACACGCGCGCACACACACACACACACACACACACACACACACACACACACACACACACACACACACACACACAAAAAAATAGATATGCCAGGACATTCCCAACATAGAAAACCAGAAGAAGTTTACATTGGTAGAAAGAGCTGCTAACAGTTTAAGATCACACATTAATTACTGTAGTGTAACTTTAGGATGATGGGAAAGCAGCACCAGCCATTCTAGAAAAAAAGGTTGCCAGATATGTTTGCTCAGTCTAGTATATTAAGAACACTATAATGTATTATAATGTATAATGTATCTTGATTTACTAGCCTCTTGCAATTATCCTTACTCAATCTTGAAGAATCATTTGGTATTCCCAGTCAGGCTGAAAGATATAAGCTTGTCTGCATGCCCTAGTTCTTCCCTATGGCCTCTTCCAAACAGAACATATCTGGTACCCAACAGCATCCCCACTAAGTACATAAACCACCTCAACTCAGTTACAGCTACTAAAGAACCATTCCAGTATATGCTGAACTTCAGTTATAGCCACAGAGGAGCCATTCCACTGCATGTCGAACTTCCATACCAGTGACCTAAGACCCATTCAACTACATGTTGACGTCCAGTTACAGTCACCAAAGAGCCATTCCATGCTTGCTGGAGTTTGGTTATAGTCAGCAAAGAAACACTGTACTGCACACTGGAGCAGATTTTTACTAGAGACCAAGATAACGCTTGCAAACAAATCTGCAATCTTCCATTCCCATGTTGAATAATTTCCAATCCGCAGCTGCACTTTGATAGTTTTTCTGCATGGAAATTATGAATAGGAGGAGATAAAAATACATATATGGAGGATTCCTATACCCATCTTAAAGATATCCAAACAAATGCCTAAAATATGGGCATTAGTCTCACCCTAAAATGAGCAAATTGCACACTTCACTGGTCCCGTGACTCCATACTGCTGTAACACCTCCTACACGACATTCCATGGAATGCAGTCATATGCTTCCTCGAAGTCCACAAAACACATATAAACAATACTGCCAAACTGCTTTGACCCTGACAATATCAGTGGAAGAATAAAGAGTTGATCCAGTGATTTACAATTATGACGGCATCTTCATTGTTCCTGCAGTCTTACCTATCAGATGAAGTTTCATTATTGCCATGCTGGCAAAGGCTTCCTAAGAAGGAGTGTAACCCTTTTTTAATTAGAAGCAACCATCCTATTCCCCTTTTGTGGAATTAAAAAAAAAAAGAAAGAAAAACATGTTCCAAGTTTGTCTGTATATGGCTGTTTTGATAGAAAAGACATAGGCTGAAGTGCAAAAATTATTTACCCTTGTTTGGTGTACCAAAAGACATTTTTTTTCTCATTTTAAAATCACTTATTAGATATTAAACCAGCAGAATAATCTTTAGAGATCTTCGAGAAAGCCCTGATTGATAGTTGGATAAAATATAGAAAGGTTAAATAGAATGACATCATAAGCATTAAAGATGAGGTTAGAGAGGTGAAGATCTAAGGATACAAAGTTGAAGAGGAACCTAAATGCAGTGGAACAAGAACGGAGTCAAGGGAACCTCTAGAGCTTAAGGGGTGGACTAAATCTAACTTTAACAATAAAACCAGTATGTCTGGTAAATGTAAAACCAGGAAAGGCCTGTGAGACCAAAGTTACCGGATATTAAAGGACTAATCGATAAGCTGTGGATAACTAGGTTAAGGACTATTTTCAGGTAAATAAACCACCATCATTAAGTAAATCATTGTCCATATCTCTTGGATGGAATCAGTGAAAGAGGGGTACAGTCTGGGTACGTCTACTTGGAGTGACTAATGCTAATATATTAAAAGGATGTTGCTATTATTTAGATAATCAAATGTATGATGGTAGTCCGCATTCTCCTGAAATCTTCTTAAGGTTGGTAGTAAGAATATGGGCCTATTATCAGCAGTGGTACTTGAGGAATTGGTCTTAGTGTGAGAGAAGATAAAGGCCTCTTTGTAATGGAAAGATAGATTGGCAAAGAAGATGAGAAATGAAATCTTTACACGGCTTTATGATGCATGAAAAAAATGCAGTAATTTCATGGCTCTCTATAGCTGGATAGACTACCTAGCATTTTTTAAAAATATTTTTCAGATAAATTATTCTTCTTTAAAAGGGAGCAAGGACATAGCCACTTAGGGGAGACAAACTATTAATGACCGGAAGTAGAATTAATAAGGATATAAGAGAATTCATGTTTAAAATCTTCTATGGGGAAGGTTGAATTAGGCCATTTTTTTTGTTTCTCTTTATTTCCGATTTTCTAATTGCATTGACTTTGGACCAGAGCATTTTGTGAGGCTTGAAAGTGTCTGGATTGTCTTTCTCTACAGAAGCAGGTGTTTTACCTTCTTCTACTTCTTCTTCTAGTCCTTCTTGATCAGATTTCTAAGCTCTGCACTTGTGTCCTCAGGTCTTTGTCGGAATATTTTTAAATAGTGCACAGACTGATTTCTAAGACTGAGTAACCAGAAAAACTCCAGAGACATGCCAGAAGTCTAAACCTCAAAATGCACGCACTCACGGCACTCCTTAGCATGGAGCAAATCGATATCTGTGCAGTAACAAAAACCTGGTTCAAAGCTCCAGAGAGCACCCCAGCACTACCAGGCTACAGCTCATACCATAATTTTCAGCCCCAGAACCCGGACCAAAATACAAAAGGAGGGGGTGTATCCATTTTCATAAAGGATACCCACACCTCCAGGTTAGTAGCACAGCATGAGGCCTCAGAGACCATCCATGTGCAACTAACAGTGGGAAAAGCTGCTTTTCAGATCATAGCATGCTGCCTACCTTGCCTCAGGACCCCCACTCAGCATTCCTGAGAACACTGGAAAATATAAAGGTCCTACCTAACACCATGATATTGGGAGATTTCAACTACCCAAACATTGACTGGGATAACTACTTAAGTACAAACTCCTTTGCCCAATGCTTCCTAGAGTTTATAAACTCAAACGCCCTAGAACAGCTGGTCACCACGTCCACAAGAGGTGACAACATACTGGACCTGGACCTGATCATCACCAACATGGGGGATCAGTGCTCCACACCAGAGGTAAACCCCTCGTTGGCAAGATCGGATCATAAACTAATCACACTGGACATCCACATCCCGACCCCACCCCCAGTCAAGGAAACCACTGTGAAAATCTTTTCAAAAGCAAACTTCACACTTCTCAAGACCGAGGTGGAAAGTTTCAAAGCCCCCTTGCTAAATGATAATGCTACCCAAACCGCAGAATCCTTTACAAGTGCATTCTATGAGCATCTACAGGGATGCATGGATCGAGCCATCCCAAGTAAAACCCAGACTCACTCCTCCAAAAAGAGGAAACCAGTCTGGTGGTCCCCAGCCATAAATAAGCTATACAACAGAAGGAGGAAACTACTACATGATAGAGCAAAATTTCAAAAAGGAAAGGCATCACTGATCATTATTAGCAAGAAATTACGATCACTCATAAAATCATCCAAGGCCAGTTTCGAAAGAAAAATTAAAAAAACAAAAAACAAACTGGTGAAAAAAACACCCTTGCAGGCCCAGCTCCTTTAAACTCCTGGATTCAGATAGATGTATGCAAAGTTCTTTATAATCCACAGGTTATGTTGTAAACAAGAACTCCAATAAACGAAAAAAACAAATTGAAATTTTATTAAGCTTAAAAACAAGCTTTTCTTCGGTGCTCTGCACCAACTTCCTCAGAAAAACAAACTGCACCACATATTTGTCTCACTATAAATACGTCACTACTCCACTCAAATGCGCCCCCTAGCGGCTCCCCTTTAAAAAGCACATAATTACACTTTGAAAATTTTTAACTAAGAAGCGGCCAAAATGTTCAACAATTTGGTATCTACTACTCATACCTGCCATCAATGCTGGTAAACCTATGATGCTCCAAATATTGAATTTTAAAGCCACCATAATTACATATAAATACAAATGATCAAATGTGTCAATAGCCATAAGAAAAATTATGATGTATTTTAAAAATAAGTATAAAAGTGAGAAGAAAATTCCCACAAGTGTTAATATAAACATTAATATAAACAATAAATAGTGAACACAGAAATGAAATAAAAAATGGTAAAACCCAAAAATATGTTCCCAGATGGCATTGTCACTCCAGGGGGCTTCACCTCACTAGGCTTCTCAAATTGAGAAAGCAACTGATGGAAAGCATGCTAATAAGTCCAGGTAAATGGTAAGCTTCCAACTTAAGTTGCCACATCACCTCCTTGCATTCAAGTCTTAATTTACAGTCATCGATCAGCCAAACCAAGAGTTTATGGGGGGGACCCGATTCTTTAAGACTTGAATGCAAGGAGTTGATGTGGCAACTTAAGTTTAAAATACATCATAATTTTTCTTATGGCTATTGACACATTTGATCATTTGTATTTATATGTAATTATGGTGGCTTTAAAATTCAATATTTGGAGCATCATAGGTTTACCAGCATTGATGGCAGGTATTCGTAGTAGATACCAAATTGTTGAACATTTTGGCCACTTCTTAGTTAAAAATTTTCAAAGTGTAATTATGTGCTTTTTAAAGGGGAGCCGCTAGGGGTGCATTTGAGTGGAGTAGTGATGTATTTATAGTGAGACAAATGTGTGGTGCAGTTTGTTTTTCTGAGGAAGTTGGTGCAGAGCACCAACGAAAAGCTTGTTTTTAAGCTTAATAAAATTTCAATTTGGTTTTTTCATTTATTGGCGTTCTTGTTTACAACATAACCTGTGGATTATAAAGAACTTTGCACACATCTATCTGAATCCAGGAGTTTAAAGGCGCTGGGCCTGCAAGGGTGGTTTTTTCACCAGTTCGAAAGAAAAATTGCCAAGGACTCTAAAGATAACCAGAAAGCCTTCTTTAGCTATGTCAAAAATCTAGGTGACAGCTCTCAGATATGCTCTGAGCTAGTGCAAAATGGCAAAAAATACACTGAACCAACTGACATTGCCAACATCCTGGCTGACAAGTTCAGTATAGACTTCACCCCCCTCACCCCCAAAAGGGCCCGTGTCCATCCCAGAAGAATGCAAAGCCCCAGACATCACAGACATGCAGGTAAAAACAGCCCTCTCCAAAGCTAAGAACACAGCATCAATGGGACCGGTTGGTGTCCCAGGCTGCGTCTTACACGAGCTACAAAAGGAACTAAACCCTCACCTAAATTCACTGTTGAGACTCAGCCTTACCACAGGCTATGTACCTAAAGAATGGTGTACAGCAACAGTCATCCCGCTCCAAAAAGGTGGTGCCACAACAGAACCTGGGAACTATTGCCCTATAAGCCTGACTAGCCTGGTCTGCAAAGCTATGGAGCAAATCATCATGGAACTCATAAACAGAGACATTGGAAACCTCCAGACACTGGACCCTACCCAATTCGGCTTTGTTAAAGGCAGATCCTGCCTGCTAAACCTAGTTGACTTCTTTGAAACAGTTGCCAATGCCATAGATGAAGGGAATGTAGTCCACACAGCCTACCTGGACCTAGCTAAGGCCTTTGACACCATTCCCCACTTTGGCATCATAGATAAGCTCATCAGCTTGAACATTAACCCCTATATCACGAGATGGGTGGCCAACTGGCTCATGGATAGAACACACATGGCCAGAGTCTCAGGTGCCATGTCTGACTCTAAACCAGTTACAAGTGGCGTCCCACAGGGCTTGGTCCTGGGACCCCTCCTGTTTGGTTTATACTTCTATGAGGTACAGGCAAGCACAGGAGGACTATGGCTGACCAAGTTCGCAGATGACTGCAAACTGGGGGTCATAATCGACTCCCCGGCTGACACAGACATCCTCCAGAAGGGTCTTACAGATACAGATACCTGGTGTCAAAACCATGGCCTCAAGCTGAATGCCAAAAAATGCATAGTCATCCCCTTTGGAAAAAACAAAGTGCCCATGAATTTTCACATAGGAAGTAATCCACTAAGTACGCAAGATGTAATTAGGGACCTGGGGACCCAGGTAGATAGCAACCTCTCTTTTGATAATCACATTGCCAAAGTGGTTAGAAATGTATTCTATGTAGCCCACCTAATCACGAAAGGGTTTGCCTCTAGATCAAGAGAGGTCATTGTGCCCCTCTACTCATCACTCATTAGGCCCATAATAGAGTACAATGCCCCATTTGGAATGTACCTTACTTGACACCTGCAACAGCTGGAAAGACCACAGAAGTACCTCACCAAGAGGATCATGGGCCTTAAAGTGATGCCCTATGCAGCTCAGCTAAAGAAACTCCAGCTCTACTCGGTTGCTTACCACCTGCTCAGAGGTGATCTCTGCCTGATGTATAAGGCCATGTCCAACCTGGAATTAATGGACATGCTCCACCTCAAGAAAACCAAATCTCTTAGAGCCACATGCTCCAGTGAACTAAACCTCAGCACAACAATAAACAGGATATGTCGGAGGGATAGATTCCTGTCCCAGAGACTTCCCTCGCTCTGGAATACAATCCTAGTCTATGTTAGGCAGAGCCCCTCGCTGACTCTCTTCAAGCGAAATCTTGACGAGTGGATGGGAAATCATAAATTTACCCCTAGGATCACTTCAGTGGCCCTGCTAGACAGAGGCCCAGGAAACTAATTTAAAAGGGAGGCGAAAGCCAACACATTTTGGCTAGGCTTATAAATGCCCTTGGGCCGATAGCCTAGTACCTACCTATGAACCTATGCAATGTTCCTATTCTGTGCTGGAGTTGTATCTCTCAGTATTTGAGATAGATATTTTATTTTGTAAGTTCAATAAAATGTTATCAGTTGTTACACAGGCTAAGTTGGCAGTAGGTGACTAGATAAAGGGGACCGATCAGTGCAAAATATATCCTTACTAAGGGAATACATATTTTCATCTCATTTATTTCTAAGGGTATAGAGTGCTGAGGTAGTGTTCTTGATAACTAGATCCCACAACCCAGCTATAATATATTTTATATTGATAGACTAAATAAAGACCAGGAAGAATTTCAAGAACTTGTTTGGAGAGTTAGTCCCAACAACTGTCTACACTCAGCCAGTTGCACTTGCCAGATAGTCATGGACTGTACCCCCCACCCCAAAGTGTACCGCAGAATAAATACAGCATCCAGCGCTGTAAACATATACAGACTTGTGTTTTATTCAGTATAGTCATGGACTGCACACAGCACCCCAAAGACTACAGCAGAATAAATACAACATCCAGCCCAGTTTGTTCTGTTATCCTAGTAGTGCTCTGTTGAAAATAGTACCAAGTTTAATGTCTGCTCTTTGCTTGGCCAGTACTTAGTGGTCCGTTTTTTTGACTGTTTTAACTAAAATCAAAAATACCATCCACTGCCCCTTAATCCTTCCCCTCC
Source organism: Protopterus annectens (assembly GCF_019279795.1). Lineage (NCBI taxonomy): Eukaryota > Metazoa > Chordata > Ceratodontiformes > Protopteridae > Protopterus > Protopterus annectens. Next base: position 1,812,312,350 of record NC_056728.1, on the reverse strand, counting down.
CCTTCTCGCTAATTAATGAGCTACACTCTTCTCTTGCTGAATAGCTGCACTTCCTTAATTCCTCTTTCTAGCTACTGCTTTTGTGACACTCTCCCTCTTTGCCTGTATGACATTTCTGTGTCAGTTTGCTTCTTCCCTTTTCCATGCCCTGAAGTTTTCACTAAGTAATAAACAAACAACTTGTACTTTGAATATTAAATGCAGTTAGCCTTAAAAGTGGTTAAGAAAAAATTATTTTCTCATTTTTCCAAACTTTCTTTTTATTAACTACCTCATTCTACTACTTATCTCACACACCTTTGTAGTTCATGTACTCATAATGCACTTAAATCTCTTCTTTCATCTCAATAATTCAATATAATTTTATTGTCCATTCCTATATAACTTTTAGGCTTACGGATATTTTTTCTTTTACCCACAGCAGCTGTGCCACCTTTTCAGACCACTATATTCCCCTAACCTACCTCTTATTCTTACCCACACCCAATTTATCTAAACTTATAACATTCTATCCCCCACCCCTACAACAAAATAATCAACCAAACTCACTGAGACATACAACTGGCCTAACTGCTCAACTTGCAAACTCATAGCACATGCCCAGCTTACTCACTTTTCCCAATCTACTCCAACAAAATAGCGATATGACTTCCATTCAGCTAACTCTCTGTTCCCCTAACTTATGTATAATATGCTACTCCTCCAGTCTGCTTTCACAGTTATACTAAGCATACTCACCATTGCCGCATCCTACCATACCCCCTGCCCACATCACTCTATTATCCCCACTTCTATACTCCTAGTCAAACACCCAGCCACCAACTACAAAATTGCACACAGTCTCTACATATTAGAAACTCAGGCTCTCTTCAGTTACAGCTACATCAAAGAGAATGACCAGACCCATATATCATTATCAGACTTAAGAGATAAATAAAGAAAAATGGTACAACCTCTCTCACCACACTTACACTCTCCCACTTTGTGGAGACATCCATCAAAAACCTGAACCATACCTTCAAATCAACCAAACCCCATCTAACCAATCAGCCCCTACCATTTCCAACACTCAACCCACTAATTCTAACCATAACCTACTATTAATAAATATAAACCTTAGAAGCCTCTACAACAAAATTCCTGATCTCCATGCAGACATTGCAGCACACAACCCAGGCATTCTAATCATTACTGAAACTTGGCTAAAACCAAACACTAAAGATGAAGAAATCCTTCCAACATAATACAATACAAGAAGAAATGATAGTGTACTCAAAAAAGATGGTGAGGTTGCAATACCTTTAAAAAACACACTAAACATCACCAGATACCCACTAGGCTCCCCATCTATCCCAGTACAGAAATATTTATTATCCTCCTATGTCTGAACAAACACAAAACTGCTTGCATTGCTGCTTTATATATTCCCCCGGGCAACAAAATTCCCATTCTCGAAGGCCTCCTTCAATGTCTTTTTACTAATATAAATAAAGAAACTATTATACTTGGGGATGTGACTATAGACTATTTACTTGTAAAGACTAACTCCCCTACGCACTCTGTTGACCTGTTCAATTTCACTCAAGTAATCACCTCACCCACTAGAATCAACAATCACAGTAACAGGCACTAACTACTAGATGGCCTCCTTACTTGCAAACATAAATACCTTTGGCTGTCTCCCAGAAAACATCAGTGACCATCCCCCCACATTTATTATAAGACAAACTAATCACACCCCCAAACATACAGTATTAAAACATGTATGTAGACTCTTCTCTTTTAACAAAGACACCTTTATAAAATACTTTTCCAAGTACAGCTGGAATACTCTAAATAACTGCCACTAGAAGATGCTGTTACCCATTTCAGTAAAACATTCCTTAACGTGCTAAATGAGTTGGCTCCCATAAGAGCAAAAAGAACCAAAAATAACCTGTTCCATGGCTCAACAAATAAACTAAGCAGCTCAGGCCAGATAGAGACAAAGCGTGGAAGATTTGGTATAAAGACAGAACAACAAAAGTGGCAAGTTTTTAGACAATTTAGAAATCAAAGTAAACAACTGGTTAAACTAGACAAAACTGCATTCTTTCACTCACTTCAAGGTAAGCATCACCACAATTTTAAGCAATTCTGTAAAACCATAAAATCCCTACTATACCCCGGACAAACCACCATCCTATCTCCTACCAGAAACAACACAGATCCCATTGCCACCCAGTTCAACGCACACTTCATTCAATCTGTTTTCTCCTTACTATAATCTAGTCCACCCTCCCATCCCTCTATTTCCAATAACAATATTCACAATACCCTTCTTTTTTTCTTTCCACCAAATACCTACCACAACTATCAAAAATTACCTTAAAAAAACTGAAAACCACTGCACCAGCTGCTGACAAACTTCCACTCAAGTATGTTAAGCTAGTTTCCAATGTCCTTGCATACCCCATCTCAATACTCAGACAGAACTATTACAGAAAACTATGTTCCCCCCATCTGGAAGAAATCATGCATTATACCACTTCACAAAGGTGGATCAACCACAGACCTCTCCATCTACTGCTCCATTGCAATTCTCTCGTCTCTGTGCAAAATCATAGAAAGATGCATACACTCCTATCTCCTAACCCATCTCATAAACAAACTACTCTCCCCCATATAACTTGACTTTTAACCATCCCACAGCACAACAGCTCTGCTTCATTTCCCATAAACCATAAATACCAACAGAAACAATGGTAACCTAATATCCTCCCTGTTCCTGGATCTGTAAAAAGCATCTGACACAGTATTCTACCAACTGCTAATCAGTGAGCTATCTTCCCTATCATTGTCTCATTCAGGTCTTAATTGTTCCTGTAGCTATCTCTGCAACAGACAGTAGGCCATGAAATGGAATCAGGACCTATCCCTCTTCCTTCCTGTTTCCGTTGGTATACCACAAGGGTAACATATAGGCCCAGTACGTTTCAATATTTTCAAAAACAGCCTGTGCAAAACCAGCAAACCTGCCACCTCGATGTCATATGCTAATGATGCTGCCATCATCTGCTCAACCTCAGTCCCAACACTACTTCAACAAATGACTTAAGACACCTTCACTTCCATAAAATTATGGCTAAAGGCTCATCAGCTAATTCTAAATGCCAGAAAGTCTATTGAACATTTGCAGTTACTTGTCTGTGAGAAGTAGTAAGAAAGGGAGCTAGAGGACCTAGGTAAGTGGGGGAGGGGTGAAAAATAGTATGGAGTTAATAAAAAGGTGAGAGGAGAGAAAGTAAGGGTGTAAAGGGATTATAGACAAAGAGGGAAATAAAAGAGTCATAAAATGAAGATGAAGAATCTAAAATAAGTGACACTCTATCGTGAGTTAGTCTTCTGTAAAAACTGTATTTTAAGAACAAATCCCTTCTATATGCCTATTGTGTGGGCTCTGAATTCAGCATGAATCAGTCTTTTCAGCTTCCAGTTTTCTATCCCAGGCAAGAAGAGAAAGTGAAAAAAATTTGCATTGCCTGGCAATAGACATGAGTATTAAATGCAATAAACACAATAGGCAGATGGATTGATTTACATTTTTTCCATAAACAGTGTTACTGGTAAATTTCTGTATAGTCCAGTGCCTTAAACTGTAGTAGAAGTTCAATAGTGAGAGAATTGTCTCTGCTCCAGTTTGTGCTTCAGTGCTTTTATATTCTGCTTATCATTTACCTGTTCAAATTGCATTCTGTGTCTGCCCCACCCCCCACTAACACATTAAGCTAAAGTTTCAGAAAGAGCTCCAGTACTGACTTTATTTGATTGGATGCCTCTCTACCTAGCCTTCTTGAAATATTTCCCCAACTGTCCTACACTTTTGCTGTGGTAGTTGTATTAGGCTGTGTTTCTGGCCTCCACTCCTACTGGTAATCTGATTTCCAAACTCCTTCCCTTGATTCTTTATTTGCCGTTGTCTGTTGTATAAGTTATTCATGTGCTCTTCCGACCCATTGTTTTCCATAGATCTCTGATACTGAGTGCCCACCCAGCAGACCAGTATTGTTTTGGAGTAAACCTCCTTTACTACATATTGTCACCTCCGCCTTTTCCTAGAGCTCCACAAAGCTTGGAGTGCCAGCCTGCATTCCAAAAGTGTTTTACTTGTATTATTGCCATCCAGGCAAAGCTAAGTACCTTCTATTGTTAAATTGCACTTGCTTAAGTTATTTTGAGTCATCACTAATATTTCTTGCTTTTATGTATGCATTTCACTGTATTTTTTTTTTTGTAAAAAGAATTGCTCTTCCTCTCACTGTTACTGCTGTAAGACTGTTCATGAAATTGCCTTCAACAAGGGATTTTCAGCTAGCTGTTTAGTTTGTGGTAACATTGCATGTGTGAATCTCTTCTACTGTATTTTATATTAGGATAACTGGATTTATTGATCTTGTAGCAGGAGACATTTGTGTGGCTTATGTCAGTTGGAAAATACACAAACGGACTCATAGTCTAGTCATTTTATTGGCCAGAGGGCTCATTATTTAGTTTTCTGTTTCTGTGTTGCTATAAATTTTGCTCATTTGTGTAGGTTAGCCCTGTACAGTAGCAAACACCTAGAAAGAAAATTTTCCCTGTTCAATGATCCATAAAACTGTAACACAATATAGAGCAAACACCTTGTGTGCTGACAAGCTTAGAGCAGCTTATTGGGTGTTGAGTGGTAATGCCTACAGATTTAGTACAATGCAGTATTTTGTGAACATTAAAGTTATTAGAGTTTAGGACTGTTTAGCATAATTTGCCCCAGTAAAGCACACTTATTAGTCTGCAGCAAATGTTGGACAGTATGGATATGCAATTTCATAACTTCTCTGCAGCCAGCTTGATGGATATGGGCATCTTGAAACAATGTAGCAATTGTCTCGTGTTTACCGACAACCACTTAATCCATAAAGAAGCAGACACAGTATGCAAGAGGTGTACTTACACAATGATACCAGAGGCTAAACCATCACATACAAGTACACATCCAGTAATTCAAACCATGCACACAACAACCATCTCACATAGCATCCAACACACAGAATGACATATGTTGAGGCACTTAAAAGCAATTTTCCTAAACAACAAAGAATGCCTATATCACCCACTGTCAAAACTACGCCTCAGTAAACCCAAAGGCATTCAGAAAAAATGACAGCTAACATCACACTTACTGTCACGAAGCCTCTAAGACAAGCAAACACACTTTCCAGGACTCTTGTTATAGGGAACTCCATTATAATAGCTACTGATACAACTCTACTCAACAAGAAGAAGAGAACTGTTAGTTATCTAGAGCCAGGATCCCACCGGAAATTCATCCCTGGTTTGGCACCTATGTCTCTAATGCAAACAGGTAACCTGTAAATGGTTCATCTCCCAGGCCCATGCTTAAACTTATCAAGGGTCTCAGAACTTGACAGAGATTTGTGATGCATGGCTAGGCTTAAAAAGGCCCTTGTGGTCATTAGACCAATGAACCTATGAACAAATCACACATGCACTTAAGTGATTATGCCACCGGTACCAGTATGATTCCATCATAGTCCATGTAGATGTAGGTGTAAATGACCTAAGGTGCTCCTCCCTGTACTATATGAGAGACATTTTGGGGCTTTCAGACTGTGTGTCTCAGGCTGGTATGAGCCTTGTACTGAGCAGCATATTACCTTCACTGCGGATGATGCCACAGTATGAGCAAACAATGACTGACTTCAACAACTGGCAGTCTTTTTGGTATGATTCTAAGGGGACCCAATATTTGTCATATTGAGAGGACATGGTTAACTGACCACATTGCTTTACCACGAATCGTTGCCACTTTTCCCTCTAGGCCTTTAAATACTAGTTGAAACTTTATCCATCCCTGTAGTACTGTTTTTAGGTAATGCCAAATTGACAAAACCTACTGACATAGCAAAATCAACTCAAATGAACCTCAAGTTGTTAATGCTCAATGCTAGGAGCCTAAATAAAAAACTACACTCCTTCTAAGCCCTCATCACACTCAAGAATATAGACGTCTGTTCAGTTACTGAAACGTTGTTTTCAGTGGCAGACAGTACCCCAGCAGTGCAAGGTTTTAGTGCCTTCCATGCTTTTAGTCTAGCAGTTACACAGACAAGGGCTAAAGGAGTAGATGTGTCAATACATATCAATAACAAGCATACCTCTAGTGGTTAAACAGGATGACATGCTGTTGTTCCTCCACATGCAGATCACCATAGACAAAATCTCAAACCATATCCTAGCCACTCTCCATGTCCCAAGAAGCTCACAATGCATATTTGGACCTACTGGAGATGCTTACCATGCAACATAACATCCTACTCATGGGTGACTTTAATTACCCCTCTATAATCTTAGACAACCTCAAATCTTCAGGCATAGAGATTCATGCACATTGAAATACAAACACCCTTGTCCAAATAGTGAATATGTCCACTAGAGGCTCCAACATACTTGACCTCATGCTCACAAATATGGGAGAATATTACACCCCCTCCAATATCTCATCATCCATGTTAAGGTCCAACCATAAATCAAAATCAACTACATAATTCCATTAAAATCAGTAACAGTTAGGAACTATTGCAAGGCAAATTACCATTTATTAAATGAGGTTTGCCAAAATTCAATGCCCCTCCAAACACAAAGAACACAGCAGCCGATGCTGAATTGCTCTCAGAAATTCTCTACAACCATGTCAATGGATGTAGAGAGGCTGCTGTACCTACCAGAAGTAAGCACTGGAATAGCCCCAGAAACAAATCACCCTGGTAGCATCCCAAATTAAACAGAATATACAACAAAAAAAAAATTATGTCAAAAATCAGGAAGAGTAATTCCTATAAAGTAAAAACTCTCTCAAACTAAATAGGCAGCTAAGAAGGCTAATTAGGTCAAGAAAAGCCATATTTGAAGTTAAGATAGCCTCCCAGATAAAAGATAACCATAAGGCCTTCTTCAGCTATCCAAATAACAAAACCAGGAATATACCATCAACTATTTCATTAAATAAAACTGCAGAAAATGCAAAGCTTTCAAGCAAAGCTCTTTCTCAATGCATAAAAAACAGTCACAAAATTCCAGTTTATAGCAACAACCAGCCTATCAAAACTCATCTAAAAATCACATGATAAAAAAATAAAAAAATCACATGATTAACATTAAGTAAAAAGTATAAATAACTATAATAAAGGACATCTCCATACATGTTGCAATAAAATATCTTAATACATAAAGCAAAAGTCGTACTACAACAAAATTACCCACAGCCCGGGTTATAAATAATCATGTCTAAATGTTAACATAGATTTAAGACTATTCATAGGTTCATAGGTGTGTACTAGGCTAATAGCCTTGGGGCCTTTACAAGCCTAGCCCATAGGATTACCTTGGCATTGTGCCACCCAACCTTAGTTCCCAGTGCCTCTGTAGAGTAAAGCCACTGGAATGATCCCTGGGGTGAATTTTCTATTTCCCATCCACTCATCAAGATTTCTCTTGAAGAGGGCCAGTGAGGTGCTCTGCTTGACATGTATGGGAAATTTATTCCATAGCTTGGGCAGTCTCTGGGTTATGAACCCGTCCCTCCAGCATGTTCTGTTGATTGTGATAATGAGGTTGAGGTCTCCGAAACATGTGGCGTGGAGGCAGTGGGATTTCTTTAGATGTAGCATTTCAAACAGAGCTGGGTCAGACATGGCTAAGTCAAGCAGAGATTGCCTCTAAGTAGGCGATATGAGGTAGAGAATAGTTGGAGTTCTTTTAGTCTGTCCATATAGGACAAATGTTTAAGGCCTAGGATCCTCTTTGTGAGGTACTTTTGTGACCTCTCCAGTTGTTGCAGGTGTTTAGTGAGGTACATGCTAAATGGGGTATTGTATTCAATGATTGGCCTCATGAGGGAAGAGTAGAGGGAGACAATGACCTCTTTCTTCCTGGATGCAAAACCCTTAGTAATGAGATGTGCCACATAGAAGGACTTTTTCACCACAGTGGCAATGTGGTGGTCAAAAGAGAGATTGCTGTCAACCCGTGTTCCCAGATCTCTTTTAACGCCTTCTGTGTTCATTGGACTACCATCGATGTTCTAATTCATGGGAACTGAGTTTTTCCCAAAGGGGATAATGACACATTTTTGGCATTGAGCTTAAGGCCATGGTTCTGACACCAGTCGTTGGACTCAGTGAGGCCTTTCTGTAGGATGTCAACATCACTCGGGGAGTTAATAATAGATCCCAACTTGCAATTGTTTGTAAACTTTGTCAGTCAGAGTCACTTCTTGTTGGCCTGGACTTAAGAGAAGTAGATACCAAACAGGAGAGGACCCCGAACCAAACCCTGTGGGACTCCACTCGTGACTGGTCGGCAGTCTGACTTGGGAGTTAGCTAATTTCACACTGTGGGTTCTACCTGTGAGCCAGTTTGTAACCTAGTGATATCGGGGTTGACACCTAGCTTAGTTCTATGATTCCTGAGTGGGGAATGGTATCAAAGTAGGCTGTATAAACCAACTTGCCTTCTTCCATAGCTCTGGTGACTGACTCAAAGAAGTTGACCAAGTTGAGCAGGCTTGATCTACCCTTCACAAAACCAAACTGTGTGGGATCCAGAGTTTGGAGATTCCCTATATCTTTGTTTATTAGGTCCATGATGATGCTTTCCATAGCTTTGCATATCAGACTTGTGAGGCTAATGGGGTGATAGTTCCCAGGTCTGTATTCGCTCTTCCTTTGTGGAGAGGGGTGAATGTAGCAGTGCACCATTCGCTAGAGATAAAGCCTGAGGTGAGGCTGTGATTGAACAGGGCACACAGGTGAGGTGCCAGTTCACTATGTAGTTCATATAGAACACATCCAGGAATATTGTCAGGTCCCATAGAAGCTGTATTCTTGGTCTTGGACAGCAGTGTTTTAACCTGCGCAGCAGTAATACTGGGTGCCTGGCAATCTACTGGTATTGTGACTGATCGCTTGGGTGGGGAGGGGTAAAGTTGGCATTGAATTTGTTGGCCAGTATTTTGGCAATATCTGTTGGCTCGGTATAGGAGGTACCATTGTGCAGTAGCTCAGAGCAAATCTGGGTATTGCCATGGAGATTCTTTACATAACAATAGCAGGCCTTGTGGTTGTCTTTACTATCTGCTGCAATTCTGTTTTCATAACTAGCTTTAGAGGATTTTATGAGGGTTCTCAACTTTTTGTTTAGGCTAAGAAGAGAGTTTTCCCAGACTTGGGACTTCACCTTATTCAGCATCAGTTTCCTCCTTCTGTTGTAGAGTTTATGGCAGGGGACTACCAGATTGGCTTCCTTTTTTTGGAGGAGAGCGTTTTGGTTCTGTTGGGTATGGTAAGATCCATGCATTTGTGTACGTGTTCTTACAGTGTATTGGTGTATGATTCAGCAGTCATGCAACTGATCTCAATTTGCATGGGTGCCATGAAGTTAGCCACCTCTGTTTTTAGGAGCCCAAAGGTAGCTTTGGGAACGTTTTGTATGGTGATTACCTCTGTGCAGGGTGGGGGGATGTGGATTTTCAAGGTGATTAGTTTGTGGTCGGATATAACCAGGGAGGAGTTGACTGTTAGTGTAGAGCAATGGTTGTCCATGTTAGTAATGGCCAGGTCAAGGATGTTGCTACCTCTAATGGGGGTAAGAATGAGCTGGTCCAGGGCAATGGAATTAATGAATTCCAGGAAATGTTGGGCAAGTGTATTGGTACATGAGTAGTTTTCCCAGTTAATGGGACAGTTAAGTCCTGGACTTCTATCTGCTCTAAAATAATTGATCCGTCTATACTCTGCCAACTCAGTGTTTTAATATTAACCCTACTTCTCCCTAAATAAACAATTTGAATAATGCAAAATTTAAATTTATGATCATTACCCATCATCTGAATATTTTTAAACAATGCATTTGTTTCAGTACCTCTCTGTATCTCTGACATATGTGAACAAATATGCTGTTTCAACTTTAACTTTGTTTCCCTATATAAAATCCATTGCAGGCCACATAATTCACAAAATATATAACATTTTCCATTGGGCAAGTAGCATAAAATTTAAACTCAAACATATCTTTATAAACAGGATGTTGAAACATACGATCTGTATTGATCTCATTACAGAAAATGTAGTTATAAAAGGGGTGTGTACCTCTCAATGCACAATTTTAGACTTATTTACAAAGCTCACATCTCTATAGCATATTAACTATTTCAACATTTTCTCCCTTTTATGTGCAAACAGGCTTTTCACCTATTATATCTCCGATTTCAAGGTTAGACAACAATATGGGCCAATTTCTATTTACAATTTCTTTAATATATTGTGTATGTCTATTATATTTCATAGTACATCTAATACATTTAGTCTGAACTTTACTGTTAGTTCTACTATTTCTAATATTAGGGTGTATACTATGACGAGCATTTAAAAAAGGTCTCCCTATTCCTTCACGCACATTAACAGTTACTTGCCTAACTTCATTAAGTAAGCTTTCATTATAACTTAATATGACAACTGATTTTATACAAAGAGGTTAAAACTCAATACCTAGAAATGCATTATAATACCTTTTGGGAAGACGGCCACCCCAGGTAACTATGTCATCAATGAAGCACCACTAAAAATGTATCCATTAGTCAGGAATCTAGGAACTTATATAGATAGCAACCTAGCCTTTGGTCATCATGTGTCCAAGCTAGTAAGAAAATGCTTCTATGTTGCTCAACTTATAAGTAAGGGCATGGCATCTGGGTCCAGAGAGGTCATTATACCACTGTACGCTGCCCTCATCAAACCCATCATAGAATATAATGCTCTCTTTGGTGTATCGTATGTACCTGAACAGGCACATGCAGCAACTGGAACGTCTACAACAGTTCCTTACAAAAAGAATACAGAGAGCAAACACAATATCCTACACTGATCACCTCAAATCCCTGTCTCTTTACTCGGCATCATACAAACTTCTGAGAGGTGAACTTTGCTTGCCATACAAGACATCCATGGACCCTGCTTTGATGAATGCTTTGCACATCTGCAAAACAAACAGCTTCAGAACTACTTGATTAAAAGACCTAAATGTTGCTTGTGACATAAATAGGACATGTTGGAGAGACAGATGTGTCTCAGAGAATTCCCATTGTCTGGAACAGGCTCTTCACCCATTCAAAGCAGATTTTCCCTATCACTATTTAAGAACAACTTGGAGCAATGGCTGAGTAATTGGTAATTCAACCATGGTCTGGTGCCTTTGTCTGTAATGCACAGATGCAGTCAGTAAATCACCCTATGTATAAATTTAATTTGTGGCTCACATTTGGGTTGCATGGCTAGGCTTATAAGGGCCCTAGTGGTCGTCAGCCGAGTATACGCCTATTAACCTATCTCTTTTCTTTCATGACAGGGAATCAAGGTCCTTTAGTAATGAAATAAACTGTTTACAACTTGTCATCTAATTGTATTGTTTTCTATTCTAATAAGTACTCCAAAGCATTTTTTGGAAAGGTTAGAGATCACTTAATCATGTCAACAACTATCCATGGTATCAATTCAACAGAATTGTTTCTGCTCAGAGTATCTGCGAGTCTGTCACATGGTCATCCAGCCACACTTTCTGAAAGCATTCCATAATGGATGTTCAGTCCAGGGTAGAGAAAACTTTGGGCACTACACTTCTGCAGAGCTAATGAATTACTCTGCATTGTACTCTCCCATTCATTTAAATGAATCTTGCAGCAACGATCCTAGTGATGTGCAAATATATATAGATATATAGATATATATATATATATATATATATATATATATATATATATATATATATATATATAGTACAATAACATACTATCTTACCATGCTAGACAGGATCACTGCGGCACAATGGGATCCTCACCCCTCTCATTTCTCTCTGCCCCAGTAGTGTGCATACATTTGCTCAGATACTACTGCTTAAGAGTCTTAACAGGCTACCTGTCTTTTGAGATTAATTTAGACAGATGTTGTTTGATGTTCTGCAAAGTAGTAGCTGACTTCTCTATGGTTCATATTACTAGCATACTTCCGCATTTTGACCAATTTGCATTGTCTTTCTGTTCTGCTTCCGATTTGTATTTTCTGTTTTTTTATCTTGCTACAAGGCATTTGCCTTCTAACGGCACACAAAAGAACATATGACACTATAGACTGTTCACCACAATATTTGGGCTGCATTCTAATGTTCCTGGCTCAAAGATGAAATTATGTGAACTACTCTGTTGAAAATGTGACTACACAGACTACTGTGTATATCCCCCGGATTTAATGAATCTGGCAACAACAACCTTACTGTCTGCAAGTCTGTTGTTACAGTGAGTTGTCATACAACTCTCCTTTTATAGCTGTGAAATGGCAATTCCAAGCAAAGGGCTATAAAAACGCTGATTTTTCCATCAGTTCTGAGATGATTTTTGTTTTATTTGTGACATTAAAGATGATCTAAAGAAAATATGTGTATATTGTAAGTAAATATCTGCGTGCTATGAGCAGTGCTCTTTACATAAAACTGACCTAAATAACTTAACAAATGCAACAATAAAGCATTTCTGACCTAGAAAACATACATTGCACTTTCATTCAAAGAAATTTGTAGGTAGAGTAGCAGGTGAAACAACTACCACACACAGAAAGTTGTTGTCCTTCACAGTGTAAGAAAGTTTTTTTCCTATTGACTGCTTTTGTTTCTTACACTGAACGCGGCGAACCAGCAATTGAACTTGAACGATAAACTTAGAACATGCAACATTTCTAATATATCAGGAGACTTATTGAACCCGCTTCTAAATCTGAATTTGGGTAATGTGGCTGCTTCCACAGTTGTTGCATCGGTTCCTGACAATAACTTTAATTGTATATTTCGGGAAGTGGAGAATGCAGCTTACCAGCTTAAAAGACTGCAGTGGCAATGCTTCCATATGGAAGCATGCCTGCATCATCAAATTGTACTTCAAGGTATGTGAGTGAAGTGTTTGCCCTCATATGGGAACACTTATCCGGATCTGCTCGCAAAATGGCAAATTATAAATCTTGAAACAAGTCGACAATACATGAACTTCCTGATTCTTCAAGCCAGAAGAGGAAAGGATGGCAGAAATCATATCAACTAAGCAGACTGAATTGGAAAGCTTAGAGCTGCATGACTCACATCTGAATAGCCTAGAGCAGTTATGGATCAACTTGAATGCTTATGAAATGAAGCTAAGACAGCAGAAGGTTAAAAAGCTAGCCCGTGACCATCAGGATTTTGTAAGAGGCCAAATCTTTGAATGGCCGAGACAGGAATCCAATAGTAAGGGGCAGGGAGCTTTACCATCATATAAGGAGAAGGTACCTTTTTCTAGACCTAATGGAGAAGATGTGATTACTCATGTCAGTTTAACTGATCTGGAACCCTCCATTCACAACCCTGCCATTCTTAACTCATCAGTATCGACCCCCAATTTTATAATATCAGAAACAGATTCAAGAGAAGCGTCTAGCAGTACAGCCACTATGGGTGCAGAAACCAGCAACAAGAATGCTCCCCTAGCCTCAAATATAGCAACTAGGCCAAAAGAAGAGGCAATGGATGCACCGATAAATTGGCCCTTGCCGTTTTTTTCCAAATTCAACCACTACAGGACTCAAAGAACACAGAGTCAAGAACGGAAAAGAAAGAAGCTTACACTTTAATTGGATCTGAATCAAGTTTAGTAGTGAATCTTTCCAATAAGATTTTAAGCACTGATATGATTTCCTTGTTAGACAAGGGCCTGAGTTTTATTCCAGCCCTACCGTCTGATATTAGTGAATTTGTGCTGGATATCAGAATGTTTTGCAGGAACCTTGCATTAAAGTGTACTTTTGGACAAGCTAATGACAGTAGACAGCTACCCTATACAAAATTGAGTAGCTTTGTTCCCCCTAATCCTCCACCAGTGGAGATGTTCTTAAGATTATGTGAAGATGAAATCTTCAAACTAAGGGGTAACACAACCAAAGGACAAGGACGTTTCTTCAACTTAACCACTAATGAGAATGAGATGCTGAAGCAGCTAAAGGAAACAGATAGTTTGGTCATCAAGCCTGCTGATAAGGGAGGATGTATAGTGGTGATGGAAGCTATATGGTACAGGCACAAAATGCTCTCTATGTTGGATGATGAAAGAACGTATAAGAGACTAAGTTACAGTGAAGCTACGACTAAGGTAGATCGTTTTTGCAGCCACCTATATGACCTATTGATAGAGACAAACATCTCACAAGAACTATATGAGTTTCCATACATCAGCGGACTCCCCAAAATTCACAAGGATCCAGCTGACCCTCCCCTACGTCCCATAGTTTCTGGAAGGGGGTGGGTAACTGAACCTGTTTCCATGTACGTGGAGAATGAATTAAAGAAGGTCCTGCCACTAGCAGGAACTATATTGAAGGACTCAGGAGACTTTCTTGAAAAACTTTTTTTAGTTACCAAGGGTCTTAAAAAATATGAAGATTTGCTACTAGTGACAATGGACATCAAGAGTTTGTTTACAGTGATTCCGAATGACTATGGTCTACAGGCAATAAGATCTTTTTTAGCAAGGAACAGTATGGAAGCAGAACCAATATGTTCCTTGTTGGAACTCGTATTGGAAAATAACATCTTTATGTATGGGGACTCTTTCTATTTGCAGACATGGGGTGTGGCTATGGGCACCCCATGCGCAAATAGTTACTCCAATTTGGTTCTGGCTGAGTGGGAATACAACGAACTGTTACCTAGTACCTGGAAACAATATCTAGTGTACTACGGTCGTTTTGTGGATGATGTCTTTATCCTTTGGAGAGGCAGCTCTACACAATTGGACCTTTTTGTTAACTTCATCAACGAGAGCACAGATTTTCTAGAGTTTGTGGTCAAACACTCTTCAGAGACTATAGAATTTCTGTATGTAAAGATCCATCTACACCCTGATAGAGGTATCGGTACAGGAATTCATAAAAAAAAAAACCTGGAGAAATCATTATCTGCATAGGGGGAGTATGCACCCAGGACATATCTTTGATAACATCTTTGAGAATCAGATCTTAAGAACTTCAAGATTATGTACTGAGAATGAAGACTTTGTAGCAGAACAGAGAAATATTGAGATGCAAATAAGTAAAAGATCTTATAAAAGAAAGAATTTAAGACTGAAGCATGATCTACAGGAATTAAGGAGAGGAAAGGGACGTCCCTACTTCTCTGAACCTACATCGAGTCATCATGAGAGTCTGGATTTTAAAACTCAATCACAGCAACTTAAATGTTTGTTAACATACACTGCTGACAATAAGCAAGTATGTGAAGTTATTAGGAAGTTTTGGTCAGTATTGACAACTGATGACAAAATAAAAGACATCGTAGGGGAACAGCCCAGATTCCTATATAAGAATAAGAAGAATTTGAAATGTCTCATTTGCAACAAAGATGGTTTTGAAAGAAATAGGCCCAATTCTAACAGAAAGGGCAATTTCAAATACCTGAGATGCAAAGCTTGCAACTCCATTGACAGCTCCAATACTTTTGTACATCCATACTCCAAGCAACAGTAAAATTTTAATGTTTATGCTGATTGTACTAGTTCCCACATCATATACTTAGCAACTTGCTGCCAATGTAGTGCTTTCTATGTTGGCAAAACAGATCAAAGTCTTAAGGAAAGTATCCTTAGACATTTAAGGGATATCAAACAGGAAGATCCCAATAATGCCTTAGCAGCCCATATAGTACAGTATCCTTCCCATCACTTTGTATTTAAGGCCACAGAGGCAGTCTGACAGACCACAAGAGGAGGCGATGTTCATAATCGCACAGAGTTAAGGGAAACATGCTGGATAATTAATTTAAGAGCGAACAGATTACGAGGCTTGAATACCATTGTGCCATTAAAACCTGCACTTAGGAATAGAAGGAATATGATCAGCAAGCTTACTTGAATGTTGCTTCATTCATATAATGTATTCACATACATAGCTACTAGTTTTCTCATATACAATCTCATAGTAAAAAGAAGTACTGCACCTTTAATTACAATGAAGGAAATTATACCTCTTTGCTAGTTGGCCTCCTTTTGGTTTGCAACAAGGGCGTGTCACAGATGAATGGCTGTGATGCCTTATAAATACAAAAGCTGAACAGTCCTTTTTTACGATCTGAGGAAGGCATATTTGCCGAAAGCGCTTATCGGAAGACTGAGGACTGCTTGTTTTATGTTATATTCTTTTTTTATTAAAGAATTGATTTTATTATTAAGTTTTACTGCCGTGGTGGACAACAGGAGTTTTTAGTAGTGTTTACACACAGAAAGTGGGTCAAACGCTTGAGCAGAGCTGTCCCTGCAGGTATAAGGTCCTGCTCTATAAATGGTCTCACTGTACTGTGCCACTGACAGACTGTGCGGTAAATCTGTAGTTTTGGACAGTCATGGAAGAAGATGGAAGGGATAATTTTAAATAGGGAATTGCCATAAACTGAAGAAGCATATTCTATCTCACAGACAGGTACACAGACAAACACACCCACGCACATACACACATGAGTGTGTGCACACGCACACACACTCACACACACACACACACACACACACACACACACACACACACACACACACACACACACACATATGCATGCACACAGACACACACACACACACACACACACACACACGTGTGCATGCAGACGCACAGGCACACAAACATACACACACACACACACACACACACACACACACACACACACACACACACACACGCATGCACACCCTTGCACACACACAGGCACACACACATGCACACATACATGTGCATACATGGACACAAAAACACACACATGTATATGCACACACAGATACAAACACACATACACGCACAAATACACACAAAGACACACATATGCACACACATGCAAATGTATGCAAAAAGGTATAATCTCACCTAATGATTTGCATTCACATCTGAAAAGATGTCACAGCAGTTGCTTTGGGTGATTAGCGGGATTATAAGAAAATTACCTGACAATATATTCCTGTGGTTAGGAAGAAGAGGATGACAGTGCTTTTATATTCCATGGTTGCAATGTAAAAACAACATGTGTTATAATGGATTATTTATCAGAACAGAATATTTAAGATTAAGAATAGTGGAATGTATGGATAATAAGAATGCGTTTCAATTGTGAGGATGTCTGGTTGTTGACATGGTACTATCACTGCACAGGAAGGGAAATAAAACTTTAGAAAATAATTCAAGATTACTTGAAGCAGCGACAATGCAATTGTATTAGTCCTAGCTAGAAAGGCAAAATAAAAGGCCATGTAGCTTATACCACAAGAGGTAAGAGAAGTAGAAAAGCAAATACTTCCATCCTCTAGTAACATCAATGATGCTTTAAATGAGACCGATCATACTTAAAAGTGCACAGCAGGAAAAAAACAGAGGTCTCCTGCTGACGTCTGTAGTTATAAATCTTTCCACCAAAAACATTTAATAATCTTATCAAAGGTAGTTATACATAGTATATTTACCACCATGTTTTATTACTGTTGTTATCCTTCCTTCCAGATAGAGAGTAGATAGTACATATTCCATTGTTACTGTCATCTGGGTAAAACTAATTATTGAAATGGTATTTATTGCATACCACAAAGATAAAAATCTTAATTCTCTACCTTTGTAGAACAATAGATGCAATTACAAACTGCCTTGTCTTTAATCGAGCACATGAATTGTTGGCTAAAACACTGTTCTTCCTCCCTACAAAGATGAAGAGGAAGGAAAACCTAGGATATAATTCTGTGTGGTGATATGAGATATCAGCAACTAGAAGACAAAAGAGGTCTAACAACCTCAATAAGGTGTATGGATTAAAATTATTAGTGCTAACTATAGGCAGACGATATATATTTACTGTTGTTTATTTCAGGAAAAAAAAATCTTTTGTTTGATACCATACACTGTACAGAGCTCATGACTTGGCATGCTGGGATAAAGGTCACCTCTTGGCTTTTACATTCCAGTTTTATTTCATTTTTTCTAGTTATGAAGTGCATGCAATATGATGGGATATTTACTGTAATGATGTGAGGTATTGCCATCTGTGCCAGGGAAAATAGGGAAGTGCTTGTGTAACATATGCAAGCATAGTTAGCTGGAGTTTTGTAAATAATTTTGTGTCATTTGATTATCATACAGATTTTTACAGATGCTTGTGTTAAAAATGTATCAGCAGTGCTTTTATAACTCATTAAATATATATGTTTCAACAAAGAATTCTGGAAGGGAAGAGTAGAAGTTTTTGAAATTGTTCTATAGTTTTCAGATACTGTAACAGATCTTAGCAAAGCTCTAAGTGTGTATTGTGCCACAGTCAGGTAATCAAATGTGATGTCATTCTATAACCAGCACTGGGAGGCTGGAAGTCACACAGCAACTTGTTTTGTTTTCTTTGGAACCTGATATAAAGATCTATGATAGTTATCACAGGCAGTTCAGATAGTGCAGTTCAGTTACTTCAGTTCACTTCAGTTAAGTTAGAAGCTCATCACCTTGCCTTGTTGAAGTAAGCATCTCAGCATCCTATCTTGCCTTGCTGTATTAATTAAGTTAGCTAGGGAATGGTTATTCTTTAGACAGTCAGGAAATACAATGAGATTAGTTAAGCATTGTTTTTCTGCATCTGTGCAAATCTGTCCAGCTGCATTTTTTTTTATTTCTTCTGTGATTGAAACTCTGGTGTTTATTGTACTTAGATATTTAATATTCTCATGTTTTCTATCTTATTATTTATTATCAAATATTTTATACCTTTCATCATGGCTGGTCTGTTAGAAAATACTTTTAATGTCTTGAGAGTACTTGTACTTATTTTAGTGATGCCTTGGCCACTCCAAAAAAACTTGCTGCTTTAGTTACACTCTACCATTATTTATATTAGTATTAATTTTACTCAGTATAATTGGATACACTTGCAAGAGCCTTAGAGTGGCTCACCGGTGGCAGCGTGGTTACCATATAGTCTGGGCAGAGGGGGTACAGCTATTAAATCTTTGCCAGCCTTTCCCAGCAGTGTGTGTGTGTGTGTGTGTGTGTGTGTGTGTGTGTGTGTGTGTGTGTGTGTGTGTGTGTGTGTATGTGTGTGTGTTTGTGTGTTTGTTTGTCTGTGTGTGTGAAAATCAAATATCCATGTGTGGGTATATCAGCTACTTAGAACTGGGGCACAGTGCTCCAAAGTGACTCTTGTTTGAGATCTGGAAAGACAGAGAGTCCAGTCCCAGGTCAGGAGCGTGTTCCCTGTGTGGTCTTGGGGGAAATTGTGCTTGATGCAGAGAGCTGCATTTGCAAATACTGTGTAAATCCATTCCTGTTTTTAGCAACCATCTCTCACCAGTGTCAGTGGTGAGGATTGAGGCTCCTTGATTACTGACCTTGGGTAGAGATGCTGTCACAGTTATTTAAAGCAAATATATCCCTAAAACATTTATTTGTATTAAGAAAAAATATAACATTTATCATCTAAAGTACTCAAATCTTTGCTTTAAAACAACCATTAAAAAGTACAATGCAGCTGCTTATTAATATATGAAGCATTATTATCTAACACTTAGAGTGCTACTGGTATCAGCAGATGTCATTCAGTTTTTATTTTTTTTTTTATTTATTTACACTCAAAACAAAAATGTAGTAATGGTGACTTATTTGATAGGGAACACAATACACAAAATACAATTAAATAAATAAAAGATAATTAAAAAATAAATCATAGCACACTAATTCCCTTTCATCCAAAAATGCTATTCATTATAGTTATGAAATGTAATACTCTTGAAGGATCCCAATAGGTACAAATGTCTTGCTTCTCCTGCAATTCAACCAGTATATTATCTCCCCAAAGGAACATCAGTCTTAATTGAGTATTTGGTTTCTAAGATGCAGCCTTAGATTTAATCTTAGGATGAGCTATTGAGATAGAAAGTGTTCACCTTCTCTTACTTTAATGTTTATATACAAGCCAACATTCTGTGGGTCTATAAAGAACATACAGCTTCAGGCATATTCAATAAACCCTTTAAGCTTGCATAAACTTGCTCTTAGATCAAAGAAAATTAATAAATTAAATCATATCAAAGAAATTATAACACATATAGATAATAGAAAGGAAAGTAGAGCAGACATTAAATGTATTTTTGAAGGCTTTAAAATGATTATGGAAATATAAATAATAATAAAAATAACCTAGAAGATTATAATATAGTTGAAACTTTAATAAAAGGAAAATATAATTAATAAATTAACAGAATAAATAAAAACATGATGGACCATTCACTTTAACAGAAATAAAAGATCAAATAAAAAGTTAAAAAATAAGGTGCTGGGGCTTAGAGGATCTTATACCAGAATTATATAAAA
The DNA here is from genome assembly GCF_019279795.1 of Protopterus annectens. Taxonomy (NCBI): domain Eukaryota; kingdom Metazoa; phylum Chordata; order Ceratodontiformes; family Protopteridae; genus Protopterus; species Protopterus annectens. The sequence continues at coordinate 1,812,291,867 of NC_056728.1, read as the reverse complement.
TACTACCAGATGAAGCAGTTAAATATTAGATAAGGTCAATAGAGAAATAAAAATAACTTCTGAATTCCCCCTATCATGGAACTATTCTCTTATATCACCTATTGTAAGACAAAATAAGGATCCTACAAAGTGTTGATCATACAGACCCATTCCACTTTTAAATGTGGGCTATAAGATATTTATGTCCATTTTTGATTACAAAATTAATCTACTTATACCTAAACTCATTAATAATGATCAAACTGGGTTTATTTTAAATAAACAAGTACAGGATAATATAATAAGCATACATACATTAGACTATGCAAATAAAAATTTCAATTTAGATAAGACTTTTGACTCAGGTAATTGGTCATACCTGTTAAAGTGTATAATTTCTCACCTAAGCTAATTGCATTAATTTCTAAGTTAAACAATAAATTGTGTGTTTATGTTAAAATAGGTTCTTTTTTCTAATTCCTTTAAATTACAAAAAGGCACAAAACCAGGCTGTCTATTATCACCTTTACTTTCTGCATTAGCTATAGAAACCTTTGCTAATAGTATTAGATCTAATAAGGACATTAATGGTATCAAAATAAAAGAAGATTTTGAACTAAAGATTCAACTTGTTGCTGATATTTTACTAACAGAAAATATAGAAAATTCATTAGAACATATAAATAGTTCTATGAGTCAGTCTGAATAAATCTCAAACTTAAGATTTCATAATAAAACAAGTATGTTATTAATTAATTAAAAAAATAAACAAATCTTACAAAAATATTCTAACTCCATTGGAATAGCAATCAAATAAAGTACATAAAATACATTGGTATAACCATTATGTCTAATAGTAATGAAAATACTAACAGACTTTGAACAATTTGTTGATAACATTTTAAGTTTAGACTCAAATTGGAACATTTTTTTCTTTACCATGGAAGAACAACTAATGCTTATTAAGATAGTAATTCCCGCTGAAATATTTTCTCTTACAATCTTTAGTACTATATCCACCAAAAAAATTGATGCAGAAAATAAACAATATTCTACTTAATTTTTTTGGCATCCTAATAATCCAAGAGTTTCCTTTGATTGGCACAGAAAAGGTTGGGATAATAGTGGAATAGGATTCCCTAATATTAAATTTTATACTACTTCAACAACTGTAAAAGTTATAGGGTTGGGGATAAATTAATTTTGTGATTCAAAATGGAAACAGATCAAGAAATATTATTAGTAAATGATAAATATATCACAACCAGTTATAAACAAATAGTACCTAATAGTTTTATCTGGTTATTAAATGACTTCTGTGTAAATGGGATTATACCCTCTTCTCAAATTCACTATTTAAATAGGGTGGCCACGGTGGTGAAGTGGTTAGCATTGTTGCCTCACAGCAAAAGGTTCTCCAGTTCAATTCTCAGCTGGGGTGCCTTCTGTGGGGAGTCTGCATGTCCTCCCTGTGGTCACGTGAGTCTCCTCTGGGTGCTCCAGTTTCCTCCCATAGTACAAAGACATGCATCAAGTAGATTGGACACTCTAAAATTGCTCCTAGGACCTAGCGTATGTGTGAGTGAGTAGTATGGATGAATTACTGTGGCAGGGCTATCCACCTGGTGGCATAAACCTTGGCTTGAGATGATTGTCACTGTTGAAGTAACACTCCAACCCCATGTGCAAAAATGGGAAAAGGGGCTGAGGATGGATGGATGGATTTCCTCTTTCGAAAGTTCACATATTCTAACCATTGTTAAAGACTTAATATTTTCTGTTTCCAATTGCATGTACAAATGACTGCTTAGACTCACAACTTCAGCAAAATGCTAGTATTGAAACAACATAGTAATTTAATTTATAGGCATACATTCTTAAATGGTGCTGATATATATACTGTTGAAAATTTAAAGTCCAAATATAATCCAGATTCTGAGAATTGGTTAATTTTACAAATATTTAGAGACTTTGTGAACAGAGGTAAATAAGATATTTAACCTAGACAAAAAATTGTTCCCCAAGTTATTGGAATTCTTAATATCAATAATAATGCAATGAAAAATAAAACATGTGTCACAAATTTATAACATTCTTTAGTTAGATTTCACATATTTAGACAATTCCTATTGGAACTACTCCTCAAAAATGAATAAGACTTCTCTGAATAATACAAGAAATTAATATTAAAATCTACAGATAAAACTACATCTTCATTATACTGGAACATTTTCACTTGGAAATTTTTATTTTGTCAGACTTAACAAAATTACAATTATGTATAAAGCAAATAGAATTAAATGCTGGTAATGTGATTCTGAAATAATAGCTGATTGGAAGCATAAGTTATATGAATGTGACGTCATCTCCCCTTTTTGGAAATAAATTAACTTTATTCAAGCTCTATAGTCACATAGATATAATATTTCTAAATCTTTAGTTTTATTTAATGTTCTGATTCCTGAGATTATTCCAGAAACCCAAGTGCCTCTTCTTTGGTCTTTTCTTGCTATAGCCAGAAAAGTAATTACTAAAATTTTGAAAAGTACAGTTACCCCCTCTAGTGTTCAATTTATTAGTACAGCAAAATTGTTTGCAGTAGTGAATTGCATACTATAAATATGAGAATGTCTATTACACATTAATATAACTCTTGGCTTAAATTTAAAGACTTGCTTGAAAAATAAATTGTTGTTGATGTATAACTTTGATGTATTGATCTGCTGTGGACCTATGTCAATAGTTGTTTGTTTCATAACTGGTTTATTTATTATTTTAAAACCAAATAAAAAAATAAAACAGTACATATAAAATTTGACAACTACTGATATACTGTAGACTACAAATATGGCATAGGTGACATTGTGTCCCATTACCCAGTCTGCAAAGATGATAGCTCAAGATGTGGGTACAATATCTATAGAGGGAAGGAATGGCAATGTAGCGGTTCAGTAGTTCTAAGCATATGGATGTAACTTTCAGAACAATTAAACAATTTCCAATAACAGCCCCTCCATGTAGTTTTGAGACTATAGCATGGCAGAGTCATGGGCATACCTTATAAGTGGACACAGATGGAAAGGAGTAGATTTCTAATAGCTGTAGAATGATAGTGTAACCACACTATCTTTGGACTGCTATTGTAACAGTATCCTGATATCTATAGCAAGTTGCTTGGAACAACACTGCTTTTAGAGGCTTTGCTTCTCCTTTGACCTGTTTGTATCTGTCTCTGTTACTTGTATTAATAACAAAATGATATCACATGTGGGTTTCATGGTGCCATGGAGAACTGGAGTAATTAGGGCAAGATATGCAATGAGTTTTATAAGTGGTGAGTGAAATGGTACATCTTCAGAGGTTACTACAATGGCCAAACACGAGAAACAAGGAAGTCTGCTACTGGATCTAGTTTATATTTTCAGTAACCACACACGAGCAAGAATGAGCAAGAAGTATTTTACTGTCATCTTTCTAATATACAGTTTTAATATTAATCTGCTAATTATTAAAGTACTATTTCTATGCCTACCAATAACCTCCTTAAGTGCTCAGTTTTTCATTATATACTTGCTCTGTTCCGTAGCCATCCTAGCATGTATAATTCCTTTTTCTATTATAGCTCTTTTTCTGAGAAACAATGAATACATGCCAACAGCATACAGTAGGTACTGATACATGTACATGTGTCCATGTGACAAGCCCAGAATCTGCATCATAACCATTATGATACAGGATTACTCTGCTGTTTTACATCTTTAGTATGAGAACATATAGAACATAATACTAGCTGTTATATATTTTCCCTTATGCAATGTGAAAGCCGAGTAAGTCAGTTCGAAAAACATGCACAGTAACATACCCCCCCACAAACTACTAGAGAGACATCTTGAAGAAGCAATGACATTTGTCTGGTTCATTACCTCCATAACATCTTAGTGTCAGAAACAAAGCCAAAAATTATTAAGTAGAACAGATTTTGTGTAATATTGCTATCTTATGTGCTTAGTAACAAGAGCAGATCATAATGGCACTTGCAGTGATCCCCAGGTATTCTTTATGGATTATAAGGGGCTCCAATAGAGTTGAACAACTAAGGAACCTACATAGAACATTTTATTTACTTTAATTTTATTTATCCTTTGTTGACTGGGTTACTCTAATTAGACTAGTGGTCTCTCTTCAGCTGAGACCCACGGTGGTGTATATACTACTGGGTGAATCTGGCTAAGGCATCTGCCAAATTCTCCTACTCTTTGGAGCTGCTAGATAACAACAGAGGGCTCCTACAGCAGCAAGGAAGAGGCCTAAGGGAAGCAGCAGCATGGAGGAAGACAGAAAAGATATGGAGAGTTTGGAGGTGGAAAGTGAGAATTTATAGAAACATTTGTTCACTTTGGAGCTTCAGAATGTAAACAAAGATTCCTGTGTGGTGGATTTTACAAATGAGCAGTGTTTAGCTGTCTCCATGGAGAAGGAAGCAGATTACAGAACTGACATCAGGCGAGCTTGTAGATGATGTTCCGTTAAAAATAATCTTGCAGGATTATGTAGGAGACACTTCTGCTGTTTCATGGGGTGAGATGGCAAATTACTTTTTCAAAAGTGCTAAAGATGGTAATATGGACAAGGAACCAGATTATGTGGTAGCAGAGAATGCAGGAGTTAAAACTTATGCAGAGACAGAAAGAAAAAGAAGAAATCAGCAACAAACTGAGAAGGTGTCTGGCTTTGTGGCAGCAGATAATGCTGTAACTAACACATATGTAGAAGTGACAGCAGGCAAAAAAGGACTGCAGCAACAAACTGTTGTGAAACTGTTTTAAAAAGAAGGGTAAGCCAACTGCGAGAATAAGAGCAGAAAATGACATTGTAATCAACAGATATGTATGAGACAATCTGGTAATTGTTTTAAAGCTCAATAAATACAGTCTTTTATATATATATTGGGACAGAAATTTTTTATGACATTTGAAACTGATGGACTGATGATGAAATATCTGGAATTGTCTAACAAAAAGGACATTTATCCATGGAACAATTATTTGTTTTCTGGTAGTAACTTAAATGTTAAAAAATGTTACTTTGCAGTTTAGAACTGATAAACTTGAAGAATTCAATGTTTAAATGCATGCGGGGTCTGTATGAAACTGTTGGCAATATTGTGAAAGTTAGACATGAAAGAAACTTATGGAATAGAGGGTGGAGATTGGAAGCTGTTTTGAAAAAAAAATACAAAAACATGAAGAAACACTCACCAAGTGTTACTTTTATGGCTGGTCATAGAGGGACACTAAGATAAGCTGGCCAGACTTGATCATGTTTCTTTTGTAGAAACTTTGTTCATTTAATTAATGATTGTGACAGGGTACAGTATAACCAGTGTAGGAAGAAAGAACATACAGCAAGAAGGCATGTACCTAAATGCACCTGAATGCAAGTTGTGTAAAAAAGGGAAACTTTTAGGTGGATTGTCACAAGCAAGCAGTTTGTTTGTCTTTTCGGCTTTTCCTGGTTAGGGGTCACCACAGCGGAACTCCGGTCCGCTAATGATTAGCAGTAGATTTGTATGGTGCTGAATTGCCAGCCCGACGCCCAACCTTCAGCGAAGGCATGCCCATTCACACATCTTTCAGAGGCCACTCGACCGCAGAGAAGACATGCAGACTCCACACAGAAGGCAGTCCAGCCAAGAATCGAACAGGAGAACCTCTTGCTGTGAGGCAACAACGCTACCACTGTACCACTGCGGCTTGGCAAAAGGAAGAAAAGATACACATGAAAGGACAAGGGGCTAGGGGGAATGTGAACTAGGGGAAGAGGAAACTGTAGATGAAAAAAATATGGAAGGGAAAAATGAGGGTAGAGAGCAGGAGAGAGAGTGCAAGGAGGAAGAGAGGTCAGGAGAGGGGACTGATACGAATATATTTTTTAAGCTGTAGCCAGTGAAATAGCTGATTCTGAGGATCAAAGATAACCCAGGAAAAATATTAGATGGGGGAAAGAGTAAAAATAAGAAAAATCTTAAAAATATTTCTCCTAAACTTAAAAAGAAGGAAAAGCAAAATTTTTTGAGTAAATGTGAATGGTATTACTCACACTGTAAGAACAGGGATACTGGAACTGTGATGTGGAGGTCATTCTGTTAGAGGATGTAAGATTATGGACAAGTAAAGAACAACTGCAAATGGAAAAATTATGGGATGGAAATATTATATACAACGTAGGAAGTAAACATTCTGGAGTGACTCTTTTGGGAAAAATACATTGCAAGTACTACATTTAACATTGGTAAGGATGGGAAGGTTAACTGTTGTGGATGCAAGGTGGAGAGAACATGCATACAAATTATAGCATTACATGCATATGCAACTACCAAGGACATATTACACTATATGGTAGCTGCCATGAAAAGTATAATTGCAGAGGGATTTGTGATTTAAGGGGGATTTAAGGGTGAAAATGTAAAAAGAAAGGGAAAGGTATAAACAATACAGTGATAAGATGTGATAAATTAGCCATGTGAAACAAAAGTCAGTGGACTTATAGAAGGGGGTACCTAGATCTGAAATTCACTATTTTGTACTTCCTGAAGGATAGGGGGATGCAGGTGATGATACAGTTGCAACTTGTTTTCAGGCCATTTAGCAATATGGATGGAAGAAAGGGAGAATATTAAAACAGTAAAGGTAATATAAAAAAGAAATGAAAAATTATGGGATGAAATTGGAGAGTGGGAAGTATTGATATGGAAGGATTATATAACCGTGAAGAACTTATAAAACTAGTCAGAATGTTGGGTTGAATTTAAAAAGTACAAAAAGTGTTTTTTTTTTTTCAATGGCAGGATGACATACAAAAGGAAGAGAAAGTGAAATATGGGGAAAATGTAAAGAAATCTATTAGAGAGTTTAGAGAATAATACAATAGAGTATTATAATACAGAAAAAGCAATATATAAAATAAATCAAGAAAAATTAAGGCATTACTGTTTAGGCAAAGATATTATTCACAGGGGACAAAGGAGGCGGTATCTGCATATTTGGGTAAAATAGTAAGGCAAGATATTTGTATAATAGGGGAAATTAAAAATGTAAAAGGACAGGCAAAAAGAACCCAAGCGCAAATTATGGCTATTGTACTACAGCATGTGGAAAATAAGAGAGACCGGAAAGTAAAAAATATTACAGAAAGAGTTAAAGAAGAATTTGAAAAAAAAATGACCAATACTGAATTTATTGACATAGCTAGGAAAATAGATGTTGATTTAGTATCAGGTCCAGATGGTATGGGGTATGGAATGTATAAGAAATTAATGGATGATGGAAGGGTTTGTTTATGAAGGTTTATGTAGTAGGATATTAAAATATATATGGAAGAAAGATGAGCAGAATGAAAAAATAATAATTGGAAACCCAGCACACTAAATAGGATAGATTATATTTTTTATGAGAATAAAACTGGAGAAAAAGGAAGGAAGGATGATGGATATCATAGAAGGAAGCATATATGGTAAAAAAGGGAAGAGTTGTCAAGAATTGTTATTAGCTGTGAGAGAAACTGTGAATTATAAGAAAATGGGAGGATGTAAAATGTACTGTGGTGATATCAGTAAGGCATTTGATACAGCAGGACATGAGAAGTATGTAATAGGTAGTAGAATGAAGAGTGCATATATCAGCATATCCATATAAGAGAGTGAGAATGTTAGAGATGGGTTGCTAAGTAATGAACTATGCATGAAGTGTGATATAGGACAAGGATATCCCATGAGTGAACTATGCATGAAGTGCGATATAGGACAAGGATGACCCATGAGTGAACTACGTATGAAGTGTGATATAGGACAAGGATGTCCCATGAGTGAACTATGCATGAAGTGTGATATAGGACAAGGAAGTCCCATGAGTGAAATATGCATGAAGTGTGATATAGGACAAGGAAGTCACATGAGTGAACTATGCATGGCATGATATAGGACAAGGAAGTCACATGAGTGAACTATGCATGGCGTGATATAGGACAAGGATGTCCCATGAGTGAACTATGTATGAAGTGTGATATAGCACAAGGATGTCGCATGAGTGAACTATGCATGAAGTGTGATATAGGACAAGGATGTCCCATGAGTGAACTATGCATGAAGTGTAATATAGGGCAAGGATGTCCCATCAGTGAACTATGTATGAACTGATATAGGACAAGGATGTCCCATGAGTGAACTATGCATTAAGTGTGATATTGGACAAAATGTCCCAGGAGTTTAGTATGCATGAAGTGTGATATAGGAAAAGGATGTCCCATGAGTGAACTATGCATGAAGTGTGATATAGGACAAGGATGTCCCATGAGTGAACTATGTATGAAGTCTGATATAGGACAGGGATGTCCCATGAGTGAACTATGCATGAAGTGTAATATAGGACAAGGATGTCCCATGAGTGAACTATGCATGAAGTGTAATATAGGACAAGGATGTCCCATGAGTGAACTATGCATGAAGTGTGGTATAAAACAAAGATGTCCCATGAGTAAATTATGCATGAAGTGTGATATAGGACAAGGTTTTCCCATGAATGAACTATGCATGATGTGTGATATAGAACAAGGGTGTCCCATGAGTGAACTATGCATGAAGTGTGATATGGGACAATGATGTCCCATCAGTAAACTATGCATGAAGAGTGATATTTGACAAGGATGTCCCATGAGTGAACTATGCAGGAAGTGTGATATAAGACAAGGATGTCCCAGGAGTGAACTATGTATGAAGTGTGATATAGGACAAGGATGCACCATGAGTGAACTATGCATGAAGTGTGATATAGGACAAGGATGTTCCATGAGTGAAATATGCATGAAGTGTGATATAGGACAAGGATGTCCTATGAGTGAACTTTGTATGAAGTGTGATATAGGACAAGGATGTCCCAAGAGTGAACTATGTATGAAGTGTGATATAAGGCACGGATGTCCCATTATTGAACTATGTATGAAGTGTGATAAAGGACAAGGATGTCCCATGAGTGAACTATGCATGAAGTGTGATATAGGACAAGGATGTCCCATGAGTGAACTATGCATGAAGTGTGATATAGGACAAGGATGTCCCATGAGTGAACTATGTATGAAGTGTAATATAGGGCAAGTATGTTCCAGGAGTGGACTATGCATGAAACGTGATATAGGACAAGGATGCCCCAAGAGTGACCTATGCATGAAGTGTGATATAGGACAAGGATGTCTCATGAGTGAACTATGCATGAAGTGCGATATAGGACAAGGGTGTCCCTTGAGGGAACTATGTATGAAGTGTAATATAAGACATGGATGTCCCATGAGTGCACTATGCATGAGCTGTGATATAGGACAAGGATGTCCCATGTGTGGACTATGTATGAAGTGTAATATAGGGCAAGGATGTCCCAAGAGTGAACTATGCATAAAGTGGGATATAGGACAAGGATGTCCAAAGAGTGAACTATGCATGAAGTGTGATATAGGACAAGGATGTCCCAAGATTGAACTATGCATAAAGTGTGATATAGGACAAGGATGTCCCAAGAGTGAACTATGCATAAAGTGTGATATAGGACAAGGATGTCCCAAGAGTGAACTGTGCATAAAGTGTGATATAGGACAATGATGTCCCATGAGTGAACTATGAATGAAGTGTGATATAGGACAAAATGTTCCATGAATGAACTACGCATGAAGTGTGATATAGGACAGGGATGTCCCATGAATGAACTACGCATGAAGTGTGATATAGGACGAGGATGTCCTATGAGTTAACTATGCATGAGGTATGATACAGGACAAGGATGTTCCATGAGTGAACAATATATGAAGTGTGATACAGGTCAAGGGTATCCCATGAGGAACTATGCATGAAGTGTGATACAGGACAAGGATGTCCCATGAGTGAACTATGCATGAAGTGTGATATAGGGCAAGGATGTCCCATGAGTAACCTATGCATGAAGTGTGATATAGGACAAGGATGTCCTATGAGTGAACTATGCATAAAGAGTGATATAGGAGAAGGATTTTCCATGAGTGAACTATGTATAAAGTGTGATATAGGACAAGGATGTCCAATGAGTGAACTATGTGTGAAGTGTGACATAGGACAAGGATGTCCCATGAGTGAACTATGCATGAAGTGTGATATAGGACAAAATGTCCCATGAGTGAACTATGCCTGAAGTGTGATATAAGACAAGGATGTCCATGAGTGAACTATGCATGAAGTTTGATACAGGACAAGAATGTCCAATGAGTGAACTATGTATGAATTGTAATATAGAGCAAGGATGTCCCATGAGTGAACTATGCATGAAGTGGTATATAGGACAAGGATGTCCCATGAGTGAACTATGTATGAAGTGTGATATAGGACAAGGATGTCCCATGAGTGAACTATGCATGAAGTGTGATATAGGACAAGGATGTCCCATGAGTGAACTATGCATGAAGTGTGATATAGGGCAAGGACGTCCCATGAGTTAACTATGCAAGAAGTGTGATATAGGACAATGATGTCCCATGAGTGAACTATGCATGAAGTGTGATATAGGACAAGGATGTCCCATGAGTGAACTATGTATGAAGTGTGATATAGGACAAGGATGTCACATGAGTGAACTATGCATGAAGTGTGTTACAAGAAAAGGATGTCCCATGAGTGGAGTATGGATTTAGTGTGACATAGGACAGTGATGTTCCATGTGTGGAATATGCATGAAGTGTGATATAGGAAAAGGATGTCCCATGAGTGAACTATACATGAAGAGTGATATAGGACAAGGATGTCCCATGAGTGAGCTATGCGTGAAATGTAATATAGGACAAGGATGTCCCATGAGTGAACTATGCATCAAGTTTGATATAGGACAAGGATGTCCCATGAGTGAACTATGCATGAAGTGTGATATAGGACAAGGAAGTCCCAGGAGTGAACTATGCATGAAGTGTAATAAAGGACAAGGAAGTCCCATGAGTGAACTATGCATGAAGTGTGATATAGGACAAGGAAGTCCCATGAGTAAACTATGCATGAAGTGTGATATAGGGCAAGGATGTCCCATGAGTGAACTATGCATGAAGTGTGATATAGAACAAGGATGTCCCATGAGTGAACTATGCATGAAGTGCGATAAAGGACAACGATGACCCAAGACTGAACTATGCATGAAGTGTGATATAGGACAAGGATGTCCCATGAGTGAACTATGCATGAAGTGTGATATAGGACAAGGGTGTCCCTTGAGTGAACTATGCATGAAGTGTGTTATAGAACAAGAGTGTCCAATGAGTGAACTATGCATGAAGGGTGATACAGGACAAGGATGTCCCATGAGTGAACTATGCATGAAGTGAGATAAAGGACAAGGATGTCCCATGAGTTAATTATGCATGAAGTGTGATATAGGACAAGGATGTCCCATGAGTGAACTATGCATGAAGTGTGATATAAAACAAGGATGTCCCATGAGTAAACTATGCATGAAGTGTGATATAGGACAAGGATGTCCCATCAGTGAACTATGCATGAAGTGTGATATAGGAGAAGAGTTTCCCATGAGTGAACTATGCATGATGTCTGATATAGAAGAAGGGAGTCCCATGAGTGAACTATGCATGAAGTGCGATATGGGACATGGTTGTCCCATCAGTAAACTATGCAAGAAGAGTGATATTTGACAAGGATGTCCCATGAGTGAACTATGCATGAAGTGTGATATAGGACAAGGATGTCCCATGAGTGAACTATGAATGAAGTCTGATATAGGACAAGGATGTCCCATGAGTGAACTATATATGAAGTGTGATATAGGACAAGGATGTCCCATGAGTGAACTATGCATGAAGTGTGATATAGGACAAGGATGTCCCATGAGTGAACTATGCATGAAGTGTAATATAGGACAAGGATGTCCGATGAGTGAACTATGCATGAAGTGTGATAAAGGACAAGGATGCCCCATGATTGAACTATGTATGAAGTGTAATATAGGGCAAGGATTTTCCAAGAGTGGACTATGCATGAAATGTGATATAGGACAAGGATGCCCCAAGAGTGACCTATGCATGGTGTGATATAGGACAAGGATGTCTCATGAGTGAACTATGCATGGAGTGTGATAAAGGGCAAGGATGTCCCATGAGTGAACTATGCATGAAGTGTGATATAGGACAAGGGTGTCCCATGAGTGAACTATGTATGAAGTGTAATATAGGACAAGGATGTCCCATGAGTACACTATGCATGAAGTGTGATATAGGACAAGGATGTCCCATGTGTGGACTATGTATGAAGTATAATATAGGACAAGGATGTCCCAAGAGTGAACTATGCATAAAGTGTGATATAGGACAAGGTTGTCCCATGAGTGAACTATGTATGAAGTGTAATATAGGACAAAATGTCCCATGAATGAACTACGCATGAACTGTGATAAAGGACAGGGATGTCCCATGAATGAACTACGCATGAAGTGTGATATAGGACAAGGATGTCCCATGAGTGAACTATGCATGAAGTGTGATACAGGACAAGGATGTCCCATCAGTTAACTATGCATGAGGTGTGATACAGGACAAGGATGTTCCATGAGTGAAATATACATGAAGTGTGATACAGGACAAGGGTGTCCCATGAAGAACTATGCATGAAGTGTGATACAGGACAAGGATGTCCCATGAGTGAACTATGCATGGAGTGTGATATAGGGCAAGGATGTCCCATGAGTAAACTATACATGAAGTGTGATATAGGACAAGGATGTCCCATGAGTGAACTATGCATAAAGAGTGATATAGGAGAAGGATTTCCCATGAGTGAACTATGTATAAAGTGTGATATAGGACAAGGATGTCCAATGAGTGAACTATGCGTAAAGTGTGATATAGGACAAGGATGCCCCATGAGTGAACTATGCATGAAGTGTGATATAGGACAAAATGTCCCATGAGTGAACTATGCGTGAAGTGTGATATAAGACAAGGATGTCCCATGAGTGAACTATGCATGAAGTTTGATACAGGACAAGAATGTCCCATGAGTGAACTATGTATGAAGTGTAATATATAGGACAAGGATGTCCCTTGAGTGAACTATGCATGAAGTGTGATATAGGACAAGGATGTCCCATGAGTTAACTATGCATGAAGTGTGATATAGGACAATTATGTCCCATGAGTGAACTATGCATGAAGTGTGATATAGGACAAAATGTCCCATGAGTGAACTATGCGTGAAGTGTGATATAAGAGAAGGATGTCCCATGAGTGAACTATGCATGAAGTTTGATACAGGACAAGAGTGTCCAATGAGTGAACTATGTATGAAGTGTAATATAGAGCAAGGATGTCCCATGAGTCAACTATGCATGAAGTGGTATAAAGGACAAGGATATCCCATGAGTGAACTATGTATAAAGTATATTTAGGGCAAGGATGTCCCATGAGTGAACTATGCACGAAGTGTGATATAGGACAAGTACGTCCCATGAGTGAACTATGCAAGAAATGTGATATAGGACAATGATGTCCCATGAGTGAACTATTCATGAAGTGTGATATAGTACAAGGATGTCCCATGAGTGAACTATGTATGAAGTGTGATATAGGGCAAGGATGTCCCATGAGTAACTATGAATGAAGTGTGATATAGGACAAAGATGTCCCATGAGGGAACTATGCATGAAGTGTGATATAGGACAAGGATTTCACATAAGTGAACTATGCATGAAGTGTGTTACAGGAAAAGGATGTCCCATGAGTGAACTATGTATGAAGTGTAACATAGGGCAAGGATGTTCCAAGGGTGAACTATGCATGAAATGTGATATAGGACAAGGATGCCCCAAGAGTGACCTATGCATGACGTGTGATATAGGACAAGGATGTCCTATGAGTGAACTATGCATGAAGTGTGATATAGGACAAGGATGTCCCATGAGTGAACTATGCATGAAGTGTGATATAGGACAAGGGTGTCCCATGAGTGAACTATGTATGAAGTGTAATATAGGGCAAGGATGCCCCATGAGTGCACTATGCATGAAGTGTGATACAGGACAAGGATGTCCCATGTGTGGACTAAGTACAAAGTGTAATATAGGGCAAGGATTTCCCAAGAGTGAACTATGCATGAAGTGTGATATAGGACGAGGATGTCCCAGGAGAGAACTATGCATAAAGTGTGATACAGGACAAGGATGTCCCAAGAGTGAACTATGCATGAAGTGTGATGTAGGACAAGGATGTCCCAAGATGGAACTATGCATAAAGTGTGATATAGGATAAGGATGTCCCAAGAGTGAACTATACATGAAGTGTGATACAGGACAAGGGTGTCCCATGAGTGAACTATGCATGAAGTGTGATATAGGACAAAATGTCCCATGAATGAACTATGCATGAAGTGTGATATATGACAGGGATGTCCCATGAATGAATTACGCATGAATTGTGACACAGGACAAGGATGTCCCATGAGTTAACTATGCATCAGGTGTGGTACAGGACAAGGATGTCCCAAGTGTGAACTATGCATGAAGTGTGATACAGGACAAGGGTGTCCCATAAGGAACTATGCATGAAGTGTGATACAGGACAAGGATGTCCCATGAGTGAACTATGTATGAAGTGTAATATAGAGCAAAGATGTCCCATGAGTGAACTATGTATAAAGTATATTTAGGGCAAGGATGTCCCATGAGTGAACTATGCGTGAAGTGTGATATAAGACAAGGATGTCCCATGAGTGAACTATGCATGAAGTGTGATATAGGACAAAATGTCCCATGAATGAACTATGCATGAAGTGTGATATAGGACAGGGATGTCCCATGAATGAACTACGCATGAATTGTGACACAGGACA
>NC_056728.1:1812144495-1812271995 GCF_019279795.1 Protopterus annectens | reverse complement strand
AAATACCACTAATTGCATACAGCTAAGCATAACAGGCCAGTAAATGCATTATAATGAGACTTATGTACTCTGTAGAAAAAGTTAACTATGTTTCCATGTTGCTCTGATAAATACATTTAGAGAGTGTTACAAGTGCCTCAGTGAACATAACTCAGATCTAGTACTCAGAGAATTAGCATTCAGTGGTTACACTTCTATAAAGCACATCTGAACTGAATGGTTTACACTGTTCAGGGGTTGTAGCTCTACTCAGACCATCAATAAGTGTTCTGCTGTTTCAAATCTGTGGCATCTGTTAGATGTGAGGATGCACTGCAGTTGCTTAAGGCCAACAACTGTCCCTGAACACGTCAGCATCTTGATACAATACACACCTAAGAATGTTCATTCATCCATCTGTTACAATGTACAGTATTATTAGGGAAGGGGGTATAGCAAGCACCATGTGAAACAAGTATGGTTTCCTTGCATCTGTTGTGTGTCATGTCTAATAATTACCTATGGAGCACTCTAGCAACATGTTGTGATGTTGTTGCAGTTACAGAATGTCACATTCCTGTTTAATAGTAATCCTTATTACTAAAGCTGATAAGCTTTGCAGAAATGCACTCATGGAAAGGTATGCACACAAGAAACTGAACAATAAATAAGTGGAGAATTACCATAAAAGTTATACCAAAAAAGGAATTAACTAAAGTCTAAAAATTGATTCGTTCTTGAAGAGCAACTATCTGCGTGTTTGTTTGTGTCCTTCGGCTTTTCCCGGTTAGGGGTTGCCACAGTGGAACTCCGGTCCGCTAATGATTGGTAGTTGATTTTTATGTGCCGAGTTACCAGCCCTGATGCACAACCATCAACGAAGGTACACCCATTCACACATGTCTCCATGCAGAAGATGCTCTAGCTGAGAATCAAACCGGACAGCGTCTTACTGTGAGGCGACAAGGCTACCGCAGCACCACCACCGCGGCAACTGTCTGCGTGTATAATACCAAAAATAGTACTGCATAGCTGTTGTAAGTTACAGATAGCACTGCTGTCATAGAATAACTCACACTAGCCTGGCCCCATGGTATAAAGGGGCGGAGCCCTGATGTGACCTAGGTGAACAGAGTTTGAATAGTGGCCCAAGCACTAGAGGAGCCACGAATGGAGAGGAAGAAGTGAGGGAGCACTGCTAACTCAGTTCTCCCAGGGTATGGGGATTGTATGTACCAAAAGGTACACAGGGCGATGTGATCATCCTCTCAGAGATTGTGAAGACCACTGTTCATGCCGCAGGGGAGAAGCATGGCTGCTTGGAGGAAGTTCTTTTTGTGGGGGTGCCCTCCATAGACAATGCATTGCATACCTCTCCCAAGCACTTCAGTGGGTGCATGTGTGATTAGGGCCAGCAAAAAAATGAAAAAGCTTCAAACCCTACCTAATAGTTGCCTGCTTGATAACACCCCTTCCATTCAGCTCTCACTTGCTGAAGGGAACAGATAGGCTAACTGACCAAGACAGGTTCTGATGGTCAGCAGGCAGTAGTGAGCAAAATTTGAAAAATAAATCAATAAATAAAATAACTGACAATACTGTAAACTACGTAATAAAACCTAAGCAGGTGACTATTAGACCATACAGTACTTACCAATGATTCAAACAGAAATAAAATATTTCCAAATAAGTGGCTTTAAAGAGCTGATTACAATTAAACATAAAGAGCAGCAATTCCAAAACAATAATGTCTCAGACGTCCAGCAAAATCCCAAAGGATATAGCCAGTGGGAATCTGGGGAGATAACCATGGAATTTCCATTGACAACAATGAACCAACTTGAAACAAGAATAATGTATCACTTCTTAGTGCAATGACATTTATTCCCACAGGACATCTTTTAAAAACACACAGCATAAAATAGAAAACAACATTGCAATGTTGTCTAAAATACAGTTAGCAGTAAAACTGTTTGAGGCCAAGTCCAAGATACTGCAGTCTCCATAAAACAAATTAAATGGCTAGGAAATTCTGGGAGTCTAGCAAAAGCAACCATTAAGCAATATACTGCTTCACGGGCACAATCCTCCATCCAAGAAACATAAATGCCAAAAAAAGTAACTTCATTCACATTTTATCCATACCAGTAAATAGGAACCACAAATATTCACTGACCAAAAAGTACCCACAAATCTGTTAGACAGTTGTGGGACCCGCACCTTAACATGTTTGCTTATAATTTCAATCCATACCAAGAACTAGGAGCCATGAACTTTCACTGGCCATGATGTACCAAGAAATAGTTCCACAGAAGTGAGTCCTCCATTTTCTCACTAGGTCCAGCTCCAAAGAATAATCCAGGAAGATTTTTTTAAAAAAAAAAGCACAACAGTGTTTGATAGTCTGACCATAACCTGTTATCAGCTTGCAAGTGTTATTACGTGAACATCTGGAACAAGGTATCATTAGATGGCTTATGAATATGCGCACAGAATTCTACACATATGTATTTATGTTCTGCCATTAAACTCTCCCACTTTCTAGTCTAGTGTGACATATAGTTTGTGTTGTTGTACTAATAAGGTGATTGACAAGATCAAAATGCCATTGTCACATGCACACATTACTCTGTTTAGCTCCATACGTGGTGCATGAGGTGTTTGCTCACTATAGCAACCGTGGATGATGAGCAGCAGTACAGAGCAGCTGGCCTGGAAACACATGCAGTGCATAGCTCATCATGTGATCATGTACATGTGTTACCTGTATACTGCTTTATAAAATGTACCCAGGTGCATGTGTCACAATGACAAATGTGTCTTTCTCAGATTGCAGTGCTAATCACTGAACGTGGAGACTGCACTGCAAGGCACAATAAACCATATTACATAGCAGAAGAATCTTTAGACATACCTTTTTGTTTAGAAGAAGATATTGGTGGGTTCTTGGAGCATCTGTGTAGCCAAAATGCAAAGAGGAAGTGTGCAGGTTTTCAGTGCAGGGTGATGGGTGATTTGTGATGGATACTTGGGTGTGTGATTATCTGCTAGCATTCCAGGGCTAAACCTAGGTGTGTCCTGTCATTTGCAAAATACTTTTGGCTCAAATATGGCATTTTCATTCAGAGTGAGAAATCACCACTGGATCATCTTAAGTGAGTAGAAAATACCCTTTACATGGGAAATCTATATAATATTTATTTTCAGTCTTAGAACTATTTGATGGGTTAACATCTCTAAATGATCTTCTGGCACCAAACTTCTACTACAATATTCATTTATTGTCTATGCTATTGTTTTTATTTTATCAGAATTCCAGTTCGTCATAAACCTATTTCAATGGAAGTCCAAGAAGAGCTAGATATAAAATTAACATTTTGGAAATATTCAACATTTATTATTTACAGTCTAAAAAATATCTAACATGTCTAACCATGTGAAGCACATGTATTTAGGACTATTTGCTGCAGGTTTATACTTTCCAACATATTAGTATATACCAAAACATTAATGGCTAATTTTCACATTTTTGAACAACTCAGCATTTAGTATTCACTATGTGGAAAATATTTAGCATGTACAATTTAAATAAGCATAGTTATTTAAAACTTCATATACTGCAGTGATGAAAGGCAGCATACCACTAAATGCCCTATAGAACAGCAGTCACTGAGGTCCTTGTGTGGTATAGGTGTTACCAGGTACAAGAGAATAGCAGACAGTAGACATAACATTAAATATAATTGAATATCATATATGTTACTGAACTGACATTAAGCTCTAGTATGTATAGTTGGTTAGGATGGAGGCTTAAGCACACAGATGTCATGCATTGAAGTGGGTCACAGTACAAGACAAATGTTGGGACAGCTCAAGAAAGATGTTTTTAAAGGAGAGAGAATGAAGATAAAATACACTGACAGAGGTGGAAAGAGCAGAAAGTCTACTTTCAGCTAAAATCTGTTCAGCAAATGCAACCCGATCTTGTGGGGGTCCAGGTGACCACTCAAGGCCTGTACAGTTACTGCTGTAAAACTGAAATTGCTAGAATGATTACAGGGTGGGTAGGACTGTGCAAGGTGAAGATTAGGTTTCTGGAGTGGCACTCAGTGATTTTCCATTCATCTCATGATTTCACACCTAGGTACTTCAAATGGAAGACAGCAGAGTGGAGTGCTTTGGTACATCTTGGGCTAGTGCTGTTTGAATTCATGACATTTATGTTCCAGTCAGTTGTTGCATCTTTGAGACAAACAGTGGTGAGTCGTGGCAGTGTGGCCTAAGGCATATTTAGAAATTCTATGGTATACATGTTCTAGCTTTGAGTGCTGAGCTGAATGATGACTGGTTACAATGCTGAAGCAGTAAAGTAGACCATGGATTAGGAAAACTCAGGCTATGGTAAGGTATACATAAGGAATCATACATTGGAGGGTATAGCTGAAAAGGCCCAGATTCAGGTTAGTGTTCAAAAGAAGTAGATTAGTCTGTCCAGTCCTGTTTATCTAATGGTCTAAGGTAATGCCTAGCAGTTTTATGGAGTTCATTACTTTGGGTGGGCTTAACCTTCATACAGGGTTTTAAAACAGAAATCTTCTGTGAGGCTGGATAGACCAAAAGTAAAAATTACTTATTTATTGGCTTTTAAGTGAAGAATCAGACCCACTGACAGCATTGCAATGTAGACTATATCTGTGTAAGAGTAAGTGATAACATTAAATGGGGAAGTTCCTAGAAAAGATAAGTCGTGATTGGTCCAGATACTGAAATTTCCCAAGGGTATGATAACTTTGTCAGCAGCTTCCTGCAGACCTGCATCAGACCACCAGCACAAAGGCAGAATCTGTGATTCCCTACAGTGAGTCAGGGGTGCAGTGGTTCACACCTGCCATTCTTCTCTTAAATGGAAAGCATGTTTTTTCTTCTTATATAAAGTTACCTCTGAAAGCAGAAGACTTAGCAAGACAGCTAAAATTAAAGAGAAAGTTAAAATGATACCTTAGTGAAATGTTTCAATCTCCACTGTACCCACTTCTGAGATATGAACTAAATGTTACATAATCCTGTAGCAAGTCAATTAACCTAGCTACCAAAATATCTGATTTCACTCGTTCACAACTACTAGCAGAATGAAAAATGACCCCTATAATTTACAGACTGAATATGCCCAGAAGAAGCAAAACCTGAGGTGCCAGTGCTTTCTGAATTAAAGTTATCAGTCTTATCTTTTAGGACTAACTTTGATGCTTTTAGACTTCACTTCTACAGTGTGTTATTTTCAGCAAGGCATTTAATAAAATCAATGCACCCAGGTCTCATGGAAAGTGATATTTGGATGTAGTAGGCTAACCCATTTAACAGTTTATTAATGTAAATGAATAGAGGCTTCTTAATAAATGTATAAGATGGAGACAAGTGAAATGGAAGCAGCAGAGATGCAGAACATGAACAGTCCATTAGTATTTGGCCTGCTGTAAATTTGTTTTACTATTTTTATAAACATTTTAGCTGTTTGTTGGAAAAGAGTCAACCTGCAGCCAAAAGACAGCAAACCGTGGATCACTGCAGGTGTTTGTGTATGTGACTGTTTCAGTGTATAACTGTGCATGTGTGTGTGTGTGTGTGTGTGTGTGTGTGTGTGTGTGTGTGTGTGTGTGTGTGTGTGCTTGTGCATATATATGTCTGTGTGCTTGAAAACACTGACTCGATGATAGCTCTACAAGCATAATGAAGCCATCCTTGAGCTCCAGGGTTACAACTGATAACATGTGATTATAACTTCATAAGTATATTTTAAGCAGGGACCTGCTTGTTTCTGTATGCATAAGTCTTTTGGACCACATAAAGAAGCAGAAGAAAACAAAAGTTTATGTGACTGGCAAAGAAGTTGGGGGAATACGCAACCAGATCAGATAAAATAGAAACATAAATAAGATCATAGTGCAAACAAATAAAGAACATGTCATTGTCTCTCACATCACACTGTACTATAGATCATGGCATGTAATATAGAAGACACTATTCAATTGTGATCACTGCTTGCCAAGAGGGACTATATCTGTGTAGGAGTGCAGCAAGTTGTAGTACATTATTGTGGTCATTATGTAATTCACAGTGATCAAACATCTAGAGGACACATTAAAGACATGTTAAATTATTATTGATATACTTTTTTGTGGGACAGTACATGAGTATCAGAGCAGTAACTTGAAAAACATTTCTGTGGTCATTATTTATTTCAAATTTGTCAGGATCAGACATACTAGGTGCAAATAGAAAGTGGATATCATTGGAAGGGGATGCTTATGTGTGAAGTTTCTCAGCTTTTGAAACAGAAAAAAAGAAAAAAATAATAAAATAGGGCAAAAACAAGAATTATGACTTGACACCTAGAAATTCAACATAGACATATTCCATTATCCCTGAAGTTAAAATCACAACTTAGGGACAGTTTATAGCTGACTGTTCAGATTTGTCATCCAAATATTTTAACTAAGAAAGTCAAACTAATTCATAGATACAACCCTGGAATGGCAGACTCTAACAAACATACCTAAATGGCCATCATAAACTGTCAGGCTGCCAACCAAGTCGCATTATATTCTGTTTTCATTATACGCGGATATATAACAAGTACTAAATTGATTAAGGAAAAGGCATCCTATTACCAATTTCTCATTGATAATTTATTTAATGTAAGTGGGATGGGTTATAGTTTTGCCTACAAAAATTTTGAGCTACTAATTCTTCTAAAAAGCCCTAAAATACGGTCTTAGAAAATTCTATATGTATTCCATTTGTTGATTGTTTAGAGATGTCAGCAGTGAGCTGTCTGCTGCTGTCTCCATCATCACAGTGTATAATTTTCATTGTCCATTCCCCTGATTACATAATTCTTGGCTATAACCCCCATTGTTATTTTCAGCCACATCTTCTACTTCACTTCAGATATCTCAAAAGGTGGCAACCTTAAATGCAGATCTTTGGAGTGATTCCACCTATTCATCCATGCATAGTTTTAGAGGGCTATAAAAAGCAGAACAAGTGAAGTAATATTAACAAGTATGATGTAAAAAGACCATTTTGCTGAAAATACTTTCAAATGCTTGCTAAAACAAATACTTTTGCATAGCCAATACAAAAATAGTCAGATTCAAATCTAGAACCTGTCAACCACACCAGTGCAATGGCTACAATATAATCACTGTAATACCAAATTCACTGCATTGAGAATGGCATAAAACAATAACTAATGGTCTGTGGCTATTTGGGGTTCATATATTCGTAGGCTTGGTTATGAATACTGGCTTTCATGAAACTTGATACACCACTAATATGTATATATGGATGTGTGTGTGTGGTGTGTGTGTAATGCATGGATTTACACATACACACATGTCAATATTAGTACTAAAAGATGTTAATGAATGACGTAACTTATTTTATAATTCTTAGAAAGCACGGTGCAAATTTTCTGTGACATTTTTTTCTGTTACTAATATTTATTTAGCTTTCCTGATGTTATGTTAGCTCTCTCAGCTGTGTGTTTCAGGTATAGAGTTTCAATAAGAAGTGGATCAGTCTTTGCATTATTGATGAGGCAGGTTAAAATCAATTTGAGCACATTCAGTCAGATTTCTTTTGCACAAATAACACAGCTATTTTTATGTTGTGAGGTTATATATTCTATTAGATTGTGATATTTTTAGTTTATTTTTATCATGCCTTATTGACTGAACAGGTTTCTAGACTGTTGTTTCAGAATATAATTTTCACAATTCAAATGCTATTCAAAGAATGCACTTCCCATATTAGTGGGGGAGGGGCTGTCTGATTCTTTAGAAAATGAGTAATCTCCATGGTATCCTCGAAGTCTCAAACAACCCACTAACAAGTGTAGTGGGTCCAAAAACAAAACAATGTAAGAAACTTCTCTGTGTGAAAGATTTTCAGACCATATATCTCTAGTTAATCACTGTATGTTAATAAGATCAGGCAATAGTAGTAGAAGTAGCGAACTTAAACTCGTCAAGTAAAAAAAAAGTAATAAAAAAGATATAATTTGAAATATTGTACAGAATTACTAAGTATTCGAAGGTAATCCAAGCAAGGCAGGCAGTCTGTTTCCAGTTGAAAATCCTTTATTAAGTACACAGACAAGCGATCCAAGTAAAACAAAAAAAAAAAAAAACAGAGTAATAGTTTCCTCACAAGCTTTCTAAATATATATTTACTTGTTATCAAGCAAGGGATTGGTTTATCGTGCTGTAAAACAAAGTGTTATTGGTATACATGTTAAATTCACATCCCTTCCCCATGAGAGAAACACTAAAAGATGTGAAACTAATTGTACATTTTGTATATTTATACAGCAAGGTGATAGTTTTTATTGCCCTTATTTAAAGAAAATAATAAAGACCAGTGCAGGGGGTGACTAACACTACAAATGTAATTTACAGGGCACAGTGCAATGAATGTGATGCATTCTATGTGAGCAAGACTCTAAATAAACTTAAGCATAGGATTTCATGCCATCTGTCAGAAATCCGCCCTGGATGTAAAAATAATGCACTAGCCAAACACCTTTCTCTTCATAAAAGACGCAAAGGTTTTAAGTTCCAGATTCTGGATCGCATAGACATGGGTGATATTGAAGGAGACATCCTGAATATTCTGGAGAAACATGAACTCATGTGGCAATTAAACATGAACTCTTTTAGGAAGCCTGGACTAAACTATTACTGTTCAATTAAAAGTGTACTGGAACTTAGAAAATTGCCACATTGTTTAGATGACTAATTTTATTTTATTTTGTTCTACCAGTTGGTTTTAAATACCATTTTAAATCAGTTTTAATTTAAGTGTATATTCTATTTCCATCATCATACATTTTCCACTTTATTCAAAATGATGTGTAATAACAATACTAACTAATTAAACAATAATATTTTTATATATAGTTTTTAGGGTTCTTGTACACAGACCTGAAAAAGTCTAGAAGGAGAAAAGCGATCTTTCTTAACACTAGGTTATGAAAACAGAACATGATTTTTACAATTGATTTTTTACATGCAAAGTGTATATGTATATATTTATATATATATTTATTGAGGTTGATATATTTACACTCATGTAATCTGGTTAAATAAGAGGTACCACATCATTATAAATTTTATTTAAAGTACATAAGGGTTATAATATTATTATGACAGCTACTAAGTAGGGCAGGACCAGCTCAAATATCACATTGATGGGGGAAGGGATGTGAATTTAACATGTATACCAATAACACTTTGTTTTACAGGACAATAAACCACTCCCTTGCCTGATAAAAAGTAAATATATATTTAGAAAGCTTGTGAGGAAACTATTACTCTATTTTTGTTTTACTTGGATCGCTTGTCTGTGTACTTAATAAAGGATTTTCAACTGGAAACAGACTGCCTGCCTTGCTTGGATTACTTTCGAATACTTAGTAACTCTGTACAATATTTCAAATTATATACTTATTATTTTTTTGACATAACACAAGTTTAAGTTGGCTACTTATACTACTATTGTCTGATCTGATTAATATACAGTGATTAACTAGAGATATAGGGACTGAAAATCTTCCACACAGAGAAGTTTCTTACAGGTTCATAGGTTCATACTAGGCTATCTGCCCGAGGGCATTTACAAGCCTAGCCCATAGTTTTGTGGCTTACGCCACCCCTTTAGTATGGGGAACTATACCCATTATTTTGCTGTGCCTCTGTTGAGCAGTGACACTGAGGTAATCCCTGGGGTATATCTGCGATCTCCCATCCATTGGTCAAGATTTCTCTTGAACAAGGCCAGCGAGGTGCTCTGCCTCACATATACCGGGATTTTATTCCACAGCATAGGGAGTCTTTGGGTGATGAATCTATCCCTCCAGCACGTCCTATTAATAGCCGTGTCGAGGTTTAAGTCTCCCGCCCTTGTGGCTCTGACGGATCTAGATTTTTGAGGTGAAGCATATTCATCAAATCTGGGTTTGTCATGGCCTTGTATGTTAGGCAAAGGTCACCTCTGAGCAAGCGGTGGCGACTGAATAGAGCTGGAGTTCTTTCAGTCGGGCAGCATAGGACAGATGTTTGAGACCCTTTATCCTTTTGGTGAGGAACTTTTGTGGCCTCTCCAGCTGCTGCAAGTGTCGGGTCAGATACATTCCGAATGGGGCATTGTACTCAATCATTGGTCTGATGAGTGATGAGTATAGGGAGACTATGACCTCCCTTGATCTAGATGAGAATCCCTTCATGATAAGGTGGGCAATGTAGAAGGTCTTCCTAACTACTTTAGCTACATGGGTGTCGAATGACAGACTACTATCAACCTGGGTCCCCAGGTCCCTGATAACTTCTTCTGTACTCAGTGGATTGCCACCTATTTGGTAGCTAGGGGTAACCTTGTTTTTCCCGAAGGGTATGACTATGCATTTTTGGCATTTAACTTTAGGCCATGGCTCTGGCACCAGTTATCCGTTTCTGTGAGACCCTTCTGAAGGATATCTGTGTCAGATGTGTTTTCTACTATGGCGCCCAGTTTGCAGTCATCTGCAAACTTTGTCAGCCATAACCCTCCTGTGTTTGCTTGTACTTGGAAAAGTAGATGCCAAACAAGAGTGGGCCCAGGACTGAGCCCTGTGGTACACCACTTGTGACAGGCTTTGAGTCTGACATGGCGCCAGCAACTCTGACCCTGTGGGTTCTGTCACTCAGCCAGTTTGCAACCCATCTTGTGATGTATGGGTTAACATTTAAGCTGATGAGTTTTTCAATGATACCCGAGTGGGGTATTGTATCAAAGGCCTTCGCCAGATCGAGGTAGGCTGTATGGACTGCCTTTCCTCATCAATGGCTTTGGTGACTGTTTCAAAAAGTCAACCAAGTTTAGAAGGCATGATCTGCCTTTGACAAAGCCAAACTGGGTTGGATCCAAAGTCTGCAAATTCCTATGTCTTTATTTATGAGGTCCATTATGATCCTCTCCATGGCTTTGCAGATAAGGCTTGTCAAGCTAATGGGCCGGTAATTTCCAGGGTCGGTGGAGGCACCGCCTTTGTGAAGTGGGACCACAGTTGCAGTGCGCCACTCCTGGGTACGTATCCAGAGGTAAGACTATGATTAAACAGCTGTCCTAGCTGTGGGTTTAATTCCTCGTTGAGTTCGTGGAGCACACAGCCGGGGACACCATCAGGTCCCATGGATGCTGTGTTTTTGCTTTGGAGAGAGCAGTTCTCACTTGGGCGTTGGAGATGTTTGGGGGCTGCAATCGCTTGGTATAGATATCTCTCCTTTTGGGGAGGGGAGAAGTTTGCACTGAACCTGTCAGCCAGTATGTTGGCAATGTCTGTAGGATCAGTAATCTTCACATCATTTTGAACTAGTTCTGAGCATATCTGGGAGTTTCCTCCCAGGTTTCTAACATAGCTAAAGAAGGCCTTATGATTGTCTTTTGAGTCTTTAGCTATTTTTCTCTCAAAATTTGCTTTGGATGATTTTATGAGAGCTCTTAGTTTTTTACTTATAGTGATCAAGGGTGTCTTACCTTTTAAGGATTTTGCTCTATCTTGTAGTAGCTTCCTCGTTTTGTTGTAGAGTTTGTTTATGGCTGGGGTCCACCAGAGTGGACGCTTGCCTTTGGTACAAAGAGTCTGTTTTGCTTGGGATTGCCTTATCCATGCAGTCCTGCAGGTGCTGGTAGAAGGCATTTGTAAGTGATTCAGCGGCTTGAGTACTGTTTTCCGTCGGCTCGGGGGCCTTAAAGGAGACCACACTAGTCTTTAGAAGTGTGAAGTCGGCTTCCGAGAAGTTCTTTACTGTGGTCTTTTTTATTTCAGGTGGGGGTGGGATGAGGACCTCCAGCGAGATTAGTTTGTGATCTGATCTCACTAGTGAGGGGTATACACTGTTTTATTCTTTAGAAAATGCTGATGTACATTTTCAGAACTCCTGGCTATGGCTCTACACACCTGTTGCATGCCTGGAGAAACATGTGGAAAGCATTCAGGCTGCTAAACGTATATTTGTAAAGCAAAACACAGTTTATGCCCTTTCTTCTTTCTCCTTTATCCATGGATATTCATAAAATATTACGCAAAAAAGTATATTTGAAGTTTTAACTCCTAGAGTGGCAGAAGAGAGAACAGAGTAATCAATGCACTGACACATGAATGGTATGCTACCTGATCAGTGCAGAGCATCTCAGGAGATCCCTAAATCTAAATTCATTGCACCTGCCCTTTCTGTTTCTAAAATTAGTTTTCTTTTCTGATATACCTGGGTAAATGCTGACTGAAGTGTACATATATGACTTGTTTGCTTAAATAGTATACACAAACACACACGCGCGCAAACACACACACACAGTGTGTGTGTGTGTGTGTGTGTGTGTGTGTGTGTGTGTGTGTGTGTGTGTGTGTGTGTGTGTGTGTGTGTTCATAAATAACTATTAGGAGTGTAGTCCAGGAGAGTACTGAGGAGCCTATCCCAGTTTTGCCAAATGTACCAGAACATGGTCTGGTTAAGTCACTTGTTCCAAATCACATAACAAGCATATGGTACCTGAAGAAATCAAACCCTGGACTACAGCAAGCAGCTATAGCAGCAACAGTTTGTGCTAAGTGCCATACTAAAATTGCTAAATATCAGCATTATTAGACTACTGTAATACGCAGCGGTGGTGCAGCAGTAGTGTTGTTGCCTCACAGCAAGAGGTTCTCCCATTCAGTTCTCGGCTGGAGTGCGGGGAGTGCCTTCTGTGTGGAGTCTGCATGTCCTCCCTGTGGTTAGGTGGGCGTTCAAAAGACATGTGTAAATGGGCGTGCCTTTGTTGAAGGTTGAACATTGAGCTGGCACCTCAGCGTTCGTGAAAATCTACTGCCAATCATTAGCAGACCGGAGTTCTGCTGTGGCAACCCTAACCGGGAAAAGCCAAAAAACAACAAAATTAGACTACTGTAATACATTTGTCTGTGGATAACACCAAGACAAATAGTTCCAATACATTTATTAAACTAATGAAAAAACCTTCTCTGGGGACTTAGCCCTGGATCTCTTAAATTCTCTGTGTTTGTCACTGACATTGAACTATTAAGAAGAAATAGTGTGTGTGCGTTCATGTATGTGTGTTCATGTGTGTTTGTGTGTGTGTGTGTGTGTGTGTGTGTAAGCATATACTGAAACATGTTTATGTTCGGATTAAACCCATGACCTCTCAGATTCCATTTTCTTGTCTTTGCATCTGCACTAGCAAGGCATGTGTGTGTGTGTGTGTGTGTGTGTGTGTGTGTGTGTGTGTGTGTGTGTGTGTGTGTGTGTGTGTGTGTGTGTGTGTGTGTGTGTGTGTGTGTGTGTGTGTGTGTGTGTGTGTGTGTGTGTGTGTGTGTGTGTGTATGTGTGTGTGTGTGTGTGTATGTATGTGTGTGTGTGTGTGTGTGTGTGTGTGTGTGTGTGTGTGTGTGTGTGTGTGTGTGTGTGTGTGTGTGTGTGTGTGTGTGTGTGTGTGTGTGTGTGTGTGTGTGTATGTGTATGTATGTGTGTATGTGTATGTGTGTGAATGTGTATGTATGTGTGTATGTATATGTGTGTGTATGTGTGTATGTGTGTATGTGTATGTGTGTGTATGTGTATGTGTATGTGTGTGTATGTGTGTGTATGTGTATTTGTATATGTATCTGTGAGACTAACAAATAATTTGCATCTGTATATGTGTATGTATGTGATATGCTGATACGTCTGATATGAAATGATTGATATTTCACAGATTTAGTATTTTATAATTTTATACTATTACACTGTAGCAAAAAGAAAACTCAGTGGATATTGAAATACTTGTTAAACAGCTTGAATACTACAACTCCAAAGCCCCATACTACAAATCAATACATGAATGCGTAAATATACAGGTAAAGTGTAACACATGAAAATGTAATAAATAATAAAATTCTTTTTAAATTTAAAATTCTTGACATATCCAGCTTAGGTAAGTTGCCTAACTCCAGAATCTTCGTTAACTTCTGGGAAAGATATTTCTGCCCGCCACTGAAGATCAAACGATCAATGCTAGTGCTAGCTCCATGGCCTTTACACCCCAGGTTTCTCTTGTAGAGGTCAGAAACATCCTTTTCATCTCCATGGTCTCTAGACCCCAGGTATCTCTTATAGAGGTCAGAAACCTCCTTTTTCAGCTCCATGTTCTCTAGACCCCAGGTGTTGCTTCTAGAGGTCAGAAACCTCCTTTTCAGCTCCCTGCTCTCTAGACCTTAGGTGTCTCTTGTAGTGGTCAGAAATCTCCTTTTCAGCTCCACATTCTCTAGACCCCAGGTGTCTCTTGTAGAAGTCAGAAACCTCCTTTTCAGCTCCATGTTCTCTAGATCCCAGGTGTCTCTTGTAGAGGTCAGAAACCTCCATTTCAGAAACCCTCATCTGTCTTTGCTGCACAAGGACTTCAACAGCATACTCTAGATGCTTTCTAATGACAACGATCCCCAGTAGGAGTAACTCGATTCTTTACCATCTGTTTGTTAGGCCACATATTCCTCCTTTTCCCTTATGACATCTGTGCCAAATTCTCTAACTTTGATTGAGGTGTCTTACCTGAGATGTAAGATAAGTTTTGCAGAACTTAGACCATAGACTATTATAACACAACTGGATGCTAGAAAATCAAGCCATGGAAATACACTGTGAAACACTGTAAACTATAATTGCCAAACGTTATGAAGAAGGAAATAAATAGAGAGATTTTAATACCTTAACTTTACTACCAAGAGATGTTTGTAACAGTCTGTCAGAACAAAATCACATTAGGGCAGTATAATGAATGTCGATCTACATTCTAGAAAGGGCCACTCAGTTTGGACTGAACATCATTGATTCCCATTCAGCTGCACACTATAAGTGAAGGTTTTCTCATGCATTCACTCAGAGTAACATGCTCTTCATATTAGGCGGCGGTGTCCACTGATGCGAGTCATAAAACACACCATATTGATTTTGCAACCTTTTATTATATAACAGTCAAGGACAACCAATTGTGATGCCATAAATAATTCATATGCAACATATCAACAAATACCATCAAACCATTACCTCAAGCCAGTTGGTGTACACCCGCCTGTTCCAGCTGCTACTTCAGAAAAAAAAGGGTACGTATTCCTAGCTACCTCAGACCTGTTGGCAAGCCCACTTAACTCATACTTACAAGCCACAGTCCCCTTGATATGGCCACCGGTCAAATCTGGTTCCAACTTGGGGAGAGCTGAAGCCACTGAACAAGAAGAGGGGAAAACACAAGGGTTGTGAAGCCATAAGGCTGTTGCCTGACCCTGCATAGAGGTTTGAGAGGGAGGGTTGACATGCCTGCTGATGGATTCTGCAGGCAAGAACAGCAATACTCTCATAAATAAGGAGGGCATACCTGCAACCATCCCTGATGATGACTCATGGCTCTCTGACAATGAGCCATTACCGAGCTAAGTCGATGTTGTCCACTGAGCCAAGTCATAAAACACACCAGATTTACTTTGCAACCTTTGATTATATAACAGTATAGGACAACCTGTAGTGATGCCATAAGTAATTCATGTGCAACATATCAAGAAATAGCATCAAACCATCACCTCAAGCTGGTTGACATACACCCACCTGTTTCGGCTGCCACTTCAGATAAAACTGGGTGCATATTCCTAGCTATCTTGGACCTGGTGGCAAACCTATTTAACTCATACTTACAAGCCTCATACCCCTTGATGTGGCCACCAGTCAAATCTGGGTCCAATGTGAGATGAATTGAGGCTGCAGAACAAGAACAGGGGGAAACATAAGGGGGGGTGAAGCCATCAGGCCACCGCCAACCTGGCATGCCATGCTGTACCCCCCAAAATCAACGGCCTCGCTAATACATTTTTGGTTATGAAAGAAAACAATTTAAACTTTGAAAATTTTTTGAATAGCAACAACCATATTCAAATTAAACAAATCAAAACTAATGTTATTCAAATGAACATTGTTCAAATCATCAAAATCGGGATCTAGTCTGTCAATATCACTGTGCTCAATCACCTGCAAACTAATCTGGCTAGTAGCCCACTTGACTCTATGGTTGATAAAATGCCTGGTTCTCTCAATGGCACTAGGCCTGCTAGCACCCTTCCACTACAGTCTAGGGATGATGGCAGACAGAAAAAAAATACCTTCGGATATAGCTGCCATAGCTGCCACGAGTGGTCTATATCAGATCAGATTCTGGTCAACAATATCATCTTAGGAGCTTGCCTCAGGTCATTGGCCCTGAAGTAAATTATCACAATGCTGGGCAAAACTTTTTCCCTAGTAATCTTGTATCAGACTTCCCAAAATTGAAACCCACTAAGATCAGGGATACCAAAAAAAAAAAAAAAAAAAATGAACTGTCCACCGGTTACTATCAAAGGAACTTGAGTGACAAGCCAGGCAGGCCAATGCTCAGATGGATGCTTTCTAAATAAAAGAATGGCTCAAGAGCCAAACCACCTCCTTCCCTGCAGCAGAAATAAAAATTAATGCCTGATGTATAACAAAAAGGCATCAGAGACCCACCTTCCCATTCTTTGAACGACCTCCACTGAGTGCCCTTCCATGGCCAAGTCTGAGGTATGACCTATTCAAAAGGAATACAAAGAGTAACCTTGTGGGTGAATTCCTTTCCCTGCCAAGGCCTATCTAAGAATTGCATTAATCTCTGATAGGTTAAAAGGCCTGCCTGAGGCCTACATGAAAACCAAGCCTGACCTTTTCTCTAAGGGGTAATATTAAATAGCAGACTGACCCAATGCACAGGAGAAGTGACTAGCCCACTGGTCTTGCCCAGCCGCACCTGCTGTCCTTTACCAACTTGATCAGTCTTGGATTTCTTTAACTAAATCATGACAAACTCCCTGTGGATGACAATATCCTCTCAACAAAGGAAATGGAGTAGTTCATTGGCATGAAAAGCACCCACATACAAAGAGGTGAATAAAGCAGGTATAGACAAACAAGTGAAGTTCACAAATAGTCTTATAAAGACCTTGAATAACAAGGGTAAACAGTTGGCTTCCAATAGGTCTTTTTGAATCCTGGAAAGGTCCCCGCATGTTCTCTAGGCCCATAAGTATCCTCTACATAACCCAATGTCCTGACACAGCCTGAAGTCCCAAAAATGCTCCAACCATCACAAAGCTGGAAGGTCTGCTCTGAGAGTTTAAGGTGGATCCCCACAGTGGACCTTCCCACTAAAAAACTGCAGCAACAACTGCACTCTCCATGGCCTGGAACCATGGCTCTAAGACCTATAGAATGTCTTCAAAGCCTAGAGGGATGATGAATACACTTTCCTAGTGTTGCTGGACCAAGAATTTGCCAAAACTGATAATGTTAGTCTTCTTCAATTAGCCAGACTCCTGCAGGAACTGGGGTAACTTTTGGATCTGAATTCTTGGCCAAGAGGCAAAACCTGACAAACTGAAACAGGGAAAGACTGTCAACTATAGGATTAACATGACCAGGGGCATGAATGCACAAAAGTGACAAATAAATATGTAGACTAAGCAAAACTAAAACTCTGATGACCCAGTGTACCGACTTGGAACTGGAAGAATGTTTGTTTGACAGCGTGAATCACTGTGATATTATTTGAGTGAAATATGATCCTCTTATCATGCAGTCTATCCTTCCATGCAGAACACTGCCACCCAAATGGAAAACATTTCTGAAAATGTAATGTCCCTCCTCTTCCTCCTCCCAAACCAGCTTTCTGAACACCTTTTAACAAACCAGCTGCCCATGAAATGACACTCCATACAGGAACCCCCCCCCCCCCCCCCAGCCACATCAGTAAAAAGTTCAAGGTTGGTGGCAGTGGTCCAAGGGGACTGTCAAAATAAACTCCATTAAACTGGCTCAAGAATGCGAAGCATTGCCAAAGGTCATCCTTAATTCATCTGGTCAGCTGGACCAGGTAGTGCTTGGGCCTGTTACTTTTCAATAAGTCAGATATGAACCCTAGGAATGTTCTGCCTGAAGAAACCACCCTACAGGCAAAGTTCAGCAAACCATGTAACTGCATGATGTCTCCTATTTGAACTTTGCTGGAATCCAAAAATCTCCAAAGTAACTGCCAGACTTGTTGAGGTTTGGGTGGAGGAAGATTGAATAAGTCATCAGTGGTGTCTACTTCTAAACCCAAAAAGTCAGAACTTGAACTGGTTCTTCTGACTTGTTGTCAGGCAAGGGTGCCCCCAGCTCAGTGCAAAGCTACTTGAAAATGGACATTACTTCCAAAGCACCATCCTGACCCTCCCCCACTAGCAAAAAATCATCTAGTTAGTATACTGCTGACTGGCAGGGGGCGTTTTTGCCAGCATCGATGTAAAGCTGTGCTAAATACTTTGAATGTTACACAAGCCAAAGCACACCCCATTGGCATTAAAGTGTCAGAAAATATTTTCCCATTAGAATAAAAGCATAAATAAGGCCAATCTTCTTGTCTCATGGGAAAAGGATGGAAAGCAGATTGGATATCCATCTTGCAGAACCAGGGGTCAGTACAGCCCATGTTGACCTCCACCACCTGATCCAAAGAACAGTAGTGTACTTTGGTCAGTTTGGTATCAATAAAATCATTGACTCAATCTCCTCACTGGGTGAGACAAGTGATGAGTTAACCTGAACTCACCCCTCCTGTTTCCTGGGAACCAGGTCGATAGGAGAAATTTTAAATAAAAAAGATGGAGGGGAAGAAAAGGGGCCAATTATCCTGCCAACTTATTGCTCTTTCTCTATTAGCCTGGCAGCAATGTGTTCATCTACTTTGATAGATGACAACTTGTTAACTAACTTGGAATCTAATGGAGTTGTGGAGTGGATAGGAAAGCCTTTGGAAAAGCCATTCATAAGGGAGGCTGCTGCCCTTTGATCCGGGAACTAGGACAGTAAACAGGATAACTTATCTAGACAAATGGGGAAATAAGCTTGGTCTGGCATGTTTGGGTCCTCCACCACCCCCCCTTGTCAACAGAAAGGTAGTTTGGCACAAAAAGAACTATTGCGCCCTTATCAATCTCACTGTCTGTCTGTCTGAGATTTAGAAAAAAATCAACCTGCGCCTACTCAACAAGACACAACACCTGGAAGTAGTATGACCCTTCCCACATCCTGAACACAAGTGGTTATATTTGTAAGTAGGCCAGCCATATTTGCCTGGATTGACTGCCCAGGAAACCTTGCATCTTTCATATTAACAGTCCATCCGATACCCATAGCTGCTTCCTTTTCCATCATGACACTGAGCCATATGTCAGCGTGCCTTGCCTCCCACCTGAGAGAACTACTGAGGGCATTCAACTTCCTGAGAGCTGATCATAATTCAGCCACCTCAACCCCCCTTTTACATGGTGGGCTTCCCTAATGGCTACAAAATAAGATAATAAAGGCAGTGCTTGGGTAGGATCCTTCTCAATGATTACAGCCATAAATACCACAAAACCCAGAGACCAAGTATCCCAGTTCTTGACTGGTGTCCTGTCTGATGCCTTCTTCCTTGGCTGCCATCAAGTCCTTCTTGAACATATATATAATACATATATATATATATATATATATATATATATATATATATATATATATATATATATATTTTTTTTTTTTTTTAAATAAATTATTTGTTATTGTTTTAAATTTTAATTAACCCCCCACCACACTGCACAACTCATGAAACAAATCTTGTTTATTTATTGTTTTATTTATTTATTTTTTACTCTATTATTAAACAAAATAAAGTAAATGACATACCAGCATTGTATGGATGACTAAACAGCTGACAAACAGCTGGTAAGCCCCTCATTGTGACCACCAACCTGGTCTCTGCAGCTGGCTCTATATTGACATGCCTGCTGATGGATTCTGCAAGGCAGGAACAGCAGCACTCCCTTAAATAGGGAGTGAGTGACTGCACCCACCCATGATGATGACCTGTTTCTCACAGATGAGACATTACTGAGGTAAATTGATGTTCTGCAGTACTGTAATCTATATGGCACAACTTTTGTTCATTGGACTGTGTAGGGTGCCCAGTAGTGCAAACCCAGCTCAAATTCCAAATTATTTTGTTCAAATCACCATGTCTCCACAGTGGTAAGAAGGGCATTCTATATTGCTCATCTCATAAGTAAGGGCACTGCATCCAGAAAAACAGAAGTTATAACCTCTCTGTGCTCTTCTCTCATCAGGCCAATAATTGAGTACAACGTTCCTTTTGGTATGTACCTTTCCAAGCACCTGCAGCAATTGGAGAGACCGCAAAGGTTCCTTACAAGGAAAGTTCAAGGTCTTCAGCATCTGTCCTATGTGGATCATCTGAAATCACTGTCACTTTATTCTGTTTCATACAGATTATGCAGATGTGATCTATGCCTTGCATATAAGGCGATCTTTGACCTGCTTTATTGGAAATGCTGCATATCCACAAGTCAAATGGCACACGGGTTACTCACTCTAAAGACCTTAACCTGGTATGTGACATTAATAGAACCTGCTGGAGGGATAGATTTGCCTCACAGAGGTTATCATACCTTTGGAATGGACTCCTATTTCATGTCAAACAGAGTACCTCATTGGCTGTCTTCAAACACAAGCTGAAAGATTGGATGGGTAACTGTAAATTTACCCTGGGCATTCCACCTATGTCCCTCTTGGAGAGGGACAATTGGTGCTATGGTTGAAATAAGGGTGGAACTTGGCTAGGCTTGTAAGGGTCCACGGGCCAGGAGCCTAGTATCTTCCTATGATCCTATGATCTATATATATATATATATATATATATATATATATATATATAGGATATATGATACATATCATAGGATATGATATATATGATATGATCTATATGATATATGTTTTATATATATTTTGCAGAATAATTACTTGCACTTTTTCAACAGAAATAGAAAGATAAATCATTTGGTTTAACAAATAAGAAGCAGAGTGATGCAGGGTGTTAGGGTAAGAATAACAAGATAGCAGTTTGGATTATTGCAAAGACAACACCCAGAGAGCTACATTTATTATATTAAATTATGTTTTTTGTTTACTTGTACAAAAACAGATTTGAGGGAAATATTTTTCTAGATTATTGTTGGATTCACCTTATTGGGATGTAATTATGCATTCATTATATACTAGCAGCAGTTAAATGAAATGTTACTTTTACAGAAATAATAGTCATGACGGATGAAGTAGCCCTTTTTTAAACTGAAGATGCTGATCAGCGCCACAACTGCAGTACTTGTCTCTTTCTCTACCACTAATACCCTTGCAGCTATGCTTCCTGAACTACTGGGTATACCGAGTTCCATCCTAGATGTCAGTTCAATGTAAGCCTTAGCAATGGTTCCTGGAGTTTTGTGCAGAATGCGATATCCAAGAAAGTTTGGCTTGTCTTTAAATAATTAACTCCTAATGGACTTAATGCTGATTGGGGTTTTCTGGTGCCATGTAAGTGTTTGACAGCAGACAGTAATTTAACACAGTCTACACATTCCTCAAAACTTCATGCACTAATCGTTCTGTACCTATCCCTACCTGTATGACATTAATTAACTGGAGACTGCAGTATGGATTTCATAGTCAAGGGGATTTGGGTTTCCTTGGTGACTAAGCACCAAGATATGTCAAAACTTAAAAAAAAAATCCTTTTTGTAATTAAAGGCACATTGTCAAGAGAGAATTAGATCACTTTCCAAACATACATATGACTATACCAAAAGTCAGTTGAAGTAGCTGGTTTTTCAAAGTTCCACTTTTTATTTTAAGTAGGGAATGAGGTATATTACCAACACATGGCCTATTTGTTATTTATTTGATATATACATACCTCTCAACTGACCAGATTTTTGCAGAATGTCCTGATTTTTGGCTCACATTTTTGGTCTCTTCCTCATAAAATTTGTGGTTTTCTGGCAAATCACAGGGATGATCTGAGAACTGAAGACACTAAATAATGACATGCATTTGATTTTCAGACTTCAAATCCTAGAGAAAATGCATGTTAAAACAAGCCCTGTTACTCTAGCATCTTTCTAAGTTTATAAAAGTAATATTGAAAATATGTCCCTATTGTTAGCCCTTTGTCCCACCACTTTGTCTGGCTTTGTCCAGATTTCTTACACAAAGAGGTTGAGAGGTAGATTCATGAAATATTTCTACAAATGACATGCTTTGTCCTAATGTAAGAGTTAATGAGATAATAGTCACACTGTTTTAAGTACCTGTGGTGTGTGCTGAACATTGCACAGGGTTATTATTATTTAATATAATTTGTTGATAGTGATGGTCAATTCTATGGGGCTATTATCATTTAATATAATTTGTTGACAGCGGTAGTTGATTGCATGGAGGCCATACCTCTCATCTTCTTGTTGCAAGAAATCTGGACAAATCCTAAAATAATGAGGGGTCAAAGGCCCAAACATAGGGACAGATTTTAAATATTGTTGTTATAAATGAAGAAAGTTGTTAGAATAACAGAATTTGTGTTAGCATGCATTTACTGAAGGATATGAAGTCTGAAACTCAAGTAATGTCATTATTTAGTGACTTTATTCCTCAGTGATTTGCCAGAAAACCACACATTTTAAAAGGGACAGACCAAAAATACGAGGCAAAAATCTGGCGTTCTGAAAAAATCTGGACAGTTGAGAGGGATGATGGAAGTCATTAAAAGTGAATATAATTTACTGACCATGGTGGTGTAAGCATCAGGGTAGACTTTCAGAGATGTTCACTGAAGAAAATAGTTGATTTTCTGCTGCTCTCAGTCATTCATTGTTCCACTGGTGCTCTATATACCCATTCAATGCAGCAGAACATTTACATTCTTGCTGGTTCAGTTGATATCTGGGAGCTGTGATGTGCGACTTGTTATATTGTTCGTTGTATCTGTTTCCTCTTGCACTTTCATTTGTTTGGGCTCATGAAAATAGTTTTGCAATTCTAGATGTTACTGTACTTATCACAGGACAAAACTTCCTTGGCAAAAAAAAAAAAAAAAAAATGCGGAACAAGCACAGATAATGAGTATGAGAGTATTTGGGAAGTAACCTTAGCTCTGTACTTTGTCCACTGATATATCTAATTGTCTGGAGATTCTCTACATTCATATTACAAACACACATGAAGGATGTTTTACAAATGAGGTACTTCATCTTCCTTAAACAAATTACAATTAAATGGATTAAGGAACTACATAGTATCATTTGGTTTAAGCATTAACAGAGCGTAAAATATCACTGTAAGGATGCTAAATATGATTATCAAAACTCAAATGTTGCTTAGGAAGTACAGGCAAAAACTATACCTATTTAAATATAATTAGCTAAACCAATAATGTATATGATGAAAAACATTGCAGTGATTACTAAAAAATATGACTTATTAATGTCTGACAGTGTGCACTCTATGAATCAGACTGAAGCTTGTTTTCCCTCATGCCTTAAATATAATGAATGCATTTAACTCTGTAATGAGA
Organism: Protopterus annectens; assembly: GCF_019279795.1. Classification (NCBI taxonomy): domain Eukaryota; kingdom Metazoa; phylum Chordata; order Ceratodontiformes; family Protopteridae; genus Protopterus; species Protopterus annectens. Next base: position 1,812,248,445 of record NC_056728.1, on the reverse strand, counting down.
GTCTGCTAGAAGCCCCATTGGCTCAACCTGCAAAGTGTTATGCTTCTATATGACATGAACTCCTGCATAGCAAATGTGTAGCAGAGGTTTATGTATAATGTGTGCATTGTAGGGCATGAGTCTGTATGAACAGTGTTTGCCCTCCACAGTTTTGTGTGTATTTGTTTTTCATCTTACATGGGGAGACAGATTGAATGAATGACTGATTTTACATAGAAGCATTTATAAAAGGTATACTGCTAACAAAGGCAGTATGTAAGGTAGAACTGGGGAGAAGCTGTACTATCCCAAATATGAGTGAAGCACACATGTAATGCAGTCTAAGCATCATTGTTTGCTGGAATAATGACACCTTTTGCATTCATATTTGAAAAAAAGAGGCATGAGGGTAGGTGGGTTATTGTGTTTGACTGAGTGCAGAGGGACGTTCAGTACAAAGGTTTGAGGGAGACTTTGTGAGGGTGGGAATTCTAATGTCCAGAGAAAAGGTACCAGGCTGCACGTAGAAACCTTTGACTGTGATAGATCTACATGTAAATAACTGAAAATGACTTAAAAACTATATATAGTTTAATGGAATTAGGTAAGCACTTTTGTTCTAAACAGAACTTCATCAGACCTTTTGTGGTTTTACAGTTCTGCATGTGTTTGGGAGGGGTGTCTTTGTGGACAGGAGGTGATTGCATTTTTAAATAATCCAGTTTTGTTTGATCAGACTTGGTCAGATCTACGAGCAATTTGTGTAGCAGGATAATACCAAAAACAGAAAAAAAGGAAAAGAACCAAAAAGTATTTGTAACACATAAATTACATTTAGTGAATTATGACAAGAAAAACATGGAAATACAATTATGACAGCCATGATTCCTAGGTAAATGAGGCTGAGTTCTTCATCAAATTTCTTTGATGTCTCTTTAGCCTCATTGAAAAAATAAAAAAAATGTACAAGGGGTCAAGAGTGGAATGTCTATAAGCCTGTTAAAACACTGGATTTCCTGTAGAGCAGCCCTTTTGACAGTTCTGACAAATCTTTCAATGAGCAGGTGCTGCTATGCAAAAACAGAGACGAAAGCAAAGCTGATAGAAATCTTGCATAAAGGATACTCATCCCTATTTAACAAGAACCATAAAATTTCCCTTCTAATACTCATATCCAGATTATTTGTGTGACTGTCATTTAGTAATAGTAATAATACTGAGGTCAGTAATTATATGCTCGACATAACTCCATCTTGTTTCCTTACTGAGAGTTACAATTGTGCAGTTTTATTTAGAGAATTACTGATTTCATGTAATAGCAGTAAGAGGGAAATCTATTGATGTTCTTTTCAAAACTTTAATCAGAACGTTCAAAAAACATATCAAGACACATTTCATGATGGCATGTGCTTTGGTTTCTTCCAGATTTGAATGTTGTAATACCCTGCACCTGGGGTTTCTAGACTAACAGCTTGCCTGTTTGTAACTACTGCAGATCTCCACAACACGACTATCATCAGGAGCTCCTCAATAACAACATTAAATAAATTCTGAGGAGTATGCATTTGCTACCAGCATGGTTTTGTTCTGTTTATAAGACCCTTCTTCTGTTTTATCTTGTCCTTCATAACTTGAGGGTCTTTTATCGTATGGAGCATTTGGTGGCGTACTGAACTTGTCATGCCCTTCATTTATCTTACCTGGACTCAGGGGCGGCCCGTGCTATTGGACTGCCGGACTGCAGCCCCCCCAGCTGTAAAAATAAAGAAATTAAAGAAAATAAAAGATTAAAAAAAAATTAAAATTCACGGACTTTCGCACATGCACACTAGTCCAGACTGCTGCTGAGACAGTCTGGAGCATGCGCAGACTGTTTCAGCAGTAGTCCGAACTGGGATACATTTAAAAGTAGAGATTCCAGAAGTCTATGCAGTTGTAACTGCATAGACTGTCGCTGGAAATGGATCAGACTCTGACTGCAACATCGGCAGGCTGGAGTCTCGTCGGGGGAAGAACTTCTCGTGTGGTGGATGTGCTCCAACGGACGTAATGCGAGGGGAGGTTTGTAGTGCACTAACAGCTATGGATTCTACATCGCTCCAGGTAAGAGGGACAGCTATGGATTTAATGGCACAAAGGGATGGGATCTACATCGCTCCAGGTAAGGGGAGTGTGTGTGTGTGTGTGTGTGTGTGTGTGTGTGTGTGTGTGGATATAGGTGTATATATGTATGTGTCTTTATATGTATTTTTTTGTTTATAGTTTACTAACTAGGATAGCCTCACTATGTTCACCAGTTTTCAATGGGAGATCCAAGATGAAATTTAAACTGACCAGTGGTGATTCGATTAGGACAGTAGGGAAATTCATCAACTGTTTGGCAAGGGGCACTGGTGTCAATCCTATGTGAATGAAGCAGTGTCAGTCATTATGCCAGATTGTGTGGAAGAGAAAGTAAATTCAGATGGAGCAGTTGCAGTATTTCTTCAGACTGAGTAAAGCAATTATTTTTATTAGACAAAAATCTAGACTCTGGACAACTAGCAGACATTTTGCTTTAAAAGCACAATAGAGGTTGTATGTATGAAGGAAATTCCAAGTATATGAAGTTAGAATTGATGGAATACGTGGGCCAAAAAGGATTGCCATCTGAGAACATTATGTATCTCCTCCCCCAGGTGGCATGGCAGAAAGAAGAAGAAGTAGACAACGAGATGAGTTGTACACTCACGGGACAGGGGCAGTTGAGGCTTTGACTCTCACTGTGACTTGATGAGTACAAGGGAGTGACAGTCTTTTGTACTGCCATAGTAAAAGGAATAGTTCCTAGGAAAATATTGGTTATATACATTTTCTGGGAGCCCATACACTTCCCCTGATGGGTAGTTTATTTGGTCTATTTTTTGGGGGGGTTTAAAATTAAAGATATTCATGGTATTTATTATCCTTTACCTATATGGACACCCATCACTGGTGTTAGTGGTGAGGATTGAGACTCCTTGATTGCTGGGCCAGTACACAGGTGTTACACCCTTTAAGGGTCTTAAAGTAGCTGATAAGAAGTGGTTGATGGCAGTAATAAATACCTTATAGTCTGGGCAGGAGGGGGCACAGCTAGTAAACCTGTGTGTGTGTGTGTGTGTGTGTGTGTAAATGCCCCACTTACTATATACTGGTGGCTAGAACCAACTTATGGCGGTGTGGTAGGGAATACCTCAGGCTTGAACCCTGTACCTTGTATGCAGGTGTTAAGGACCTGAATTCCCTACCCACCACCATTTGTAAAAAAAAATTGCAGATTTTTGCCTCATATTTGATCTGATCTGTTCCTCATACTATCTGTGGTTTCTAAATGTCGCAATGCTTGATATTTGATGGTGCAATGGTAGCATTGTTGCCTCACAGCTGCAGGTTCTCAGGTTTGAGTCTTGGCTGAGGTGCCTTCTGTGTGGGGTCTGCATCTTCTCCCTGTGTTTGTGTGGGTTTGCTTTTGTGTCCTCCCATGTTACAGAGACATGTCTGCATTCTTTCTTCCTGGGCCTCTGCTGAAAATTGTTTTTTTGTTCCAAGTCAGACTGTCCTGATTAACAAATGTTAAATAAAATTGACAGGCATTTGAATTTCAGACTTCATGTTTCTGAATGTTTAATTCCTTACATATTTGATGGTGCAGTGGTAGCATTGCTGCCTCACAGCTATAGGTTTTCTGGTTTGATTCTTGGCTGGGGTGCCTTCTGTTTGGAGTCTGCATCTCATCCCTGTGTTTGTGTGGATTTGCTCTGGTGTCCTGCCATTTTACAAAGACATGTGTCTGCAGTATTTCTCCCTGGGCCTCTGCTGAAAATTGTTTTTGTTCCATCAGAAGTAAAATTGACAGGCATTTGAATTTCAGACTTCATATTCTTCAGACAATACATAGTAACACAACCTTTTATTCTAGCAATTTTCTAAGTTTATAAGATGAATATTTGAAATTTGTCCTTATTTTTGGGACTGTACTACCCCATTATTGGCTTTGTCCAGGTTTTGTGTGCTAAGGTTGACAGCTATGGCAAGAACTGAATTCACTGAATATGTTTGAGGGCTGTATTCCCTCATTACTGGGTTTGTCCAGGTGTTTTGTGCTAAGAGGTTGACAGCTATGGTGACAACTGAATTCATTAAATGATAGCCATTTAAGTTTCAGTCTTCCGCTCTTTCACAAAGCAGCTGATTTGGCGTAGTGGTATGTTGCTCTGACTGTTTTGCACAGGGACCTTGGCAGTAAAATGTATGGTGGTAACACAGCATTTTTCTTTCACAAAGCAGCTGATTTGGCATAGTGGTATGCTGCTCTGACTCTTTTGCACAGGGACCTTGGCAGTAAAATGTATGCTGGTAACACAGCATTTTATTCTAGCAACTTTCCAAGATTATACAAGCAATGTTTAATGTGTCCCTGGTTTTGGGACCCCCAATAAATTTGGCTTTTTCCAGATTTCTTATGCTGCGAAGTTGAGATGCAGTTGAGTACTGAGTAGATTTTACAAGGAGCTGAGAGCTGCAGGGGAAGAAAAGTTTAGTGCTGCTTATGCTAAGTTAGCTTGCATTGTTAATAGCACAACATGCTGTGTACTTGCTTTTGATGCAGAAGGTTGTTGGTTCTACTCCCACAAGGGGCGAATGCTGCCGTACTGAAAAACTTAAGATGCTAACTATGAGCCTGTTATCAGTTTGCCATCCATTTCCTATTGCAATATTACTAGCTTATCATTTTTAATGTAATATAGTCAATTTATTCCTCAGGGGCATCAGACACTTTATTTTTCGATGAAACCATGAAATATAAAGGTGTTTGCTAGCAGCAAACTCTTCATTAGTTACATATTTATTTAATGTGGAATTATTTAGATGACTTTTTTACTTCTTCAGAGATTGTGCATATTTACTGATAATGGTGGACTGTAGAATAGTGCATATTTACTGATAATGGTGGACTCTAGAATTGTGCATATTTACTGATAATGGTGGACTGTAGAAGTTTGAGTAGACTCATGATGGAAATGTTCTGAACTGGGCAGTTTTGTCATTATGGGTGCATGAATTTTGTTTCATTGTTTACTGGAAAGATGTTCTGAATTGGGCAGTTTTGTCATTATTGGTGCATGCGTTTTGTTTCATAGTTTACTGGAAAAATGTTCAAAACAATAGGAAGGTGTATCAAAGAGCACATGTATGTTTCATATGCAAGGGGCCTATGATTTGAAAAGAATTAATCTTTATCTGCCACTGGTAAAATGTATTTTCTTTGAATGTGGGTTTCAATGCTGTTTCAATGAATGTGAGTTTCAAGGGCAGAGAAGTTTTAATGCTAAGTTTGTTTAGCAGATGTCTTAGTGTTTGTGCTGTAAAATGCAAAGTAAAACTTTCAAATGAAGTCCAAATCATCATAGAAGTAAACCAGTATGCACATTAGTGTTTATGGTAAATGGAGTGAAATAGCCAAGTAATGGAGCATTGGAATGGCTGCAGGGGGAGGCTCCATTCGACCATGATTTTGTGAGGGGGAAGGGCGGCAAACTTAAAGACATCCCCAGCTGAACTATACCTCCCAACTGTCCAGATTTTCAAAGAATGAATAGATTTTTGCTTCTTATTTTTGGTTTGTTCCTCATAAAATGTGTGGTTTTCTGGTAAATCATTTAGGAATTAAGTCACTAAATAATGACACACTGAGTTTCAGACTTCATAATCTTCAGAAAAATGCATGCTAAAGTAAGACCTGTTGTTCTATCAACTGTCTGTTTATACAAGAGCAATTTTTAGTAGTTTATATGTTCCCCCCAATATATTTGGCCTTGTACAGATTTATTGCATTAACAGGTTGAGAGGTACATGCAAATAAATTGCTTTATAGAATTAGGCATAGCCAAACCTCTCAACTGTCCCTAATTTTGGCTCAAATGTTGCTCTTCCCCCTAATAATCCCTCCGCAAAATAGCAATTTTGGAAGAAAACATGGAGGGTTTACAGTTAAGAAATAACTGTAATAATCAGAGTTATATATTACTTTTATTTCAGAAATGCATGTAGATTCCTTTATTTTGTCAGCTGCTCAAGTTAGCAGTACTAATATTAAAGTGTCCCTTCTTTGATAGGTTCCCAGCTGTATTGTGTGGCTATTTTATATTTTTACATCACATTTTTGGTCCATTTTTCATAAAATTGTGTTTTTTTGGCAAATTAGTGACAAATCATTAAAGACTGAAGTTAGAAAATAATGACAGACATTTGAGTTTCAGATTTCATACCATTCAGAAATAATGCAAGACCTATTCTATTATCTTTCTAAGTTTATAAGAGCAATATTTAAAAATTGTCCTTATTTTTGGGCCTTTGTCCCGCTTCTTTGTATGGCTTTGTCCAGATTTCTTGCTCTGAGGTTGAGAGGTATGACAAATGTGTCAGGGCCATCACAGTCAGCCAGAGACATTTCAAATTGTGACATACTTGTCCCCATGTAGTGACTCTGGATGTGTTGAAGCAAGGCAAGCAGTAGTTATGCAGTATAAATGTGCAGAGTATCCCCCCATCCAAGGTAGACACAAGTACTAGAGTGGCTTTTCATCTGTCCTTGAGTTTTGCAGAATGGTCTGGTTTCTGTCATATTTTTTGTATTGTTGATTTATGCTTATTACTCAAAGTGCCTGTTGCTCTATGTTTAAGTAGCAATACTTTAATGACCATCAGGTAAGCTTGGCTGAGATAGTAAGATGCAAGTAAGCTTTAATAAGCATACTGTTAAAGAATTGCCAACATTGAAAGCCTTTCTGTTGTTGCCATGTAGAGAATACTTAACTAGATAATGTGTAAGCCTTGGGTATTGAAATGCATATGGAAGTATTTATAATAAAGGACAGGATTACATTATTTTAAGAAGCTCATTACACTTGGAGACTTCCAGTCATCTCTGCAGGCTTTACCCGTAAGCTAAACAGAATGCCAATCGTGTGGTCCATAACCTGTACAGTAATCCTTTTAAGCAATGTATCTTGAGCTTATTTCTTGTTTGCTTTTCATTTTTTACTTTGATCATGTTTTCCCCATGAAACAAGTAGATAGTTGTCAGGCAGCAGGTCTTTTTTGGATAAGAAACATTTTTACAAGTGAGGGCATCAGAGATTTCTACTTTCAGCATGTTACTTGGTACTTTAATAAAGCTGAATATAAATTATAATTAGAACTGCAGTGCAAGAAGTGGTTTGAGTTGAGTGCTGCTTGTTTTTCTTATACTTGATTTTGACTGGCATTCCATTAATGTATTTAAAAGTAATTTATTTTCATGCCTCACAACCTTTTTGTTTCCATCTAGATATTAAGTAAACTGTCATGCAGCCAATGCATTGAAATATTTTTATTCTTCTACACTTCATTTTGTCTTGATTGGACTCTCATAAGGGCAGTGTATTTAGTTAGTTTTTGTGGTTGTGAGCATAGCTCCTCACCCATTCAGCTGTCTCCTGCAGCCCCCCTTTGATTTGAAGTCACCAGCTGCCACTGCCTGGACTTGCTGCAGAGCCCACAGGCCCACTTTGAGTCTTCCAGTGAATGTTCATTCATCTTTCAAGGGTCATACCTTTGAAATCTCTTACCAGACTGGTTGAGGATGTCCTACTCACTCGATTTAAATCACCCCTTAAATCCTATCTGGTTGGATGTGCTTATAAGAAGTGACTTCAGCTTCCAGTCTTATTCTCATTATGATTCTTAAGCCCTTATTTATCTACTATTTTAACTATTAATTAGCTTCCTTCACTGTTTAATTATTTCATTGTATTGGGACTTATACTTAAGACCTAAACAAATATGAATATGAATATGATTTTTTATCCAAATCTGCACATTAAGCTTTTATTACTGAAATGCAAGAGTCATTGCATATGGTACAGAACAGCGTGGAGCACTGAAGTTATTCAGGTCAGAGATAAGTTGGGGATATATCTGATGTTTGGCAATAGTCAATAGCAGATCCATTTCTGTTAAACCTGTTTGTGAATAATATTATACTGATATATCACAAAATATATCATCCATGTTGATTTATCTAACATATCAGTGAAGAATATATTACTAAATTGTATGAAATATACAGAGGTTTGAAGAGTGACTGCTTTTTTTCCCGTAACATGTTATTAAGTAATTAATGAAAAACTGATTGATATATAACTAAATAAAGATGTTAATTTACTTATGCATCTTTTTTATTCATTCTATTTGGTAAACAGGTTGAGGAGGCTTGTTCAATAACATTTTCAGCCCCTAGCCAGGTGACAGTGTCGCCCCAAAGAATAAGGCAAAGGAACTCTAACAGAATGGATCTCTAGGTTCATAGAGAAAATTCTGTAACTGCTAATCAGTGAAAGGGGCAGCTACATTCAAGACAGCACTCATTTCTTCATACTCTTTCAAGGTATTGTGATCTACTATTAATCTGTTTTAGTCACCATGGATGTTACCTCACTCTATGTAAACACCCCTCACAGGGATGACACTGCTGTCAATCTGAAGTACTTCTAAGAAACAACAGGCAATCACAACAAAACTTCAGATATAAACTTATAGAATTTATCCTTACACTGTACAACTTTAACTTTAGTGGAAACAGTTACCTTTTAGACTATGGGCACCCATATGGGTACTTAATTCTTCCAACTGAACCCTGAAACTCATTAATTCAGAATTTGCTAAAAAGGTGTTCTTTTACTTCTTAACAAACTTATATAATTTACTACTCCACTTCCTTCTTTCTTCTCCCTGTTTTCTCCTTAACACCCTGGCACTGCTCCCCATTTCTCTTCTTTCCACCTCTATATTTTCCTCTTCTTACCCACTTCTCTCCAGTTAAAGTCATTATCATTCCTTCTCTCTTTGCTCTAATTACTGCCACTGTTATTCACATTTCCTTTTCTACCTCTGTTTCTCTCTTTCTCTCTTATCCTTTTTCCTTCCTTCCCATTTTGCAGTCATAAAGGCAAACCCCCCCTGCACCCCCCACACCCCCCGCTACTTAAATATACCAACTCTAAGATTGAATTTCAGTGAAATACAGTGTGGAAATGGAAGATTCCGTTTCCTACACTGTAGTGTGATATTTACAGGGGGTGCATAGGGGGTTGCCCCCTGCTTACAACCTTTACTTTTTCTTTTTTTTCATTTCAAAATACTTTTTAGAGCAATTTGGACTTTTAATAGTTCAATCACTAGTGTTTGATGTTTAGTGATTCGAACTATTAAAAGTTCAATAATATGATTTAGACCCGGGCCACCTACAGACCCTAGAAACTACAGACACATAAGTCTCACTAGCCTTATATGTAAAGCCATGGAAAGAATTATCATGGAAATGATCAATAGTGATATAATAAAACTCCAGGCACTGGACTCAACCCAGTTTGGTTTCGTCAAGGGCAGATCATGTCTACTCAACCTGGTGGACTTCTTTGAGAAGGTTACCAAAGCAATGGATGTGGGCAAAATGGTTCACACTGCCTACCTTGACCTGACTAAGGCATTTAACACAATAACCCTCTTGGACATTGATGATAAACTCAAGAGGTTAGGTATAAACTTGTATGCTACCCGGTGGATAGCCTACTGGCTCACAGATAGGACCCAGGAAGTTAGAATTGGAGAGTCCACCTCTACAAAGAGGCCAGTCACAAGTGGAGTCCCTCAGGGATCAGTCCTTGGACTGCTCCTTTTTGGCAATTACTTTTCTGAAGTCAAGGCCAATGGTAGTGGTCTCTGGCTGACTAAATTTGCAGATGATTGCAAATTAGGAGCTGTCATTGAATCCCACACAAATGTTCTCCAGGAGGGCCTGATACAGACAAACAACTGGTGTCAGAGCCATGGACTAAAACCAAAAGCCAAGAAATGCATATTAGTATCCTTTTGGAAGGCATCCACCCCTGTAACTATCATATTGACAACACACCCCTTAGAGTTGACACAGTAGTCAGGGACTTAGGGACACACATAGATAATAATTGAGCCTTTGACCATCATGTGTCTACAGTAGTGAGGAAATCATTCTATGTTCTCAACTTATAACCAAAGTATGGCATCTAAGTCCAAGGAAGTTGTTGGTCTACTGTATTCGGCATTCATCAGACCTATCATTGAGTACAATGCCCCCTTTGGTATGTATGTAACCAGGCATATCCAACAATTGGAATGTCCACAGAGGTTCCTCAATAAAAGAATATAGGGCTTAAGTAAAATGTCCTATGCAGACTGCTTGAAGGCTATATCCATGTATTCTGTCTCCTACAAGCCTTTTTTGGGGAGATCTATGCCTGACATACAGGGCATTGTCAGACCTCACTCTGATGGACCTCCTGCAGATCTACAAAACAAACAGCACCAAAATTACCTGTTCTAAAGACTTAAACCTTTCCAGTGATGTAAATAGAACTTGCTGGAGAGACAGGTATGTATTCCAGTGATTTCCCTGTCTATGGAACAGGCTCCCCATCCATGTGAAGCAGAGTTCATCCCTAACCCAATTCAAGTTCAACTTGGGCAATTGGATGGGGAACAGGAAATTCATCCCTGGTTTGGCACCTATGTCTCTAATGGACACAGGCAGTCTGTAAATGGTTCATCTCCCAGGCCCATGCTTGTAAATATTTCATCTCCCAAGTCTCTGCTTACAGTTGTCAAGAGTATCAGAACATGCAAGACATTTAGGATACATGGCTAGGCTTAAAAAGCCTCCTGTGGTCATTAGCCTAGTAAACACCTATGAACCTACCATGGGAACACCTGCTCCAGTATAAACAGTGGAACCTTTTGTGACAATGTATCATCCTTAACTTAAAAAATGTACAAAATACTAAGGGATCTCTAACTAATAATTGAGTGCCTTTGACAAGCTGATAAACAGTTTTAAATCATTCTCTTTGATGTCATTTAAACAGTCACCAAATTTAAAGAATCACACACATGGATCAGAGCAGAACACTGTCCTAAATGGCACAAAATCTACAACCATCTAAGTTTCAAAACATGTTAGATGATTTACCTTGCTTCCAACATAACAACTTCATAGAACAGACGTTTCCAAGTATAGCATTCCTTTACATGCATTTTTAAGAATGTACATTATATAATTAAATGTAGGAAATGTCCAGAAACAGGTTATGTTGAAGAGACAGGACTGCCACTCAGAGCTTGGAAGAACGCCCACAGCCACACAGCTGCATGCAAGATGACTGACAAGACAATCCCAGGCAGCACATTTTTTTTCCAGTCTGACCATTTATATCAAGAGATATCAGTTATGGTTCTACAGGGACATTTCCAACTACACCTTTGGAAACAAGGACAATGGAGATCAGTTGTTCACTATAACAGTCAATACTTTGAACCTGGATCTTGTGTTTTTTCTCTGACCAGCTAACAGTGAGTATAAATAAGGTGCACAGAAGGGTAACAAATATTTGCTAATCTGCTAGTGCATGATCTAATGATGACTTCACCATGAATTTCAAATGATGACTATTTCACAAAGTTAACAATACTCGTACCATTACTGGCTCCTGTGTAATGTTGGCATTTGTGTGTTGTTCATGGTCAGAAAGTAATCATCATACAATGTGACAGTCTAGTCAAAACGTCAGTAACTGCGAGTTTTAACACTGAGAATTGCTTTAATAAATAGAACATTTTAACTGTATAACAAAACTTTTATCAGTGCTGCTGTCCTTCACACATAGATTATCAAAACTCTTTCTTTCTCTTTCAGACAGCTATGCTACACACTGTATTCTGTAGAATATTATGATTATATTAGGGGAATTTTGGGCAGGTATCTAGGGTACACAACTTTAGGACAGCCATTAGACTGGCCAGATAAATGCAGCAGCAAGGCATTTTTTAGAATTATTTAGCCACATTTTAATCTGCTATGATGATGACTGGACCATATACAGGTGTCAAGTGTTTCCTTGCTGACTCAACAAAGAAGAGAACAGACACTTGTGCACAGACACTTGTGCACAGACACTTATGAACAACTTTGTCAGCCCAGCATTCATTTTTTTTTCTAATGGGAATGCCTGTGAGGTAGTCAGTGCAAGTTCACTAACAGCAGTCCGCAGCAAAAGAAGTAAAACTGCATTCAGATGTATAATTAATACATTTCTATGGACAGTGTTGATAGTATGTCTGTTGTTTGTATTTCTAGGTTAAGTTCAGAATCACCTGAATAACTTGGATTTTAAACTTATGACAATCTACCATTTGTTTTTATGCCTTGAACAAACTTGGAGAGCTGAAGACATTGATTTTTTTGCAAGCCAGCTAAACTATTTCTACAAGCACTGTCTTAATCACATTTCATAAGTTACTGCAGGGAATATGTATGGCTGAGGGTTGTAGCTGCTTGTTTTGCTGCTAATTGTTTGGTTAGGTGTGATAATTTCAAGGAAAACTTAAAGGTAAAAGAGTCAGGAAGATGACAAGGGCCCCACAGCTGGCCAGAACAGCCTGCAGCAGCAGCAGTCAGACCATCAGAGATGGAGTATAACTGACTCTTGTGAGAACAGCCTGTGGCGGCAGTCAGATCATCAGAGATGGAGTCTAACTGACTCTTGTCAGATACTTTTATTTTTTAAACCTATGACAAACCCAAGACTTGTTGGTGGTGTTGACTACTTCTCTGACTTCTTCTCATTTCCCATTCAAAAGGTTTGTTTATGCTGCAGGTACAGGCAGCCTCAAGAAGTGTGAAATGTGACTAGTTTGTTTTTATAGAGTAAGTTGAATAATAAAATCCTAGAAAACGTATGACTGCAATGCAGTAGCTTAATTACCACTCTGCATTTTTTTATACATTTGCTTGCGGGCTAATACCAGCTGACAAAAGTATACTTTTGCAGGGCAACAAGTGAGTTGCTCAGAGTCAAACAATAAGCAAATGGAGATAGAGGGAATCAGATCCTGTATTCTTGAATACAGGATCAAAACTTTAACAGCTCAGAGTTTTAATTCTCTGCCCTAACTCCCAGTAAGTATTTAATTTCCTACAAATTAATATAATGTATTATAAACACTAAGTGCTTTCATTTCCCACTCAGGAACTTCATCAGAGTGTTCATACACTACCATCATACTGAATTTAAAACATCAACTGACCAATAAGTAATTAAATCATAACTAATCAATCTTTGAAAACAATTGTACCACAGATTTAATATAAATAATCACTCTGTGATGCATATAAAGCATTTGTTTAAAAACTCAAATAACAATAATAAGTAAACATTTTTATTCACAGTTAATCTTATCACAAAATTAGTAATGTTATTGATCAATAAGTTAAGGCTGTCATCTTCAAACTCTTATTATAGAAATAACATTATTCAAACCAGGATTATTGCTGGTGTTTAATCATAACTGCCAGACCATTTCATAACATTCCAACAAATTAGTAATGTCACCTCTGTTTTGTTTTTGTTGCACATAATCAGTTATAAAAAGCAAGAATTTCTTAAAGTTGGTGCACACCATTGAATGTCCATACAATGCATTAGTATTTTTACATTTTTTAATGTCATACAGGTGTTAACACATGTTAGTTGTTTTCCAGCATAGAAAACTGGGCAGGAAATGCATGTCACAATAAATCCAACACTTTTTGAATCACAACACCCCCCTATAGAGACATGGAATAGATCCATCAATTCCATCAGCTTTAACATACTGTCCCTCATTAACAAAGTGGCACTGCTTACAACAGCAGCATTTCATCATATAATTGTGTTTGAAAATTCTGTTGGAATCAACAGGGCATTTTCAAATAAGTTCTTCAATTTTTTCCCCTACTAAATACTATCTGTGTGTCTCTCCCAAGTTTTTTCTTTTAAACCCTTAGGGGATACAGATTCCAGTTGTCACGTACAACTTTCATATATTTAAAAATATCCCAAGTATAGGGTAAAAATCAATGATGATTTCAAATTAGCCATTGTATTAATGCTGGAAGGTGGTGCTGCGGTAGCGTTGTCACCTCACAGTTAGACGTTGTCCGTTCGATTCTCAGTTAGAGCGTCTTCTGTGTGGCAACATGCGTGAACGGGCATTCCTTCATTGAAGGTTGTGAGTTAGGCCCGGCAAGCCAGCATGTAAAACTCTACTGCCAATCATTAGCGGACCAGAGTTCCGCTGTGGCGACCCCTAACCGGGAAAAGCCAAAAGACGCAAACAAATTAATGCTGGAACTATGAGGCTATGAATATACTTCTATTGTAGTCCCTATCATCCCTACAAGAGGGCAAAACCTGGATTTTCTTACTTCAATAACTTAATTTTTTCATTTTAGAAGCATTTCAGGATAGTCCTTCTCATAAAATAATGTCATTAAATAATTAATCTCTTAATAAAAATAACTATCAAAATGATAAGACTAAACAACTGGACCATTTGACTATTCACTATTCCTCTTTTTTGAAAATGGGAATGACAGCTGCCATAACGAAGATATGAATTAAGGAATGTCTTTTTCCTTAAAATATTATATGTATATTTTTCTCAGATCTATCCTTACCAATAGAGGTGTCTAACTACTTTATATTGACAAACTTTAACTCATGTGTGAATTCCAAAACACTCGTTGATCCATCAAGAAAAAACTTCACACCTTTGTTCAGGGGTACCATTCCATACAATTAGAATATCATCAAGGAATCTGAAATAGGCAACAATGTATTTAAACAATTCAGATGTAAAAACTAATGATTCTTCCCAATATGCCAAAACAATGTTGGTATAAATAGGGGCACACAATGTGCTCATTGCTACTAATGTGTGATGAAAAAAATGACCTTTTGAAAAATATAAAATATATATTTTTTTTAATAATCTCAAGACAACATTCAATAATCTTAATCTGTTTTTCAGATATATTATTGCATGCAGTTAGGATTGCTTGAAAATTATTAATACCCAAATCATGTGGTACAACAGTAAATAGAATGACCATATCTGCAGTAATGAACCAGTATAAATCATAATGGGGAACATCATTAAACTTTTCTAATCATTGCCATGGTTCTCTCAAAATATAAACTTTAGAATCTGACAGCCCTTTACATCTTTTATCAATATAAATAGCCAAGGGCTCAGTTTTGGATCCCCTTACAGTTGCAATGAGCCTAAATTGGGGATCCCAGGGATTTTTATGCATTTTGGGGATCCCAAAAATGGAGGGGATGCTGCTTTATCTATTTTCACAGAATGACATACCTCCATATCCAGTACCCAGTGGCAAACCAAATCCATTAATATAAAATCAGTTTTAATGTAAGTAATATTATTGATTTAATTTTTGGAGACTCTGGTACAAGTCTATTTATCAGAAAGGAGATCAAGTACCCTGACAGAATAATCAAAACTGTCCCCAAGAACTATCACGCCTACATTATGAGGTTTCATCACACAAAGTGTTCTATCATTTCTTATCAAATGCAAAAATGCTCTCTGTTTGTGTACTAAATTATCAACAACCCTATGGTTGCTCATATTTAAATCTCTAAAACTTTTTTTTCACAATTCCTTGGAAAATGGCCACCAAGGGGTTAAAAGAAGGCAACAAAGTAAGTTTACTCTTAAAGACCAACTCACCAGTCTCAATAGATGTATCAATAGAAAAAAAAACAAGTATAAATTTAGATTCCTAGTAAAAAGTTTCAACTGGATGAGTGCCTTAACAATCTCTAATCTAAAGGAAGGAACAAAATTAAAATCCCTTTTAAATAAAGCAGCTGGAGTGAAACATTAAAAAACAAATTCCCATCAAGCCTTTCCTCGCTGGTTGAACCAAAAGAACCAAAAGAAATGTCTGTTGTTTCCAACTTTCCTCCTGCCTCTTCCCCTGTGTTTCTGAATGTTCCAGTTGTTGTGATTCCTGTTAGGACCAGGCAAGGGGGTTACTGTCGATTGGCTCACCGGTAAATATTGGTTTTGAATAAAAATGTTTATTTATTATTATTATATGAGTTTTTTTTTTAAACAAATGCTTTATATGCATCACAAAGTGATTATTTATATTAGATCTGTGGTAGAATGTTTTTAATGATTGATTATTTATGATTTAGTCATTGATTGGTCAACTGATGTTTTGAATTCTTTGTGATGATAGTATATGAGCACTCTGAAGATGTTCCTGAATAGGGAACAAAAGTGCTTAGTGTTTGTAATAAATAGCTTTGATGGCAGTGCAACTGAAGACTTTTGGTGGTTTTTTTCTTTGGGTTTTATTTTTGCATGTACCATTTGTGTCTTTTTGGGTTCATCTTACATATGTTTTTAAGTACTGAACTGTCTCTTTGATCACTTTTTTTACAGGCTGAACCATGATCAAGTGTTATTACCTAATTGTTCATTCCAACTTCTAGTCATGTACCCACTATAAAATGAATGGTTACCAGTCACCAGTTTACCTCATTTTTTTGCTCAAGAATCAGAGACAAAAAAAAGGAGGGACAAAGGCCCAAAATTATGAATAGTTTTTAAGTATTTCTTTCATTCACTTTAATGGTTACTAGAACAAGAGGCTTTCTTCCAACATGAATTTTCTGAAGAATAAGAAGTTAGAAAATGGAATATTATCATTACTTGCTAACTGTAACCATTAGTCATTTACCAAAAATTCATATATTTTATGAGTGCTGGAGCAAAAATATGAGACAAAGTCAGAGATGTTCTGCAAAATCAAGGATAACTGAGGGGTATGAATCTACCTGCTACAGCAATACAACACAAAGCAAAGGAAGCTGTATCCACTGGTCACTCATTTGTAATGTGGTGCAAAGGTGGGTGGATGGACACAGTGGAAAAAGGTAATGAGGTGAGCAACAGATCAAGGATAGTATAGTGCCAAGGAAGGTGTAGGACTGGCCCAGACTAAAAATAATTATAAATACATTCATATTTACAGCCTGAATTGTAGGTTATTTATACTGGGCTGACTACCACTGCATATAACAGACCATTTGAGGCAGAGACAAGCTCATTACAATTCAATCACCTGACCCAAAAATAACCTGTTGTGTCTTCTTTCTTGTTCTCAGATTGAGATTGTTAATCATATTTCTGATGTATGCAATATGCTTAACACAGTTTTCTTAAACACCTTTCAGCACTGCTAAGACCTAGCCTCACAGGAGAGCATAATGGCAGCCAAGTCCATATTCAGTAACTAAAATAAGATCATACAAAGATTCCCCTCCATTAACTCTATAGGGTCTAGTACATATACTCCTTCTGTTATAAAAATAAGAAATTGCTCCTCTTACCATGCTTTTTGAAGGGTCGTGCTATTTTTTTAATACTCAGTGGTTGAGAAAGATGGTGGGCAACTTGCAACACAAAATAATTCAATAAATGACTTAAGACTTAAATGAAGGCAAGAAACCTAAACTGTTTTGATAGCACAAGAAAATAACTTTTAAATGAACAATAAAAATCACACATTGAATTTTACAGTGCTTTTAAAAAATTAACATTTGTTTTGTGTGTCTTTAAACATGAGACCAAAAAAGGGGGAGGGAGCAACTTAATCTTAACAGTCCAGGATTTCAGAGAATGCTCAGATTTTTGCTTCATACTTTTGGCCTTTTTCACATAAAATATGTGGTTTTATGGAATGTCATTAAAGAACAGAAGTCACTAAATAAGATGAGAAATGTGTGTTTCAGACTTCCTGTCCTTTGAAAATAAATGCTAATGCAAAGCCAGTCATTTTATTTGCTTTCTAAATTTATGAGCCGTATTTAAAAATGATCACTCATTTTGTTGTTTTTCCCCAATATTTTGACTTCCCCCAGAATTCTTGCATTAAGAGTTTAAGCGGTATGACTTGCAGTAATGAAAAACAATGAAAAGTTTAAGAACTAATAACTTCTTTGGAAAGTGCAATGACAGCAGAGTTTTTAATAGATTTTACTGTGTTTTTAAAAAAAAATTATTTTTAAGTTTCTTCCTTCCCTGCATTAAGTTTTAACTGTTTTTTCCTTTTTTTAATTCCTTTATAAAATGTGTGCTCAAATCATACTTTCAGTCAGAAGTGCTTAGTTACCAAAGAGGGGCTTCGGATTTCAGCAGGGTGATCTGTACAAGCTCAGAACCCCATCTTCTAAGCTTACATTGGAATGAGGAAAACCTTGAACAATTGCTCATCTATATAGAAAGCAATGGCAACTGCGAACCTCCTTACACAGAGACACAGTCCTGTTGTCTGTTCCACTGACTGTCCAGTCCTTAAACAATGGATAAAAAAATACAGTTTTCACCAACCCCTTTCTATTCTATTGATGCTGCCAATCCAAATGTCTGATAGTTTCCTAGATTATTACAGATTGAGACGTTCACTATCACTTCATCTCCTTGCTTAATGCTTCCTTTTCACTCACAATTGATGGCTCACAGTGTTCATCATAAAAGTGTGAATTGCCAGGCAGAAACTGTATTTCCTGGTGCCATGCTTAAAGTCTATATTTTCAATCTGTGGCCATTCGTATGATAAAGGAATAGTCCATAGACTTCTAGTTTCTGCTTGGCAATTCACACAGGAGTGAACCGTGGGCATTAATTCTGATCATTATCACTCTGTCTTTCCCTTAAGAGGTAGACAGTCATATAGATGTAAAGGTGGGAGGTGGGCATCCCCTCACCCTGACTGGGAGGGGTCATGTGTCATGCCAGAGCCAGCTGGGACAAAGCAAAGCATATAAGAATCAGGAGGATTTGCTGTAAATGTAGTCAATTACAGGCATGCAGCTACTGTGTGTATGTCTTGCAATGAAATAACAAGTTGGACAGGAGACTTAGTGGAGGGAGGTAGAGAGGAGTGTGCAGGAGAGACTCGTGGATTGAAGCTAGTGTTGGGGTCCAAAGTATATTTAATCTGCACACACCATCCACACATCCAAACTTAAAATTTTTCTTTTGCTAGTCTCTACTTTTTCAAAACATATCACTTCACTATGAAGTAGACATTATTGCAAATTTACATTTTCTGTTAACCAAAACATCTGTATCACAAACAGGGCTTAATTTGACAGACACAAATGGCCAGCATACAGGTGTAGAAAGGCACAAAACAAGACAAATAGAACTAAATCATGCCATAAAAATGGCTATTGCAGTTTTATTATTATCCATAACGGTTTTGGCAAAACAGCCTTCATCAATGGAATACCATTACACAATGAAACTCCTTCTTCCATAAATAGACCCCTCCATCAATGAGAAAGACAGCCCCCCACAATCACAAATTAACAGCAATACTTCCTTCTATTAAGTAGAAATAAATTATATTAATTAAGAATACAATCTGTGGTGGTGGTGCTGCGGTAATGTTGTCGCCTCACAGTAAGACATTGTCCCATTCGATTCTCAGCAAGAGTGTCTTCTGTGTGGAGATATGCATGAATGGGCATACCTTCTTTGAAGGTTGTGCATCAGAGCTGGCAACTCGACATGTAAAAATCTACTGCCAATCATTAGCAGACCGGAGTTCCGCTGTGGCGACCCCTTAACCCGGAAAAAGCCGAAAGACACAACATTAAGTAAAAATAAATAATAATAATAATTAAGAATACATACAGAAAAAAGGTTAAGCACTATGAATGATCATTTAGTCTGGGTGGGAAAAGCCCCCCCCCACTTAATAATAATAATAATTAGGAAAACATACAGGAAAAGGGTTAAGCAATATAAATGATCATTTAGCCCAGGTGGGAAAAGACCCCCCCCGCCAGCTCAATAATCCAAAATGTTTCTTTCCTATTCAGAATGCTGTGCCATCCCTGCATATTATTCCTGTTACCAGCAATTCTGTCAATTATCAAAAAATGAAATTCTGCATTCGTATGTGTCAGGCAATGCCTGTATAAAGCATTCGTGTCAGGTTTATTACGTATGTCACTACGATGTTTTGACTTTTACACAGGCTAGCAAACTATAATTACAACATTTTGTTTTCCTTTTCTGTCTTTATCTAATCTCCTGATACATCAGTTTTATTCTCATTTATATTTCCATTAAATCATAGTGTACTTTCTTGAACTGTTATCTTGTCTGCTTAATGAACCCTGACTCTAAATGTAACATGGAGGCATAACTTTTAGTATTATTGCAGGTCATAACCCAGTCTTGTGAAGTTTTAAGCTAATCCACTCACACACATTCTGTGTCTATCTCTGAAGACCAGTTGTAATGCTAGGTATCTGAGCAGCACATTTTTCCTACACTGGCATTTTTCAGATATATTTTTTAGCCAGTGATAAAGAAATGATGTACTTGTTTTCTAGGAACAAGCAAATATTAAAGCAATGTGTCACACATCTCTAGCCTAATAACTCACAATGAACGATTCCTGTTCGTCAAAAAGTATGCATAATTGTAAGAAGTTTACGTTGGTCCAACAACAGTATTCAAACACATCTATGTACCAAGTCTTTTTGTTAGACAAAGATAGTATCAGTAAAGCAGACTGCAGAACCACAACTGATAGAGATTATACAAAAATAATATGCAGTTATGTTTGACAGTTAGCTTAAACAGAAGGTTAATTACAGTTATACATACCACTGACTAGTGGAAACGTATCCACTACAGATATAGTAATTGCAAAGTGGTTAATACACAGGCTAAGCACACATAGTTGAGAGCAAATTAACAGAGATGGCTAAATCCAGTTTAAGAAACTGTGGATCCAGAAATGTTATTTGTTCCTGACTGTGAGTAACATACTGTGAAGTCTGAAAATATAGAATGTGATGCTTCTGTATGAGTTTCTGTATGCTGCAGTAAAAAAAGCACTGAAAGTTCTTAATCTTAGAAACATTCTTCCTTTTGAGAGTAAGAGTATTATTCTGATTAGACAGAATTTTGAGTTACTGTGAGGCAATAAAATAGAGTGACATTATGTGATCTCTTCTTTACCAGGACACAAGACCGAACAGAAAGTATTAGATGCTTGGTGAGTTAAATAATTAATAACTTCAGGACAGAATTGTGTGGTGATAGAAATGCCCTGGTAAGAGGCAGTTTGTTGAGTTAAAATATGTAGTTTTAAATAAAGTGACTGATGCATGCATAGAAAAAAAATACTTAATTGTATTTAAAAGAACTCCCAGAAGACTGAGATTAGAAAGCTGAAATGAAAAAATAAAGCCTGTTAAGATTAATGAGACAACTGTGCGTTTTGACAATGACTATTCTTCCATGGTAATAGCTAAAAGAAAAGTTTTTCTGCCACTAATAAGGGAGCTTAAAAAGCACAGTTTAAAACATACCTTCTGTTTCCTGCCAAGCTTAAAATCTTCCTTCCTGATGGTCCTAAGGTTTTCAATGATTTAGACTCTGCTTTACTGTTTGTCAAAGAAAAAGGATTTTGGATAAAATAGAAGAAATGGAATGGGCTAGTTCTTCATTAAAGAGATTGGCAACTGAAGCTTCGTGGAAGACTTCAGAGAAGAAGAAGAGACTAAAAACAAATGATTTGTTATATGTTTTTTCTCTCTCATCATTTAGTTCATTATTAATCTTTTGAATATAGTTCCTGCATTTCCAGAAAGCCACAAATATTTTGGAAAAGATTTAATCAAAGTTATTCTCTATGTGCAAAGAAATGTTTTGTTTCATAACCAGTCAAAATACCTGAAGATTTAATGGCAAGCTGTGATTCAATTTGTTTCTCTTTCTGAAAAGAAGCAAGGTTAGTAATTTGATACATTTTTTATCTTTACCTTTTTTTTCCTTCTCCTTTTATTATTTTCTTTGTTTAAACAATGACATTCTATTTAGATTATGTAGTGGGTAAAGGGTGGGGAGGGCAGGAGTGAACAGTAATGAAAATATCATTAATAGAATAATAACGTATTTATTCCTTGTAAAAGTTTTATAAGTTCTTCAAATGCTATTTCTAATTATACTTTCTTGATTATACTGCTTATGCTTGTTTGTAAATAATCTGTTATGCTTTAACTAATAATAATCAGAACTAAATAAGAGTAAATAATATGTTTTATTTTTAACTCTATTAATATAAACAGTAAGTAACATTCCATTGTATATACTTCTTACAGCTTTCTCTTACATTTTTATTTCTGCCTCACTCCTTTTATTTTCTACTCTCTTTTTCTTTCTTTATTAATATATAGAAATGCTTTTGATTGTGTGGGCACAGTGAATAATAGGATTTGTATGAAAATTGAGTTGGGAGAAGAATGTTGAGTTTTATTGCTTGTTGGTAATTTTGGGCTTAATTTCACTTACATAGAGGCTGTAATGATCTGTGGAATACATTGTGAAGGTTTTGTCATGTTTAGATGCATTTACACTGCTAAATGAATGTTTGTCACTAGTTTTAATAAGTTTCCCAAAATGTTAAGAGAGACAATCTGAGATGTGGGCTGTCTCATGCACAGTGTTCATGAGTTATTTCAGAAGCTTCAGCTCACAGAATTCTCACAGAGAAACTGAAAGCAGTTAGTATAACCTTTGACATAGTTATCACACTGACACACCACAGATTCAGGAAAATACTCTATTCATAAAATATGTCAGTTATAATGTTTTGTTTCATAACCAGTCAAAATATCTGAAGATTTAATGGCAAGCTGTGATTCAATTTGTTTCTCTTTCTGAAAAGTAAGAGGCTGTAATGGTCTGTGGAATACATTGTGAAGGTTTTGTCATGTTTACATCCATTTACACTACTAAATGAATGTTTGTCACTAGTTTTTAATAAGTTTCCCACCAAAATGTTAAGAGAGACAATCTGAGATGTGGGCTGTCTCATGCACAGTGTCCATGAACTACTTCAAAAACTTCAACTCACAGAATTCTCACAGAGAAACTGAAAGCAGTTAGTAAACCTTTGACATAGTTATCACACTGACACACCACAGATTCAGGAAAAATACTCTATTCATAAAATATGCCAGTTATAATGAGTCTAAATGATGTAGTTTCTTGTAATAAGTAAATGTCTTATTTTAGAAGGCATAGAAAATGAAACATTTATTTAAATGTTTTTGAAAATTTACTTAACAGCAGCATAATAATCTGTGTTAAAAATTTGTGTTCCAAACATATACTTTACTATAACTCATTTAATTCATCTGATTGACAAGCATAAATGATCTTATAACTCTATTCTGGAAGAAATGTCATGTGATATATTTTAAAGCAGTAGGTTAGCATGATTGTAAAATCTGGTTACTAAAATGTGTTTGCTGTGCATTATTTTGTATAAAGCAGACAGATTTATTCTAGGGACAGCAAGTAGGATAGTGCTCAACAAAGACACAACTCAGTGAGATCAGATATATATATATATATATGTGTGTGTGTGTGTGTGTGTGTGTGTGTGTGTGTGTGTGTGTGTGTGTGTGTGTGTATGTGTATGTGTGTGTGAGTGTGATGGCTTTTTTTTTTTTTTTTTTATATAATAATGCAAGTGTTTCTGAGAATCTGCATAACTATCCAATATGATTTATAATAATTTCTATGAATACAATATTTTACTCTATTGACAAAATGAATGTTTGTCACAAGTTTTAATAAGTTTCCCGCCAAAATGTTAAGGGAGACAATCTGGGATGTGGGCTGTCATGCACAGTGTCCATGAACTACTTCAAAAGCTTCAACTCACAGAATTCTCACAGAGAAACTGAAAGCAGTTAGTATAACCTCTGACCTAGTTATCATACTGACACACCACAGATTCAGGAAAAATACTCTATTCATAAAATATGTCAGTTATAATGAGTTTAAATGATGTAGTTTCTTGTAGTAAGTAAATGTCTTATTTTAGAAGGCATAGAAAATGAAACATTTATTTAAATGTTTTTGAAAATCTACTTAACAGCAGCATAATAATCTGTGTAAAAACTTCTGTTCCAAACATATACTTTATTATAATACATTTAATTCATCTGATTGACAAGCACAAACAATTTTATAATTCTATTCTGGAAGAAATGTCATGTGATATATTTTAAAGCAGTAGGTTAGCATGATTGTAAAATCTGGTTACTAAAATGTGTTTGTTGTGCATTATTTTCTATAAAGCAGACAGATTTATTCTAGGGACAGCAAGTAGGATAGTGCTCAACAAAGACACAACTCAGTGAGATCATATATATATATATATATATATATATGTGTGTGTGTGTGTGTGTGTGTGTGTGTATGTGTATGTGTGTGTGTATGTATGTGTGTGTGTGTCTGTGTGTATGTGTGTGATGGCTTTTTTTTTTTTTAATAATGCAAGTGTTTCTGAGAATTTGCATAACTATGCAATATGATTTATAATAATTGTTATGAATACAATATTTTACTTTATTGACAATAATGAGTTTAAGTAAATGCTCATATACAAACAATTCAAGATTTTTTTGGAAGCTGTTAATAGTATTCACATGACAGAAAATAGATGCATCTTAATATATGTAATGTCTGAATCATATTAGCCAAAGTTTTTGATTTAAATGAATGTTAGAACCTAATTTTCTCTCCTCTTGATTTCTAACATCAAGATTATTTGAATGCTATTTGAATACAAGTGTTATATATTACATAGATCTATATAGTAGTATGAACAGTTTTAAAAAAAAAAAAAAAAAAGTTTATTTTAGTTTATATGATGCTGTTTTACGTGTAGTTTTGTCTTGATAGATAATTGAATTGAAAACTGTTAACCTCAGTTAAATATAACTAGTATTAAATTGATAAGGTGGTAGCTGAGGTACTGCTGCTTAGGGTAGGGGGTTAACTTGAGTAGTAAATACTACTCTAAGTTGGAGTTTTCAACTCCAGGCTGGATGCAAGGTTTAATCCTTACATTATTTTCACTTGTTCATTGTTATATGTATATAGTTTTGATATATTTTGTACACTCATTGTCACTACAAACAAAATTGAATCCTATACAAAATCCCATAAGAGATTTAATAAATACAGCTATATTTAAAGGTACACCTAAAAGAGGAGATGTAACATTATTTATCTTGTTATTTGTTATTTCGATCATAAGATTCTTGAGTTTTAAAAATGCCAAATGACATCTTTAAAAGGAATTTCTTTAAACATTAATGGATTGAATAATCCGTGTAAAAGGGCAAGCCTAATAAGATACATTAATTTACACAAGGCCAATCTAGTCTTCCTGCAAGAAACCCATCTCTTGAAAAAGATATTGATAAACTAGCCACTAATAAGTATACAGTATTGGTTAGTTCAGAGCACACTCAGAAAAAGAGGAGTGGCTATTTTATGGAATAAAAGTATGCCCATTCCTAAAACCATTAAGTCTTATCAGGATGACAAAGGAATGTTTTGTATGATTACAATACAAATTAATGGGAAGACTTACACTTTAATTAATGTATATTGGATACCTGGAATTGGTATTAATACAGTGAAACATCATATTGATAAGATCATATCATTCTCTATAGGGATATTATTTTAGCTGGTGATTTTAATTGTATACTACATGAAAGTGATACTACCACTATAAGGAAAAGAAGAATTACATCTAATGCAAAACATTTAAATGATTTTGCTAATTCTTATCATTTGAATGATATTAATAATCAGATAGATTCAAAATCATTACCATACACCTTTTTTCTAACAGATACAAAACTTATTCAAAAATAGATAGGGTCTTTATTTCTAACCAGATGGTAACAGATTTAATTAATTCCAAAATCATTTCATGTCCTATATCTGATCATAACTCAATTGTTTTTGAATTCATGATAAAATACTCATAATGTTCAGATCAAAAGGATACCAGCATACTTAACTCAGCTAAAAGTCTATAAAGAATATATACTTTCAGAAGTACAACATTTTCTAGACATAAATAATACTCCTGAAGTCTCCATTGTCTATGTTTGGGATGCCTTAAAATCATATCTATATGGACAAAGTATCAGATGGTATAATAATAAAAGGAAATCTTGGGATAAGGAATTGTTAGATATTCAAAGTAAATTAGACTCTTATAAACATAATAATAAAGAAAATATTATGGACAAGAAAGTTATTGAAGAAATAAACAAACTAAATGAGAAATACAAAGAAATTTTAACTCATAAAGTTAAAATAACTTTAGAGAATATAAGTTTTTGTCTTATTCAATAAGCCCCAAATACTTACATAGACTTAAAAATAAAACAAAAGATTGAATAAACAAAACCATATCAAAGAAATCTTTTCTCTAAGGAAAAGAAGAATGTTTCTAGTATACCAGAAATACTGGATGAATTTAGAAATCACTTTCACAAGATTAACCATAACAACATTAACATGGAACCTAAAGATAAAATAAAGGAGTTTATAACCACAAACATGAATAAAAAGCTTAATAAACAACAGATTAAACTATTGGACAAGAGTATTTCATATACAGAAGTTATTACACAAATAAATAAGCTTAAATCAAACAAAGCACCGGGTAATGATGGTATTATACCAGAGATATATAAAATCCTTTCTAAAACTACATATTCATTAATACATAAGGTTTTTATTTTGGCCCAATCTGAGTTAATAACCCCCCCCCCCCCATCTTGGCAATATACATTTATTTCACCAATTTTAAAACCTAATAAAGATCCAACTAGATGTTGTTCATATCGACCCATCTCATTACTTAATGTTGATTATAAAATGTTTATGAGTATTTTTGCTGATAGATTGAAGACAATCATCCCCGGCATTATAGATATAGATCAGACGGGCTTCATTGTAAATAGAAATACTTTTGATAATATAAGAAGAACTTTAACATTAATTGATTTTGCAAATAGGAAAAAGAAAGATTTAACACTTATTAGTCTTGATATAGGTTCAGCATTTGATTCAGTAAGTTGGGACTATCTGTTTACCTTACTGAAATGCACAAAATTCTCTGATGCATTTGTAAATTTAATTGAGCATTTATACAAAGGAATGCTGGCTTATATTAAGGTAGGAACATATGTTTCACAAAAAATACCCATTCTTAAAGGTACAAAGCAAGGATGTCCACTTTCTCCACTATTATTCACTTTAGTAATGGAGCCTTGGGCTAATTTGATTAGAAAAAGTACTGACATAGAGGGTTTTGAAATAGATGAAAGTACAACATCAAAAATTCAACTTTTTGCAGATGATGTTCTAATTACATCAGCAGGATCTAATTCTTCTATGCAGTCTTTATTTGATAAAATGATGAATTTTAAAAGTATTTCTGGTTTAATATTCAATGAAGAAAAAACTAAAATACTACCTATATATACACGAAAAAATATTCTCATTAGTGATTTTACTAAATATGTACCCAATTCAGGTCAGATAACTTATTTAGGTATAATACTATCTAAAGATATTAAATCTATTATATATAATAACTATAATACCTGTTTTCTTAATATACAAAATCTTTTTAATACCTGGAATAATATGTTTTTACTATGGAGGAGAGACTTACAATTATTAAAATGATAATATTCCCCAAGATTTTATACTTAATACAATCAATAATACTTTCACCTACAAAAATAATTATCAAGAAACTGAATACACTAATGTTAAATTTCTTATGGGCACCTAATAGACCTAGGATTGCATTAAAGAAACATACTAATAGCTGGTCTCAAGGGGTATTTCTTTTCCAGACTTTAATTTATATATTATCTCTTCTATTATAAAAGTTATTACTTTATTAATAGATCAGTCATATATCGCAAAATGGAAAGATTATTGGGAGCTAATTAGTATGCACTTCATGAAAATCTCCTTAACACATAAAAATATGATTGTAAATAACTCCATGTTGTGGTTGCTAAAGGAATTTTGTACTTCACCTATTACACCTAAACATATGGTTTGTTACCCATTAAATATTATTATTAGTTATCGTAACTTTATATTCATGCACCCTAAGTATAGGGAATGGAATTTTATTGTATTCCCTATAATGTATACTCAGGGTATGCTTATGTCATCTACTTCTGAAGGAGCTCATTTAGCTATAGATAATGATCTAAAGTACTGGTATCAGCTGATATCTGATAATAAAGTTAAAAATCTAGATTTCTTAAAACAAGAATTTGATCTAAGAGAAACTTGCTGGTTAGAGGTTCAGATCTTTAGACAACATCTCATTGATAGAATAGATCTAATGTCTATAACAGTTAAAGAATCTATTCCAAAACTGATTGATTACTTGATATTAAATTTACAGCATAAAGTTTCTGATAAAGGTAAACTTTCATATATACATAAAATTATCAGACAAGAAACTTTTTACAGTGTAGATTCATACTGGAATTATTTCACCTCTATTAATGGGGACCCACCAACTCAACAAGATAAACAATATATATTGGAATCTGCTTATAGAACTACATCTTCCATTGTCTGGAGACTTTATACATGGAAATTTTTACATAGATCTTTTTATACACCTTTGATGATGAATAAAATAAATAATAAAGATAATCTATGTAAGGGATGTAATGTAGAAATTAATGCTGACTGGGCTCATATGTTTTATGACTGTATGAAGTTGAAAGAATACTGGAAGTCAATTAATGAATTTTTGCAGGCTCTTTTTACAGATAATTTCATCATTTCTAAGTCTCTTATATTATTCAACACACCTGTACCTCAATGTGTTAAAAAGATTAAGCTTCCCTTGTTATGGTCTATCCTAGCAGTGGCCAGGAAAATAATAACTAGAAATTGGATTTCAGATACACCTCCTTCGTTCAATGAATTTAAAAATGTTATGAATATAATGTGCCATATGGAAATAAGCACAATTAGAATGAGAACAACTAGAAAAACATCATATTATATTGTATGGGATAATTTACAAAATTTGTTAAAAAAATTCTAATTTCAATAGCACGGTATTTTAGTTTAATTAATTGATCTGATTGTAGTGGATGTCTTTGTAAATACTTTAGTTGTTTTGTTGAATATTATAATAATACCTATTTTTAATTACTTGTATAAAATTGTTATGATATTTCTCTTATATGTTAAAACAATAAACCTGTTTTGAAAAAAAAAAAAGTATGCATAATTGTAAGAAGTTTACGTTGGTCCAACAACAGTATTCAAACACCTCTATGTACCAAGTCTTTTTGTTAGACAAAGATAGTATCAGTAAAGCAGACTGCAGAACCACAACTGATAGAGATTATACAAAAATAATATGCAGTTATGTTTGACAGTTAGCTTAAACAGAAGGTTAATTACAGTTATACATACCACTGACTAGTGGAAACGTATCCACTACAGATATAGTAATTGCAAAGTGGTTAATACACAGGCTAAGCACACATAGTTGAGAGCAAATTAACAGAGATGGCTAAATCCAGTTTAAGAAACTGTGGATCCAGAAATGTTATTTGTTCCTGACTGTGAGTAACATACTGTGAAGTCTGAAAATATAGAATGTGATGCTTCTGTATGAGTTTCTGTATGCTGCAGTAAAAAAAGTACTGAAAGTTCTTAATCTTAGAAACATTCTTCCTTTTGAGAGTAAGAGTATTATTCTGATTAGACAGAATTTTGAGTTACTGTGAGGCAATAAAAATAGGGCGTACGTATGTGATCTCTTCTTTACCAGGACACAAGACCCAACAGAAAGTATTAGATGCTTGGTGAGTTAAATAATTAATAACTTCAGGACAGAATTGTGTGGTGATAGAAATGCTCTGGTAAGAGGCAGTTTGTTGAGTTAAAATATGTAGTTTTAAATAAAGTGACTGATGCATGCATAGAAAAAAAATACTTAATTGTATTTAAAAGAACTCCCAGAAGACTGAGATTAGAAAGCTGAAATGAAAAAAATAAAATAAAATAAAAAGTGAAATATGCTGTTGATATCAGAAATGTCATGAAGAAAATCACAATCACATTGCTAAAGTGTGTAAAATGAAAGAAACTAATTTTCAGTGAAAGAATGCATATGACAGAAGAAAGTCATGAAAATCACACATTTATGGGGACAAGAACTTTTGAAAATGTGAATAGAAATAATAATGTGCAGTAACATATTGGAAACTATGAGATAAGTAGACTGGTCAGAAATTTGAGCAAAGTTCAACATTAATAATCAAATTTTGTTTAGATGTGACACTGGTACAGCGTCTAAATCAATATCCATTGAAACATTCAAAATGTTCAATCTGACAGACTGTACGCTGAATCCTTAGATGTGTGAACTGTTCATTTATTCTGGTTACATTGTCAAACATTTGGATCAGAAAGAGCTTACATGTGAATATAAGCATGAAAAATAAAGATTCAGATAAGATTGCTGAATAGAAGGAGTTCCTTCTATACTTGATTGTTTGATACACAGTAAGCTTCATATGATGAAAATAATTTATAATGTGACTGCACTGAGTGATAATTTCCATCATGAGTAATGGATTTATTTAGTGGTTTGGACTATTTGCCAGGAACTTGTCATATTCAGAGGGATTCTACAGTTTTATCAGTAAATATATATACTACAAGGGCAGTTGCTGTAACTTTAATAAGTTCATAAAGCATTATACACTTGTACTCATCCAAATGTTTGACAATGTAACGAGAGTAAATGAACAGTTTACACATCTTAGGATGTCATGATTAAGAAACATTCTGAGCTTAATGAATGGATGAACGGTATGTTTAGTGTTTAAAGCCAGAGAGTTTCATATTCTGTTAAAAAATATTGGATTCTCAACATGGCAGATTTGACAACCAGCATTGTGTTATCACATGTCTTCCTGCATTTCTGAAGCCTTAGAATGTCACTTTAAAGGAGGTAGACTGGGCTCCTGTATGAAGCAGTGAGGGCTATTTCCTATTGATTCAAGCTGCCTCAGGTGACTAACACATTCTGAAAAAAGGGTAAGGAGCTGATGGGAATCTGGATTTACCAGGGTGGGAGTAATATCTTTTTTGTAGTTAATGTTTTATTTTATTTATTTTTAGCAAGGACTATGCATGCCAGCCAGGACCATAAATAACAAGTTTTCTTCAGAAATAATAAGAGACAGTACAAATTAGGGACACTTTCAAAAACTGATACTATTAACTTGAAAAGTTGAGACGATAAGATAATTCGAATTAACATTTTTATTGAAGTAAAAGAAGTCTAGGATGTCATTATTTAATAAGTGCAACACATCTTTTCTGTCCAAAGCACCAGGAGGG
Source organism: Protopterus annectens (assembly GCF_019279795.1). Classification (NCBI taxonomy): domain Eukaryota; kingdom Metazoa; phylum Chordata; order Ceratodontiformes; family Protopteridae; genus Protopterus; species Protopterus annectens. The sequence continues at coordinate 1,812,217,197 of NC_056728.1, read as the reverse complement.
ATTAAGACAGAGAGAGAGAGAGAGACAAGAAGATTTTGAACCAAAATCTGCAACAGTTGAGAGGTATTGCATGTGTGTGTGAAAATACATGTATGCAGGGAGATGGGTTGCACTACATAGTTCTGACAGAAAACATGAAATAAATGGCTTGGCTATTAACTGTGTATTTATGCATTCATTTGTCACAAACAAAATTCTGTGATGTATATAGGCATTCAGCTGGATGTGATTCTGGGTACATCTCTGTGTTTGTGTGTGTGCATGTCTGTGTGTGTGTGTGTGTGTGTGTGTGTGTGTGTGTGTGTGTGTGTGTGTGTGTGTGTGTGTGTGTGCAAAGTGTCTTACTTTGTCTCATATTTTGGTCTGTTCTTCATAGAGTCTAGATTTATTTATTGAATTTATTTATTTATTGGCAATCAGTAAGGATTGCAAGCAGTGATTAATGACAGACCATACAGTTACAGTCTTACCAGCCTTTACAAAAGGCACGCCAATGCAAAGCCTGTTGTTCTAGCAACTTTCTAAGCTAATGGTAATATTTGTCCCTGCTTTTTGTCCTTTGTCTCCCATTAATTTTTAGTTTTCATTTTGACTCTTGAGCTAAGAGATTGAGAGATACTTTGGGAGTTGCAGTAGGTTGCATATTGCATTCTGACAGCAGTGAGCTGAGTAGGTAGTGTGGCAGTCACTTGTGTATTTGCTCATTAATTTGATCACAAACATCTGAGGTGTTTAGTCATAGTTGTATAAATGGCTATAATTGATGGTCACATGTAAGTGTTGTGTGTGCATATGTGTTTGTGTGTGTTTATAAAAATAAATTATTAGGAGATTTCTTTTATTTTGTTTAAAGGTCTACACAGTGAAGAAATGTGGTTTAAATTGCTGGGTACAGGGGCTGTTCATGAACACAAATGCCTGACTCTTCTATTATTTGCCCAAATTAAGCAGAAATCATTCTGGGTTTACAGAATTAGTATATATTTGTGTGAATCCAGTTTAAATACTTTACTATAGCTATTTATAATACAATCAGACACCTGAGGTATACATAGTCAATAAGGGGCTGAAACTGATGAATATTGAAATTGCCTGTTTCACAAACTACTGCATTTATGAGGAAGGGATGTGTTGTTTTTCACTTTCCATCATAAACATAAACATTGTACACAAATGACTGCCTATTGTAGTTTGGGCAGAATGTAAGTCCTAGCAATTCATCATTAGCAATGTGGTGTACCACTGCACCACTGATTGTTGGGATAACTATGCAGTGAGTAATGTTGCCATCTTAAAGCTGATTCTCTGGTTGGGGTTTTTGCTGTGATTGTTTCTGTGCTGAGCTGTATGTGCTTCCGATGTGCGTGCAGATTTTTTCCAGCTAATCTGGTTTCCTCCCTCAGGCCCTCAGGTATATAACATATGCCTGTGGTCATTTGTGACTTTGCTTTCATCTCAAACAAACAATAGAGGGAAATATAGAAGGTTATTATCTCTTTTGTAATAGGTAGGAAAAAGGCACTATTTCCAGACAAGTTTTATAGATCTTTGCAAGCGTTTGTCATCTCAGTTTCTTGGGAAATGCTATTTTGTTATTTTGAACATTAAGCTTTAGATACAACTTATTCTTCCTTTAAAAAAGAAAGAAAGAAAAGAAAAGAAAGACTGAATTTCTTTCCTTGCATACAATTTTTGTTTTGGACAACACTGGTTGAAAACATTGCAAACAAAACGTTTTTACATTGCACATTAGAGCATCTAAAACCCTATGATTTCTGGGGGCCTAGCAGCCTCCAGACATCCAGGTTAATTCAAATACTTCGTCTGCATTATTACAGTGGAATCGTGGCCTGTTAGGATGCTTAAAGGGATGGAAGAAAAAGCTAAAAAAGAAGATAAATTGAAAAGAAAACGAGCAAAGTAATGCATCTGGATGGTATGGGCGATAATGTGGGAACAGGGGAGGAGCACTGAGGAAGTGCACTGGGGACATGGAGTTATTTGCTTAGGGATCCATTTAACATAATATTAGCCTTGTTGTGTGTAATCAGATATCTGGGTGTATAATCCATAAGGTGACTATAATAAGTGTGCACAGAGGCAGTCAGTGGGTGAGGCTGACTAACCCATTTCTTGTTTGATCACAAAAAATAGGCATTGGCCTGTTGTAACTCAGCCCCACCTTATTCCAATTAGCCCCACCCATTCAGTTGCTTCCTACAGTCCCCTTCCTTTGAAGTCACCAGCTGCCATTGGTAGCATTTTGTGATCTGCACTGGTGCCGCCAATATATATGTAATAGTCATGGGCTATGGTGCCAATATGTCTGAATTGCTGACCACCTATTAATATGCAAGGAGGTTGGCCTTAGTGTATGGCAAACAGATACTGCTACCATAGGATATAAACAATACCATTCACACTCAAATAAACATTATTTTGAGCAGCTATGAAGCAGAAAATTAATTATTTGGTTCTCTGTGTTTCTCCCAACTTACTATTAATCCAATGTTTTCAACTGCTATCTTAACAACAGTAACTGAAACTTGGCCAAGACAATTGTGCATGCAAGCTCACAAACACATATGCACACTACTTTACAGGCATGCTAATGATAACTTTCTAATGCCAATACTCCTTTTCCTGTCTTTATGGTAACTCACTGCCAGTAGCTAGACCAATGTGGTACACCTAGAATTACTGTCCACTTTTAAAATAAGCCAATTATAATATTCTGGTAGCTATGACTAAAGCAGTCATTCTAAAAAGGTGGAAGATAATAACCAATAATGGGTCTGCTTGAGTAGACCAATATTCCACTTAATCAAATTTTATGTACCCAAGATGACAGCACTGAATGGTTTAGTCAACAAATGTTCACATCGCCTGAATTTTAGCCCGTTAAAAGATCCAGCTGGCCAACATGGGGGAAATTTGCCCTTCTCCTCACTATAGTGCAATCCCGTAGTTGGTATATTTAGTGTGGGGGGGGCACAGCCTCCCACATTGGGGGGTGTAGTGGGCAACCCCCCACCCCCCAGGTGAGTTTGACATGTTTTGGTGTGTTTTTTTTAAATGTTGGCCAACTGTCTGTTTTCCTGAATTAAAATTCCAGCGATATGAACATTCATTGAATTGAGCATTTGGTGTTGTCTCAAGTAAATGAAATTCTGTTAGTGAACTTTCATTCTTCTGACATAGACCCCTGATAATAAAGCAGGTTTAGCAATTAACATTATATGCTAATTAATAAACAGCTAGCCACAAGGTTTTGAAATTAAGCAATAAAATGTTTTTTTATAGAATTAAATAAAAAAGCTTCCCTGCCCAACTTACTAATACCTACTAATATTAACCTTATGCTAACAACTTACCTTACAAAAACTCTTTATGTAACACTACCACTATTGAAACTAATTATGTCTGGAAGTTGTGATAAGCGTTTTGTTAAGGGATCACAAAATAAAAATAGTTGTTTTCTTTATGCAGTCTTTTGATTTTCATTTAGTTAGTTTTTTGATTGTTGATATCAAATATCAATAATTTGTGTTTTGATCTTTCAGTATTTCAATCACTATATATATATATATATATATATATATATATATATATATATATATATATATACATATATATATATATATATATATATATATATATATATATATATATATATATATATATATATATATATATATATATAGTAGATAAGGCTAGAAGTGTAGTGGCTAAATATTTTTTTTTCTCAAAGAGTGAAGCATTTTTTTTAACCAATTCACCCTTTGCATATGTGAGGGAGCAAACTTAGGATGAGATCATGTGACAATGAGGTTATGGGAGTTTTCCTTTTTTCTCATTGTTGTATGAGCCTGGTTTTGGACTATATAACTAACAGGGATTATGAGGGTATATTTTTCTGTCTTTACTGTGCTTTTGTCTAAAAATGCAGTCAATGGAGTTTTGCCAGCTATTTGTGTCAATGATGTTCTGTTTTCAGTTTTCACAATACATACTGACACATATATGCATATATATATATATATATATATATATATATATATATATATATATATATATATATATATATATACACACACACACATATTTGTATATATATATATATATATATATATATATATATATATATATATATATATATATATACACACACACACAAACACACATATATACGCACACACACACATATATTTGTGTATATATATATATATATATATAATATATATATATATATACACACACACACACACACACACACACACACACACACACACACACACACACACACGTGTGTGTGTGTGTGTGTGTGTGTGTGTGTGATGCCCCACCTCTGGGTCAGTAATCAAGGTACCTCAATCCTCAAAACTGGCATCTGTGGAAACATTCACTGAGAGGATAACAGGTACACACACAGTATATCCAGATGCTTTGCATAAAGCACAATCAAGCACAATTTACCTTAAGAGCACACGGGGAACACAGATTCCCAGTAAGACTCCTCACTGGCACAGCTATAGAGTTGAGATCTCAGCTGAGTGTCCAACCAGTGTTTTGTGTCCCTGCCCAAGTAACTGACACACACAGCCTTGAAGATTTCATTTACGAACACACATACCTGGGAAAGGCTGGCACAGGTTTATTAGCTATGTCCCTTTCTGCCCAGACTATAGAATAGTTACCCCCACCACCAGACACTACTGACAGCTACTTTAAGCCCTTACAAGTGTACCCAATATGCTAAGTGAAATTAGTATTAATACAAATGGAAGTTTGGCCAAGAGCAAGGCTATTAGGAGTGGCTCACACAGTGTCACCAAATAAGTATGCAAATACTCTCAAAACTTAAATATCTCTGCAAGGATCATCCACAATGAAAGGTTTAAATATATTTAATAATAAATGATAAAAGAACAAGAAAATACTACGAATATATTTAAAGTGACATCAGAGTTCAAAATCACAAGAAATACTTAAAATAACTTTGAAGGGCAGACACAGACAAATAAAGAAAAACAATATCTGAACTAAGCTTCACTATATTCCTGACTGAATCTAAGATAATTACTATTCCCTACTTACTTAATTGGGCAAGGCAGATGATGTGGTGGATGGTCCTTCTTTTTGTCAAACCCAAGACAGAATTCAGAATGCTCAGTCTCAATAAAAGACTTCTCAAACTAATATCTAAAATATTACTTCTGGGATAGCTTACAGAATATCACTTCTGGTCATCTGACTTCTAGTTCCCATGCAAACCCCATTGCTGAAAGCTGGCAGGACTTAGCACCTACCTGTACAAATACACACACAAGGGCTTTTGCTCAGATCTGTTGCCGGTGCTGGAAGCCATAAAACAATATTATACCTCCATGCTTCAAGACTATTAATTAGTTCACCCCAAAGGTAGTACAGAAAGCTTCCTGGTACAGACTTGTGTCTCTGGCTGCATTGAAACCTGTGGGATAACATCTTTATGGCCTAGCCTCTAAACTGATTTAATTTCAGATATATTTTAAAGTTTGCTGGACTGAGGTTGCATTTCCAGTTTCCTCTGCTAAAACATATACATATAAACAGATACAACAGTGCATGTACATTTCTATTCTCTCCAGTAGGGCACAGTTTGGATACATTTCAAACACAAGCACTTTACAAATACATTTTCAACACACACATCTATACAAATACATTTGATATATACATTACATACAGTTCTAATATGTTTGTAAAACAACCATCTTGTATAAATCAGTTTGATATTCACAAATGACATCTAATTATTTACAAAATTCCAGCTAGCTATGCTGGAAGTACCTCCTATCATCACATCATGTATATATATCTGTGATGATAGGAGGTAGTAGTGCGGTGAATGTATGACTTGTTTGAAATCAAAATCCCAACTGCTGAGTAAGAGTGCAGAGTAAACAAATACAGGATACAAAGCAAAGGAAATTCCAGGCTGCCACAGCATCTGAGCAACTAACTTTAATAAGAGAACTGCTAAGCGCGTTCACACTGTACAATACTGCTTCATCAGACCATAGTAAAAGTAACAGAGCAGGCAGACTTTTAAATACAATGCAACCCAATCAAATACAGACATTAAAGTCACATGCTAATTTAAAAAGCATCTTTGCAGTGATTATGTCATCTCTATATGCACCAATAAAAACATTTTAAACTGCCAAGCTCTCAACTCAATGTTGTAGTGGGCGTGACATTAAAACAGGGTTTAAAGATACTCTGTCATTTAAACCTGGTTCTACAAATGCTTTTAACAGAAAAATCTACCTTTGTTCAGCACATTCAGTTTTATGCTTTATATAACCTTCCCTATCACTTTCATAATTACTTTCCAGTACAAAAAACTTAAACATATGTTGTGAATCATAGTTTTTAAATGTGCTTCACTAAAACTTTAATCTCTCTACCTTTAGATATATCATTCAGATGTTCCAAAATGCTATCTTTAAATGCTTGGTTTGTCTTACCTATATAAAATGCATTACACAATCAACATCCTGCATAATAACCAACATTCTTAGATCTACAATTAGCAAAAAAAATTAAAGCAATCTCAGTACCAGTAACATTATATACATAAGAAGTACAAGATAAAATATAATTGTAAGCATAACATGAATCACATTTGAATGTACCCCTATGCTGTGAATACATATGCATTTTAGAATTTGAATGTCTATAACTGTTTTAAGGAATGATTATATCTAAAACTAAATCTAGGTTGAATGTCAATAATCCTCCTGATATCTGGATCAGCCAACAAGATCAACCAATATTCCAGCCTTTCCCAGGTGTGTGTGTGTGTGTGTGTGTGTGTGTGTGTGTGTGTGTGTGTGTGTGTGTGTGTGTGTGTGTCTGTTTATGTGAAGAATCAACTCACACAGTGTGTGTGCGTGTGTGTGTGTGTGTGTGTTTGTGTGTGTGTGTGTGGGTGTGTGTGGGTGTGTGTGTGTGTGTGTGTGTGTGTGTGTGTGTGTGTGTGTGTGTGATTCAGCTACGTGGAGCAGGGACATGAAGCATTGGTGTTACAGAGAGGGTGCTGCAGGACTTGGATTGGACACTCAGGCCAAGGATCTAATCTTACAGCTGTACCAGTTGGGAGTCCTATTGGGGACCCGGAGGGAGACCGATATAGAGGAATCCAGACCCTGGACTGAGTGTGTTCCCTGTATGCTCTTAAGGGGCATTGTGCTAGATGCAGAGAGGTCTGCATTTGAAAATACTGAGTGTATCCACTTGTATTCCAAGTGCACATCCATCTCCAGTGTCAGTGGTGAGGATTCCAACTCATTGATTACTGGCCCAGTGTGGGGATGTAATGTATTGGCTGACAGTGGTGAGACCATCATACCACATCACAATATATATATATATATATATATATATATATATATATATATATATATATATATATATATATATATATATATATATATATATATATATATACATATACACACACACACACACACACACACACACACACACACACACACACACACACACACACACACACACACACACACACACACACACACAGACACATATGGTCATAGTCATATACATATACATAAATAATGTTTGCATCAGCTTGACATTTTTCTTCTATGGGGTAAATCTTAGTTTAGATCATAATAGTAAGATCTTTAGTAAGATCATAGGCTGATCTTCGTTTCCCCTCTGCTGCTGTGCTGTCCAGGCTCCAGCACTTGCCCCTTCGACATTTTGTTGTTGCTCGGGCTCCTACCAACCCCACCCTAACCTCCTGAAAATCTCCCCTGAACTATCTGGATAAGAACCGGCTATCAGACACCAAATCCAAAGCTGTAAGGCCATTGTGCTCCCTGAGTTTTTCCTCAGCAAGGACTATTAAGAAAATTTTGTTGTTGCTCGGGCTCCTACCAACCCCGCCCTAACCTCCTGAAAATCTCCCCTGAACTATCTGGATAAGAACCGGCTATCAGACACCAAATTCAAAGCTGTAAGGCCATTGTGCTCCCTGAGTTTTTCCTCAGCAAGGACTATTAAGAAAATTTTGTTGTTGCTCGGGCTCCTACCAACCCCGCCCTAACCTCTTGAAAATCTCCCCTGAACTATATGGATAAGAACCGGCTATCAAACACCAAATCCAAAGCTGTAAGGCTATTGTGCTCCCTGAGTTTTTCCTCAGCAAGGACTATTAAGAAAGTATGTGTACTCCTGTAAATGTTTGCTACTTCTAAATTTGATTCTATCAGGTCGCAGTGCACTCCCCTGCCAGGCTAGCCAGCAGCCACTACCCCCCCTCTTTTGCTGCTTTCCTCTCCTAGTTCCCACCTTAATTTTACCCCCTCTTTACTGCTCCTACTCTAGCTCTCACCTTATTCTCTCCCCTTCCCTGATCCTGATAGCCCCCTCCCCTTTACCTGTTCCTCTCCCTGGGGTCACTGCTATTTTAGACTGTCTGAACACTTGGGGGTGCTCCCCTACCTTTCCACCGTCACTACTTCCTCACCCCTCCTTCCTCTTCTCCACTAAACTGGCCCTTTAACTCCTTTCTTCTGCTCTCTCCCTCAATGCTGTCCTAGATTTACCTACCCACTCTCAGCTTATACTGCCCTCCTCTACCCTTTTTCCTTGGAGTTTCTTCTTTTTTTTTTTTTTAACTTCTCACTCTGTCCCTCTCCTTTGCATCTACCCTCCACTCCACTTCTCTGTAGATCTTTCTTCCCATTTTACTCTCTGCGAGACTTACCTTAGTCTATTCACTCCTTACTGATTGTCTTCCTCTCTTTCTCCTCTTCTGGCTCTTCCCACTCCGTTCGCCCTGCAGGCTCACTCCGCTCCCCTACCCTACCCCAAATACCACCCGCCCCTAGCACATCTACATTTATCCCTCACTAACTCCTCCCATCATTCATTTTCACCACTCACAATCTTCTATTATCTCCTCTTTTCCTCCATCTGGTAGCCAATCCCAACCACTCTATAATGTTCTCCTCCCACTCCTACTCCTCTCTTTTCTCTTACTCCTCCCCTTCTCATCTCACTTAATCTTCCCCTCTCCTATCCACTTTCTACTCCCCCCTACCACTCACTTCCTCCTCTCCTTCTCTAAGCTTACAACTTCATTTCCTATTTTTCTTACTTCCTTCTTCTCACTCATTCCGAATATGCCCTCCCCAACCCTCTTTTCCTACATACTCCCTTGCTCCCTACTTATCTTACTAATTCCTATCTATCATGCTACTTCATACTCCTCTAAATCCCCCCCTTATATACTGCCTTTTCAACCTACCCCACTTACTCACCCACAACCTCTTCTACTCTCACATTTTCACTCCATTTTCCCCTCCCTTACCCCTCCAAACCTTCTACACCTTTTCCAGCTCAAACTATTCTCTACCTCTTCTAAAAGATCCTCTCTTACACCTCTACTCTCCCCAAACATCTTCCTTCAATCCAAACTCAAAAGGCTAAAACTTATCTCTTGTAATATCCTAGCCTTATCTGGAGACATACATCCTAACCCTGGCCCTTGCCTCACTCCTAGCAACTCAATCTCATCTTTCTCTTCATCCCCTACTTTAACAAAACTTCTCCCCCCTTTTCCTTCTTCTTCATCTCTCTCTCATAACACCCTTAAAATCTTCACTATCAATGCCCAGAGCCTCAACAACAAAATCCATCATGTTCATGCTTGGATCAACCTCAACCAACCCGATATCTTAGCCATCTCTGAAACTTGGCTAAAACCACATATCTCAGATTCTGAAATCCTTCCTCCAGGTTTCCACATCCTCAGAAGCGACCGCTTAAACAAAAAAGGTGGAGGCTCTGCCCTTATCTACTCTAACCTTATATCCCTAATCCCCCTGCAAATCCCAACCCCACATTATAAAAACACTGAAATAACAGCAGGACTACTTCGACTTAATAAACATAAAAGCATCTGCATTATTTCCTTATATATATCTCCAGGCGACAATATCTCAACCCTAGAAAATATTCTTCACTGGGCCTCATCTGAAATAAAGTATGAAACCTTCATTATTGGCGATGTTAACATCGACTGGAATAAAATCAACACACCCACCCCCTCCCTAGCTATTAACCTCTACAACTTCACCCAAGTAATACATTCTACCACCCGTCCTAACAAAATCCACCCCCCAGAGTTCATCTTAGATTGGATCTTAGTCTCCCATCCAAACAAAATCTCTGTCTCTGGTACTTCCCCTAACACCTTCAGCGACCATCTCCCTGCATACATACATCGCTCTACTAACTCCTCCCAATACCAGCATCATTACATTCAAACCCGTAACCTTAGCAACTTCAACACCACAACTTTCTCTAACATTTTTAAGCAAATCAACTGGCAAATCCTAAACTCTCTCCCCCTTGACAACGCTGTCGAGCACTTTAACTCTATCTTCCTAAACACGCTCAACTCCCAAGCCCCCCTAAGAAACAAGCGAATCAAAGCCAATTCTGCTCCTTGGCTTACCAAAGAGACTAAAAATTCCATGCATCTCAGAGACAAATCCTGGAAACTTTATCAAAAAACTAAACTGCCTACTGCCTGGCTCCAATACACCCAACTCTGAAACCAAGTAAAAAGGTTAATCACCTCAGACAAAAAAATCTGCTACAATAAACTTCAATCCAACCATACTAAGAACCCAAAACAATTCTGAAAATCTGTTAACTCTCTTCTCCATCCGGGGTCAAGAAATAACCCCTACCCTGATCCAAATTTAACTGACAAGGGACTGAGCACTCACTTTAATACCTTCTTTACAGACTCTATAGCTAAACTAACCAAAACTTTTCCAGACAAAAATCCTCCCAACTTCCTCAACCCCACCTCCAACATCCCTAATAGCCATCCCTCCATGTTCCAGCTCAAATCAGTTTCCACAATGTATATAAAAAACTCTTATCTAAACTAAAGCCATGCTCTAATGCCCCTGACAACATTCCCCCCTCTTTCCTCAAATATGCTGCTGAAGGTATTGCTCTCCCAATTAGTATCCTGATCAACCGATCCTTAAAAGAGTCTTACATACCCAAACTTTGGCGTTCTGCCTACATTCTTCCTCTTCACAAAGGAGGCAAAAACACCTCCATTTCTAACTTCCACCCCATTGCCCTACTCTCCCCACTATCTAAAATCCTAGAAAAATGCATCCACCACCAACTTTTACCCTACTTAACTCATAATCAGCTACTCACACCCACCCAACATGGTTTCCGTCCCGTCCACAGCACCATAACTGCCCTACTATCCTTCCTAGAAACTGTCAATCAAGCCCGAGATACCAGACTTCTTGTATCAACTATTCTGCTAGATCTTTCCAAAGCCTTTGACACCAGCTCCCATAAACATCTTCTCTTCCATCTCTCCAACCTTAATCTCTCCCCCAGCACTCTATCCTGGTTCTCCAGTTACTTTTCAGACAGATCTCAGGCTGTCAGATGGAAAGTCTCCACCTCTTCCTTCTTACCCACACCTACCGGCGTTCCTCAGGGGTCCATCCTTGGCCCCCTGCTTTTCAACATCTTTATAAATAACCTTCACACTGCCCTCTCTGACACTACAGTCATCCAATACGCTGATGACTCCACCCTAGTTTGTTCTGCCTCCAACCCTTCTGAACTTCTGTCCAAAACTCAAAAAGCTTTCTCCACTACTGAAAAGTGGATGCACCAAAACTATCTCTCCCTTAACTCCAATAAATCTAAAATACTAATTTTCCTTCTTACCAAGGCGTCTTCCTTTAACAAAAACTCGTTCAATGTCCTAAGCCTAACCAACACTCCTATAGAAGTGGTCCCTTCTGCAAAACTCCTTGGCATCACCATTGATGAACAGCTCAAATTTGATCTCCACATTCAACAAAACATAAAGAAAACCCACCAAAAATTAGGTATGCTCTACAGGAATAATCAATTTCTTTCTAACTCCTCTAGGCATACCTTAGCCATCACATACCTCCTCCCCTCTCTCCTTTATGGTGCCCCACTTCTAACTAATCTTTCTGCTTCCAACACCTCAAAACTCGAAGCTTGCTATAATAAGATCTCTAAATTTGCCACCAAATCCAAAACCTGTACTCACCACTGCCATGCCCTACAATCTCTAAACTGGTTAGAACTTGCCTAACTACCGTGACTATCTCCAACTAACTACCGCTCACAAATTAATATTTTATCCAGAAAAATGCCCTGCCTTATCTAACATCTTTCCCCTTACATCCCTAACCGATCTCTGAGATCTGAACACCAAAACCTAATCTCCATTCACAAACCTAAGCATCCCACTGGCCAGCTCCTACTCTCCTTCTCTCTTGGTAGAAAATGGAACTCCCTCCCACCTTCTCTTAGGACCATCCCTAACTCTGACTCTTTCAAGACTCATCTTTTCTTACACTTATCCTCCAAATGGAAATGTCCTTGCTTTCACCCAGTATAAATTCTAGAAACTTTCTCCACCTTGACCTCTATTCTCTAGCACCAATCTACTATATACTCTCTTAATTTCATTCTATGTTCCCCCTATATGGTTATAGCTGACTTTCAGCTGACTGTAAGTATGTAAATACTGTTCGTATGTAGCAAAAAAATAAATAAATAAATAAATAACTTTTTTTTTCTTTGTAGATTCTGCATCTTGGACATTGTACTTTTTATGATTGTATTTTATGTAATCCTTACTGTATTGCCTACTACTGCATCTCACATATTCTTAACTGTTTGTGACATTGTATTATCATCCATTACTGTATGTAAGCTTTATTGTACTGTCTTTGGAGCTTTTCTCCCCGGGCCTCCACTGAAAATGGGTACTTCTTGGCCCAGTGGACTTCCCCGGTAATCAAACTGAAATAAATAAATAAATAATTAAATACTTTCTGATTCAGCAAATGCTCAGAAAATGTGAACAGTGGTGAAACACAGAGCCTCAGGGTTCAGAACTGGGCCCTTTACTATTTGGTGTCATCATTTCTTAGGATAAAATAGATGGCCCACTTTGAGTGACAAAATATGCAGATTTTTGCAATGTGAGAAGCACCTTTACCTCCAATGCAACTGCTGTGGTGTTGCAGTGGGGGGGGGGTCTACACACTCTGGACCTATGGTGTTTCTGTAACAGTGAACAGAAATGTAGTGTGCTGTACTTTGGAAAGAATGCAATAAACTCTAGTTGTAAATTCAATGACCAAATGCTGAAACTAGTCAATGGAATACAGGACCTAGATACATTTATACATGACAGGTATAGTTTTGATTGAAGTGGTTCTGTAGCAGTTAAGAAAGCATTTTGGAAAGCTCCTTCAGTTAGTCAGGGTCTAATATCCTAATTAATACACTTTAAAGATGCAAGGAAGCTAGATTTGCTCCCAGCAATCAGTGGGCACAAGAGAAAAAAAAACATTCTAGACCAGATAACCATGTCATTGCAAAACACACACACACACACACACACACACACACACACACACACACACACACACACACACACACACACACACACACACACACACACACACACACACACACACACACACACACACACACACACACACATGCATGCACGCATGCACGCGTGACAAACAGGTGCAGACAAATTGGAGGATTATCAAATCAACTACTACATGTGTTTGAAATGTAATAAGAAATGTGAAGACTGCATTAAAAAAATAAAACAAAAACAACAACAAAAAATGCATTTGGATACAGAGAGGACATGCAGACTGCAAACGGAAGACACCTGAGAAGAGAATCAAACTGGAGTACCAGGCACTGGAAGGGAACACTGCAAACTGCTGTACTACCATGATAACCTTTAGGAATAACTCATCTAATACTCAATGGAATTTTAGAACAGTTCAGAAAACTATTCATCCCACTGCCATTTTGATAACCAGGTGAGTGCCCAATCACGCTGACACTTTTTAGACAGTACATAGGTTACATAAAGTGATGGTTACAAAGTCTGGTGCAAGTCATATTATGAACATATATGGACTAAACAGTAATAATAGTTCTAAGCTAATGTAAGCAATATATACACAGTTGCTTACAACAAGGTTGATTGAGATGAATGTTCATGTGGTACACAGAGCAAGTTCATTCAAAGTCATACTAATGGAGCCAGTTATAGAGTACAATGCATTTTCTTGTTACCTAACAAAACATCTTCTAGTAAAACAGGAAATTCAAACATTTCTCACCATGATAGTAGTATGGTTACTAATTTCAAACTATAAAGTCTGGTTAAGGAAACTTTCACTAAGCTCAGTGTCATAGAGACTTTGGTGGAGGTGATCTGTGCCAGGTTTTCAAGGAGTCTCATACCTTGTTCTTTTTGAAATACAGTAACTGGAAGAGAAAGCTGATGACATTAACACTGCTTTAGGAAATTTGTGCCTAAAACTAAACAGAAACAATAAGAAAAAGAGTGATTGATTTGTTACAGAATTTGTAGAGAATTATCTACTTTGTCTGTCTACTTTTAGGAAATTAGAAGATTGCTTTGGGTGGTAAGAAACACAGACATTTGTTAACCGGGGAAGTCTGACTTGGAACAAAGCCAATTTTCAGCAGAGGCCAGAGAGAAACACTCCAAATGCATGGCTTTTTAGCATGGGAGGAACCCACATGAATAACACACAGACTCCACACAGAAGATACCCCAGCCAAGAACCAAACCAGAGAGCCTCTTGCTGTGAGGTGATAACACTACCACTTCACCACTGCACTATCCTATATAGCTACATAAGCAAGGCTTCTAAGGGATCATCTGATTTCCAGCTTGGCTTTCACAGCAGTGAAGCTGTGAGCCAGTTTAATACCACAATTTTTGTTTTCAGATATGCTTTGTGGTCAAATCAAGCGCCGTTCTTGGATGCAGTATAGGAAAAGAAATAAATCAGTAAGCATAGGTTAAATCTACTTGTATTAGCAAAATAGGCAATGAAAAGAAAAAAAAAACTGTTCTGCTGAAATTGGATCGAAAAATGTTTAAAGTTGTCTTGCTTATTTGATTAATGGTCTGCAAGCACTATCCTGCATGTTGACTCTCTGTAGGTTTTTGCCTACAAGGATAAATGGATGAGACTTGACATATATACAGCTGCAAAATACCCTGTTTAAAGTTATTTGTAGTCCAATGGAAGCCTGTCCCAGGTGTTTAAAGCTATTTTGTCTAATTAGTTAATTCTAGACAAGCACTGTCCTGCATGCTAAGCTATATGATGCATATATGATTGCATCTGATGCCTCATGTGCAGCAGCTTTCATTGCTGAAGTATGTAGGCTTATCTAGTCCTGTACAATACATAAACACTATAAATTAAATGTCACGACTGGAGAAAAATATTCAGTGCATAACAGTTAAAATAAGTAATACGTGTACCACATAGTGCAACTGGTAATATTTATACAGCACAAGTTAATTTAATACCACTTCAGTATAAGTGCTGTTCAAACTGGTTACTGGCTAAACTGCATATTGTACTACAGTTTAATTCTTAAATACATAATCTATAGACTGCATCAGTTGCTTTTAAAGGTGCTAATTAATTTTGTGTAACTACGTACATATGATTTGGTTATGATACACCCTTATTATTTGCATTTTAATCTGTTATAACATATATTAGTCTACTGTTTCTTCTCTATTAAACAATGTAGTGGAGTCATACAGTCTCACACAAACACACACACACACACACACACACACACACACACACACACACACACACACACACACACACACACACACACACACACTCACACACATTTAACATCAATCTGATTCTGTAAACAAGCATTGATGCTTAATTGTTGACACTGCCAGTTGTCCTGATCCCCTTCAATAAAAACATGGCACACAAAATGGCATTTGTCGACCTTTATTAAAACTCTCTTAAACATAAATTCATTGACAACATAACATCCATGTACCAGTTTACCAGGGCAGTGTATCACCACTCTGTTCATCTTGCCCAATTTAGCATCATTACCACCACTGCTCACTTACTCTCATGAAAACATTCTTACTCTATTAATCACAGCATAACATCCGTGTACCAGTTTACCAGGGCAGCATATCCCTGCTCACCCTACCCAATAAGCAGAATTGCCACCACCGCTCACTTACTCTCAAAGCAGTGTCTCACCACTCACTTACATCTCCCAGACTCCTTGAATGCAACAACCAACACCAGAAGGGGAAAAGAAGAGGGACAAGCCTGCCCCTCTTCTCCCACCCACCAGTCTGACACAGGCTGTTCTCCCCTCACTTACTGCAATACCTTCACTAAACCTTCTAAAAACAACACCAAATGAACATTAAATAGGTCCAGCCCAAACTCACTCAGATGGACACCATCACCTCTAAACCAAACTGGGTCCCTGTCATCAAAATCCTTATGCACCATCATATAAATACCCAAATTGACTAGTTGCCTCACTAGTCTAAAATTAACAAACTGACAAGCCTGCTCTATGGCCTTGAAACTGGCAGCATTTCTCCAATTTAAACATGGTACTGTTTTAGACCACAAAATACACATGCTTAGATATACCTTTTTAAAGCAACTAAATCTGCCAATATCCTATATACGAACTGATGCTTTGGAGTTATTCCCAAATTGTTACCTGCCAAATGTACCACCAAAATTTGCAGAAGCCCAATCTGTGCCCATATGTCCACAAACTCCTTCATGAGCTGATGCCCTCTGAGACCTCTTATACCATACTATATGACTTTCCACCTGAAGCAAGTAAACCCAAACTCACTACCAGCCAGTCTAACTACAGCCTGCTTCGCCACCTAAGGAATATAGGAATGACCCAGAATGACAATCTATTCCCTGGAAGAAGAAAGAGGGAGAGGAAAAAAAAATAATCAAAACGACCAGCTTAACATAAATAAGACAAATTGCATTTGAAGACCAACTACCTACCCTCTTAATAACCTCCACTGACTTACCTTCTCTTGCTAAATCAGAAGCTCTAACCATGTGAAAGAAATGAGTAGAGAAATCTCCCTTCCAAAAAAAATACACTGAAAACCCCTCCTCATCACATCAGCAAACTGATTACCCATTATTGTTTGACCTCCTCTTGACCAAAAAATCAAATCTTGTGGAATACCAGCATGAGTCGACAGTAACCTCCTAGCCCAGCCAACCAGACACAAATAGTCATTACTGTCCCTTACTAAAACTACCAACCAGACACAGTCATTACTGTCCCTTACTAAAACTACCAACCAGACACAGTCATTACTGTCCCTTACTAAAACTACCAACCAGACACAGTCATTACTGTCCCTTACTAAAACTATCTGTGAGCCTCTCCCCATCTGATCCATCTTAAACCTACACAACCAGATTTACACTGACACTGAAAATACTGTCACATCCTACCAAACCAATGACAGTAACAAGTATGAGATCCTAAACACTCCATGATATATCCAGAAGGACACCATGATTCACAACTTATAATCCACTGAGTTAACCTTCACCAAAGCTAAACCCTGCAACAAAACCTTCAAAACTTTTCTTTTCATTGGCCATCGCCTGTTTATCCTCATGCTGACAACTCTAAACCCATCCCTTCAACATACAAGCTATTGTCGAGGATTTTGTGAAATCCTACAACCCTACCACCCATGCAAAAATACTGATCACTGCCAGGTCCACCTTAACTGATTGAAAAGCCCAAGCCAAGTATTGCGTTAACAATTCCTCTGACCAATCCCCTCTTCTACAAGCAGCTGCAAAATAAATTTATCAAAGTCATGAAATGCCCTACCCTATGCCTTCCTTGAATAAATTGCCTAGGACTGTTGCACCAACCATCTGGTTACTTCAGTCCAATCTGACACACAGTGTCAAACTGTCAGCAGTCCCATGTCTAACACCTGCTAAATGCAAACCTACAAAAGGAAAATAATCAACAAACTCTCCAAAACCAATTTCCATAATACTAACAACAGCAAATCTGATTTTGTTTTCTTAGTCTGTAAAAAATTGTAAATCCCCTTGACTGATCCATTCCAATTGCCAAAAAGAAACTCCATTAAATGGGGTCTAAAAAAAAAGGGCACCCACAATGCTAAATCAGCACAAAGAAGCTTATCAAGCCATACCCAATTATGTTTACCTCTCCCCACTTTCAAAAAGAAAGCCATGGACCTACAATGTATGACCTGGGTAAATTGCTCAACATGCAAAATTCATTAGCACTAAGAACTCCATTAGAACCCTGATCTGCACCTTGTCCTTTCCCCAGATCCAAACAATCCCCTCCTTCAAGTGTGCTACCTTCTCAGATGGTAAACAAAACAATCTATACCGCGCATCCACAAGCAGACTCAGAAAACACAAGGTCTTGGCAGGACCCTCAAATTTCTGTGTGACCAATGAAACACCCAGCTCCTCACACATCCCTGAAAAAATCCGACATACTCTCCATTTCCTCATCAAACCCTTCTACTAATAAAAAAAAAATTGTCCAGATACCGGATCGCATTCTGAGTGCCCACTTGCTGTGCCAAATCCAGTGGGGTGCAGAGCTAAACTTCTCAAAGGTGGCACAGGCTACCAAGCATCCCATGCTTAGCCTTGCTGAAGTAAAACTTGTTCCATAGCCAACATACCCAACAATGGCCACTCTTTCTCCCCACTAGTAGTAACCGAAAAGCCGATTCAGTACCCACCTTTGCCAACCACAGATCTGCAACCCCATGAATGACTTTCACCACCCCGTCCAATGAAGAATAACCCACTGTTGCATTTTCTACCAAAATAAAATCATTAACAGCATTCCTTTCTTGACAGGACAACTGGTGAATTAGCTGAAATTCACTGGGTGACTTCTTGGGAACCAAACCTAATGGCAAGACCTTAAAACTGCCAAATAAAGCCAGTCAAATGGGCCTAATAACCTGTATGCACACTGCTCTCTCCACTAAATCTTTCAATATCTTCTCTCTCCCTCACATGAAATGCAAATTCTTACAGACTAGGCTATCCCCTCCAACCCTCAATTTAATAGTAAATCCCACTGAAAATCCTTTAATTCACCAGCAGCCAAATCCAGAAATTGCTGGAGCATGTGCCTTTATACCCACCCTTTAATGAGGGGATGCATCCCCCGTTCTTCCCTCTGCCCCCAAAAAGACACTCCTTCCTTCTCTCCATGAAATTCCCTCTTCCTCAAACTCTGTATTCCCTGGTTCAGAGGACGTAACTGCCCGGAAGTGAACCTAAATTGACCAAGTTATCATTCCAACAACCACATGCAATGCTGAATGTAGTCCTGCACCCTTTGAACAAGCATGTAAGACCTGCATCCCACCCACGAACAGTGCTCTGCATTAAATGCTCAGCACACACCAGCCCCTTCACCTCGTAGCTTACCACCTTTGCTGACAGCTCCAACGCTATCGATCATAGTAGCTAGCCATATGTCAGGTGCCTAACTTCCCAAGACAACAACAGAGCCACTGCTTTTTGCTTACGATACCACTGATTATACCACAACCAGGCATTCCCCACTCACAGACATTGTGCCTCATGGATTGTGAGTGAAATATGCCAGAAGTGGTAATGCCAAGGAGGTATCCGTCTCCAAACAAACCACTATGTAGTACTCGAAATGTAACACCCAATTTTTCAATGAGTTCACTCGCAGCTTACCTATCCTCCTCCTCTGCAAGGCTGCTAAAGCTCATATAAGCTCTTTGCTATCTGCCATGTCCACTTCTGTCAGGTTTTGAATCCTTCAGCATCAATTAAGTCAAAGATATCGATGTACTCCCCCTTCCAAACCTTTCCTTTTACTCACAACAGTATGTGAGGGGGCAGAAAAACGCCACCCTCTACTGAACCTAAGGTCTGCATAGCTAACCAATCTCCCAGTCAAGTTCCAAAGTCCGAACCCACCTATGAACACCATCGTATCTACCAGCAACATCTCTACAAGAGCAGCATCATGCTGTGCAAACACTAATCACAGCACAGGTACCAAGCCAGTCACCACTTATGAGAGTAAGGAACCCCTCCACTGTCCACCTCACTGGCATTGCAGAGAATAGAGCGCTCACACCAGAAAAGCAACATCATTTGCAGCAATTTCATTCCCTGACTACACAACAAAGTACGACTTCACCACTTTGTGTATTTCCACATTTATATATATTATATAGATATATAGAGAGTGGACCCACGGTGGTGGTGCTGCGGTAGCTTTGTCGCCTCACAGTAAGATGCTGTCCAGTTTGATTCTCAGCTAAAGCGTCTTCTGCGTGGAGTCATGTGTGAATGGGCGTACCTTCGTTGAAGGTTGTGCGTCAGGCCTGGCAAGCCGGTACGTAAAAATCAACTGCCAATCATTAGCGGACCGGAGTTCCGCTGTGGCGACCCCTAACCGGGAAAAGCCGAAAGACACAATATAGATATATAGAGAGTGAGAGTGAGAGAGAACAAATGTGTACCTGCCTGCACTACCAACAGGAGTTAACAAACATACTCCCAAGGCTGTAACCTCAGAACATGATGACAGCAAACTATGCCATAACTGCAACCCAAGCAGCTCCCAGACTACCTCCAACAAATCAGGAATATATGCCCTATGCTTTTCTCCACCTTTCTTTTTCCTCAAAACTCCGGCCAATCTGGCCAACACATGAAATTCAACCATGACATGGCCCAACATGGCCCAACCATGAGGCAACCTCACAAACCCCACTATTAAAATTAAAACCGAATACAGTGCACCAACAGCCCCCAATAACCAAAGGGGAACACAGCCATGAAAGAGGGGGCCAAGAAAAAAACACAAAAAGAGCTAAAATTAAATCACTCACCCAGTATCACCATGCCCCCTATACCCAAGGACCTATCTGTTCTCTGAAAACCTAGAGGTCATCTTGGACGTAGAATTTGTCACAATAAGTTTACACCTAACTCTGACCTTCTTCTCAGCTACATTCATATAAAACCCTTAAGTCCCTCCTCACACCTATGTCACTTCCTTCACAGCCCTCCTCCCTCCTAATTTAACCCTTCCTTACCCACAATGTCTACCTAACCTCCTTCCTAAGGATGTCTCTGGACAAATTTGTTTGTTGCCAAACCTCACTTCCCTGTCTAGCCATGGCAAGACTGCACTGACAACTTACTAGAAAGCAAAACACACCACAGATGGAACACAATATAATTTAATAGTGGAGTTATTTTGTTTCTACAAATATAAAATGAGACTTCATCAGGAGAAAAACAATTGAAAGAATAGGTCTCTAGCTATTGATATATATATATATATATATATATATATATATATATATGTGTGTGTGTGTGTGTGTGTGTGTGTGTGTGTGTGTGTGTGTGTGTGTGTGTGTGTGTGTGTGTGTGCATATATATAAATATATATATATATATATATATATATATATATATATGTGTGTGTGTGTGTGTGTGTGTGTGTGTGTGTGTATATATATATATATATATTATATATATATAAATGTAAATATATATATATATATATATATATAGAGAGAGAGAGATGTGTGTCTATGTGCTATATGAGGTATCTCTGCCTGCATTTTATCCCATGTGTGAAATGCTGGTGTTTTCTCTTGCTGGTACAGTTTGTTGAATTATGTAATGGTTGAAGTTCATTATACTGAGTGTTTCATAATTCAAGGGTTTTGCCATTTTTTTGAGTTTGAGTGACCCTGGAGATAATATATTTAATTTGTCGGGGCGTGAGGGCAGAACCCCCACATAAAACGCTTTTTTTTTTTTTTTATGTTTTGTAATTGCAAATGCATCCTATTGGTTTACATATACAGTTTTTTCAGTGGAGATTAATAGTAATCATCAGTGATTTTTTTTCCATGGTTTGTGTTTCTGCCAAACTCCCTGTCAATTAACTAATTAACTAACCATTAATCTTAGTTTACCCTAAACACAATTTGTTCCACTTAGTAGGTTTTTCCTTGTTAAGAAAATAACAACCATAAGTCTGTAAAAATATCTAAAAACTGCATAGTTCTCCAAGACCCATTTTACAAGCATGAAATATATAAACACATACTGAGATAATTAATAAACCAGTACTGATGTAGCAATAGTAAACATTGATAGTTGTGCGTCACAGGAAGGGGAGCATTAAGTAGAATGAATTTATTTATGCATTCATTACTTATTTAATGATATGCAGGTTTGGTCTTACTTGAACTTGTTTTCCATCAGACATTAATACAGGATAATAGTATAAGTACAGTGGAGCAAAATTATTCAGTTACAGACCTGGCCTAAACTATGCAAAGCAAGTATTACTCCACAAACCTTGCACATATCTAGAACAGAACTAAAGTGTATTTAAATAGACTCTACAAGCCTTTACCACCTTACACAGGAATAAATGGATACTAAATGAAGAAAATGCTCAGGATTACAAGTGGGTGTGCAGTATGCAGAATAAAATGTTAGTGCTCAGAATGGCAAATGTATAAATATGAATTCTGTGTATTTACTAAAGTTTATTTATTTATTGTTCTTGTGAACCAGAGTGGTTGCTACAGAAAATAACCCATTTTAGAGGAAGCTTTGGGAGAAGACCTCCTTAGAAATCACAGAGTAATAACATATCACAGGGTAGACAAAATTAGTTACTGGATACACAGAAAATATCACACAATATAAATCGACAATAACATCACACAGTAAAATAGACAATAACTATGTCAGTGCTTAGTATGAAAAGAAAATGTACTACATTTAGACTGTGTTCTCCAAACATGTACCTAGTAAATACCCATGCACTATCGGGATTTCACACTGACGACAATAGTCAAACAGAAATATTTGCAGCATACACATGCCAGTTTAGTGATTTGACTAAAAGCCATGATCAGCACAGAAGCTTGTAAAGTGTTTGCCACATTAGTGGTCAGATAAAGTGAAATGCTTCCAGCAAATTCTCTCTATCTTGTCCTCTATCTCTTTTTTTTTTCTGTCAGGCTTTGCTTACAAATAAGCTGCCTAAATAGCAGTAAAGGCTCGATAGTCAATCAAAATCTGTGTCTGAAGACCATGAACTTTAACCACCGATGTTAAAGCAAATATGAACAATCTTCAAGAATGTCCTGGAAGGCATATTGAAACTCAGAGGATACATGACGTTACCTAATAAAGATGTGGGTGTTACTGCAAGTCTATTGGACTTTTGGTCTCTTGGTAGACCCGGATAAGTGAAATATGACCAGTAACGGTGGTTGACTTTATATGCAGCACAGAAGTGAATGCATATAAAAAAGAAAATGAGAGAGAAAAAGGTGCAGGTAAAACAAGGCAAAGAGATAGGTAAGTAAATAAATGCACTGGAACGGAAGCTTAAACCTTCACAAACATGGACTTAAACAATCTTCAAATAAAACCTTTGGACTCATCAGTGAAAGGATAGTTACAGAATGAATCCTGAAACTGACAGAAGAAACAGGAGAGGTGGTGGCGGGGCAGCTGAAGCATTTCCTCAGAAGGCGTGTTTACTCAGTAAACACATTGCTTCATTTTTCACACAAATCAGATCACTTAATGGTTCTCTGGCATATAAAGATAAACACAATAGCTGTCAGACTAAGGTGTACTTAAGCATATATGCTATTAAGCAAGAACTTCATGCAATAGGGTTAGACAAAGCTAATCGCCAAAAATAAATGTCAGGGCAGTGAAAAACTTCTGTACCCTGCTACTGAAATATAAGCAGGTTACCAAGCATCCTGCTGTAGCCTAGGGGTTCTGAGGTGGACCTGACAAATTCAGATGCAGTTTCACAAGAATAACGAGGAAGAACTGGCAGGGACCAGTACATTCGTCGGCATGTCTTTATTGCTGGGGTAAGAACAAAATGATCTCCTAGTTCAGCTTGATAAATATATCATAGAGACTATTCTGCAGAATATAGTTAACATTAGAGTTTATTTTCTTAATAGAACCTTTGTAAAGGAAGACCGTTTTTCATGATTTCTGTGCTTTACTAAATCATCTGTGTTGCACTGATGTATGTATATACGAACACATATGCTTGTCTTTTAAACAGTTCTTGAACAGTGTTTTTAGCTCATGTAGACATATTTAGAACTAATGTTTCTATATTTTGTAATATTTTTGATACTGAATCTTCCAAAATGTTTTTATATCAGTTGATCTATAGTTCAGAAACTGCAGACATCAGGCCAGAATAAATAAATAAATAAAAAGAAATTGCAAAGGTGCATCCCCAGAATGCAATGATGTTTGGGAACATAAATTCCAGTGACTGAAGAGCCTCTCCATATCACTGAGTGTACTGGGTAAAATGGGTTATGATATGAGCATACAGACAAGGGAATATATCATGAACTGACCCACTTCACAGTCCACAGATGAATGCTAGAGAATTCTGGGACACCTGTGCTGTTATGGAGTTATATTAGGGAAATCAGACATAGGGTAATACTTCTTTTTACACCAGAATCACATCTATTTCCACAGGATAGCATAGTTAATTATCTGGCACAATGGTCTAGACTCATTACAACACTATTATGCCCTAACTTTCCAAGAGTAGTGTCTGTTCATAGGTTCATAGGTTCATACTAGGCTATCTGCCCTAGGGCATTTATAAGCCTAGCCAGAGTGTGTTTGGCTTTCGCCACCCATTTTAAATTAATTTTGCCATGCCTTTTTTTGAGGTTAGTATACTGTGCCTCTGTCTAACAGTGACACAGAAGTGATAGCCGGGGTAAACCTACGATCTCCCATCCACTCATCAAAATTCCTCTTGAAGAGAGTCAATGTGGGACTCTGCCTAACCTGGACTGGGATTTTATTCCAGAGTGAAGAGAGCCTCTGGGTTATGAATCTGTCCCTCCAGCATGTTCTATTTATTTCAGTGCTGAGGTTCAAGTCTCTCGAGCGCGTAGCTCGATGGGATTTGGATGTTCTGAGGTGCAGCATGTCCATTAATTCCGGGTTGGACATGGCTTTATACGTCAGGCACAGATCGCCTCTGAGCAGGCGGTATGCCACTGAGTAGAGCTGGAGTTTCTTTAACCGGGCAGCATATGGCATCTGTTTGAGCCCTTTGATCCTCTTGGTGAGGTACTTTTGGGGTCTTTCCAGTTGCTGCAGGTGTCTGGTAAGGTACATCCCAAAAGGGGCATTGTACTCAATTATGGGCCTGATGAGGGATGAGTAAAGAGGTACAATGACCTCCCCTGATCTAGATGTGAATCCCTTCATGATTAGGTAGGCTATATAAAATGTTTTTCTTACCACTTTGGCCACGTGGTTGTCAAATGAGAGATTGCTATCAACTTGGGTCCCCAGGTCCCTAATGACTTCTTCTGTACTTAATGGATTACCACCTATGTGGTAATTTGTGGGCACTTTGTTTTTGCCAAAGGGGATGACTATACACTTTTTGGCGTTTAGCTTGAGGCCATGGCTCTGGCACCAGTTGTCTGTTTCTATGAGGCCCTTTTGGAGGATGCTTGTGTCGGCTGGAGAGTTGATTATGGCCCAGTTTGCAGTCATCTGCGAACTTGGTCAGCCACAGTCCTTCCATGTTGGCCTGTACCACCGAGAAATATATACCGAACAAGAGAGGTCCCAGGACTGAGCCTTGTGGGACGCCACTTGTAACTGGTTTGGAGTCTGACATGGCTCCAGCAATTCTAACCATGTGGGTTCTGTCCTTGAGCCAGTTTGCAACCCATCTAGTGACATAGGGGTTTATATTTAAGCTGGTGAGCTTATCTAGAATGCCCAAGTGGGGTATTGTATCGAAGGCTTTTGCGAGCTCCAGGTAGGCTGTGTGGACCACCTTCCCCTCGTCAATGGCCTTGGTGACTGTTTCAAAGAAATCGACCAGGTTTAAGAGGCAGGATCTGCCCTTAACAAAGCCAAACTGGGTAGGATCCAGTGTCTGTAGGTCCCCAATATCTTTATTTATGAGGTCCATGATGATCCTTTCCATAGCTTTGCAGACCAAGCTAGTCAGGCTTATGGGGCGATAGTTTCCAGGATCCGTTGAGGCACCACCTTTGTGGAGAGGGACCACTGTTGCTGTACGCCACTCTTTGGGTACATATCCTGTAGTAAGGCTAAGATTGAACAGTAGTTTTATGTTTGGGTTTAGCTCTTCTTGGAGTTCATGTAGGACGAGCCGGGACACCATCTGGTCCCATTGATGCTGTGTTTTTGCTTTGGAGAGGGCGGCTCTTACCTGAGCATCTGAGATGTCAGGGGGGCAGCACTCTGTTGGGATAGATATTTGTCCTTTTGGTGGGGAGAGGGGGGAGAAGTTTGCACTGAACCTGTCAGCTAGGATGTTGGCAATGTCTGTGGGCTCGGTGTATTTTTTGTCATTTTGGACTAATTCTGAGCATATCTGGGAATTCCCACCCAGGTTCCTAACATAACTAAAGAAAGCCTTGTGATTATCCTTAGTGTCCTGTGCAATTTTTCTCTCGAAGCTGGCCTTAGACGATTTTATGAGTAAAAATGATGAAATCTGCTTAGGACAGATGAAAGCGCTCAATCTGGTGGATTTATTGGTGTAATAAAGACTGAAGGTTTGTTCGAACGGAGTCCGTTTTTTATTCATGGTTGCAGTTTCGATTTTTTCATCTTAGACGATTTTATGAGTGCCCGTAGTTTTTTGCTAATACTGATCAGAGATGCCTTCCCTTTTTGGGATTTTCCTCTATCATGTAGTAGCTTCCTCCTTCTATTGTATAGTTTGTTTATGGCTGGGGTCCACCAGACAGGACGTCTGCCTTTGGAGGATTGGGTCTTGGTTTTATTTGGGATTGCATGATCCATGCATTCCTGAAGGTGTTCATAGAATGCGTTTATAAAGGATTCTGTGGTCTGGGATGTATTTTCCACAGGCCCGGGGGCTTTGAAGGATTTCGCCTCTGTTCCTTAATAATATAGTTGATGCTGTTGTTCCCAGTCCAAAACATTATTCTTTATTCACAGATAGAGTAGTGATCCTTCCCTGCTATCCATCACTATGTATCCATGCATGGAGATAACACATGAATGTATGATCTTCTCATGTGCAGAACTAGATTACAAACTAAGCATATTATGATGACTACTTTGAGATAATGCCTTGAGATAATGAAAGACATGCCAATTTTCCTGTGCTCCAACAAGACTGTAATGCAATAATTCACAATAATATTTTTACAGGCTTTCTTTGTTGCACTAGATAAATGGGACTAACGACTAACTGACAACACATTTTAAAATGGGCTTAAAATGCCTTGCATATATATGAGCAGCTGCCATTAGACGATGGTACTGCTCTTTCATTTCATGTGTATGCTGACATGAGTTTGTGAAACTGGCATCTTCACATTTTATAATGGACCCATGCACAGACTCCATTACTAATTCATCTTCACATTTAAGAGATGAATCCATTATAGGTTACTAACTATATATGTAAGCCTGCAATGTTGAGCACAAGTTAACAGTTAAAAAGGCAAAATAATTTTACTGTTTTATGCAAATCAGTTACATAATTAGATGAAACCTTTCAAAAGCACATTAGTTATTGTATTTACAGTTATTCAGGGAGGCAGAGGTTTTCAATTCATAGAATTACTGGTGGGCCTTGTTAGGTCACACCTACTTAGTTATATGCTTTGGGCTCAGTGGTCAAGGCCACCCTTACCGGGCACATGTTTCTAGGTGAAAGAATATGATCCCTCAATCTTGTTCTATGACCAGAAGTCAAAATTCAAGGCCCTTTCATCTGATGGTATGTTCTGGGGCCAACAATCATTTACAGACTTAGAACCCCCTTGACCATGAGCCTCCCAGTTAAACAAAAAAGAAAACTGAAAAGGAAAAAAAGCATATATTGTGCTGTCTGTATAAAAATAGACAAATCATCCCCCCCCAAAAAAACACAACTGATACATACAGTTTAATGGTACATTTTTCTTACTACTGACTTGCAGTTACATACTTATGTTTGACTGTGATACTATTACATTTAGTTTAATCAGACACAGGCCTTTCCCTCACAACAGGAAAAATTTGCCTATGGAAGTATCAGAGAAGCCTTCCCACAGAAAAAAAAAACATATGCTTCCCTGTACAGAAGTAGACCGAGCTCCACTTCCCCAAACACGCACACACTTAAACTACACACTGAAACATATGATTTAGTACTGCATTCGTCTTACAACTAATTAGAAGTCAAAAATATGTGCATGGAGACTGAGCCAATAAAAAATAAAAGTAAAAGTTGAGCAACTAACACTGGCATAATCCATATGGTTGGGCCCAAAAGCTGCTGGATGTTGACCTTCTACTAAATTTTAGAAAAGTACTTAGTCTGGCATTCCCATATGAATTTGACAAAATGAGACATATGCTGAACTGTACAATCAGGAGTTAATAAAACTAGACTAATCGACTTCTTGCCCCATCCCCATACACACACATCTTGAAAGAAATTACTTTTGTCTTAGCCTATTTCACTGTTGATTTGCTTTAGCATTATACACATACTCTTGAATATAATCCCTCCGTGTTCTTAGAAACATAAAAGCAAAATATTTATAATGTTTTACTGTTTTATGTACACAATAAATAATTGTAGTCATACTTGCATCCCCAAAATGTTAGACCCTCTGATCTGACTGCTACCATGACATTATATCAATCTTCTAAATATCAACTCAAGGAAAGGTTCTTTTTGAGTTTTCGTTGTAAAAAACAACACATGCCCTGGAGCATATGAGTGCAGTCACAAGATATAACCATTTATAACCCCCGCAAACCAAAGAATCACACAAACAGACAGAGAGACAGACACACACACATAAATACATATGCGCACACACACACACACACACACACACACACACACACACACACACACACACACACACGCACACATACCAACTTACCCATCCACCCATACCTACACACATGCGTTGAGTTTTCGTTGTAAAAAACAACACATGCCCTGGAGCATATGAGTGCAGTCACAAGATATAACCATTTATAACCCCCGCAAACCAAAGAATCACACAAACAGACAAAGAGACAGACACACACACATAAATACATATGCGCACACACACACACACACATACACACACACACACACACACACACACACACACACACACACACACACACACACACACACGCACACATACCAACTTACCCATCCACCCATACCTACACACATGCGTGAACAAGTATGTAAACATACACACACACACATGTATAAGCAAGTGCACACACACACACATGACACACACACACACACACACACACACACACACATAGACCCATAAGCCTAACTAGCCTTATCTGTAAGGCCAAGTAGAGAATCATCATGAACCTTATCAGCAAAGACATAGGTGACCTTCAAACTCTTTACCTGACCCAATTTGGCTTCAATAAGAGTAGATAATGCTTATTAAACCTGGTGGACTTCTTTGGGAATGTCACAAAAGCACAGAATGAAGGCAAAACAATACATACAGCCTATCTTGACTTAGCCAAGGCTTTTGACACAATCCCCCACTCAGGCATCATTGAGAAACTCACCTAGCTGGAAATTAATCCAAATGTCACTAGATGGGTAGCCAGCTGGCAGACTGACAGAACGCATACAGTCAAAGTTGGGGATTCCACTTCTAGCAGCAGAGTTACCAGTGGTGTACCACAGGGATCTGTACTGTGCCCCCTACTGTTTGGAATCTATTTCTCATAAATCCAGGTGAAAATAAATGGCCTGTGCCTTACCATGTTCACCAAAGACTGCAAACTGGGTGCAATCATTGAGTCCCCTAACAATGTTGATATACTACAGAATGGGCTTACACAGACAAATGATTGATGCTAAAACCATGGACTTAAACTAAGTGCAAAAAAATGCATCATCATCCCTTTTGGCAAAGGGAGGTCCCTGCAAATTACAATATTAACAGAGAGATTTGGGAACACAGGTTAATAGCACCCTTAACTTCAATTACCATGTGTCCACAGTGGTAAGGAAGGCCTTTTGTGTTGCACATCTTCTAAGCAAGGGCATTACATCCAGAGTTAAGGATGTTATAACTCCCCTATACTCATCCCACATCAGACCACTAATAGAGTACAATTCTCCCTTCTGTATGTACCTCACCAGACACCTACAGCAGCTGGAGAGACCTCAGAGGTTTCTCACCAAGAAAATTCAGGGCCTTCAACACATGATCTACATGGACAGATTGAAGGCCCTGTCACTATATTCTATCATACAGGCGAGTGGTGACTTGTGCCTGGCCTACAGAGCAGTCTCAGACTCTGCCCTAATTGAAATGCTGTACATCTGCAAGTCAAATGGGACTAGATTCACTTGCTCTAGGGATCTTAACCTAGCCTGCGACATTAACAGGACATGCTGGAGAGATATATATGTCTCCCAGAGATTGCCACTCCTCTGGAATAAACGTCCAATTCACATAAAACAGAGCTCCTCAATGACCCTATTTTAGTATAACTTAGATAACTTGATGGGAGACTGTAAATTTACCCTCTTGGATAAGGGGAGTCGGCCCTGATCATAGACGTGCACTGCAAGTATAGACCATACAACCTGGTCAGTAAGGGAACAAGGGTTTAACATGGCTAGGCTTATATAAGGCCTGAGGGCCAGTAGCCTCGTAACCACCTATGAACCTATGAACATGAACCTGCACCTACACAAATGCATGAGCAAGAATGTAGAAATGTACACTCATCCATGCATGAGCAAGTACACACTCACACACACACACACACACACACACACACACACACACACACACACACACACACACACACACACACACACACGCACACACGCACACACACACACACTCCTAATGAAAATAAATAGCACTGCTAAGCCATCTGCCAGTATACTTCTTAGCTTCTTAGCCCAATAGTTCTGTCCAAAGCTACTTAGCCCAATAGTTCTGTCCAAAGCCAAAAAAGGGGGTACAAAGCCCCACAATTTGGGACAGATTTTAAATATTGCTCTAACAAATGTAGAAGATTACTGGAATAAAAGGCTTTTCATTATCCTGCATTTTCTGAAGGACATGAAACTCAGATTGTTATTATTTACTGACTGCAATTCTCAATGATTTGCCAGAAAACCATAAATTATATGGAGTACAGACCAAAATTATTAGGTAAAACTTCTGCATATTTTGTGAAATTCTGGACTGTTGAGATGTATGTGTTTTATGAATGACAGAAGAAAGTAGAATGTCCCGGTAAAAAAAACTATGTGGATGCAGGGAGGCCAAGCAGACTTCCAACATAAGGCAACCCAGTCATGAAATGAAGTGGATAAAAAAAGCATTGTGTGGATTTTTATAAAGTTTGTTTAGCTGTCTTTTGGCAATTGGCACAACAGCAGCTCATCTGAGACCAAAGATACATGGATCTTGCAGTCCATATGGGAAGTTATGTCCCCATCACAATTTTAGACAATACAACAGTTATTTTGAAAAGCCAACTATTACAATAGCTATAGTTTCCTTGGCAGTTTTAACAGTTGTCCAAGCATTAGCAAGAAATCTAGAAACACACCATGGCTGTAGTTAATAATTACATTTTTATACATTCACTGTTTTTTTTAATTTTTTACAATATCATGACCGTATTTTTAGGTTCATAGGGCCTTTTTAAGCCTGGCAATGCATCCCAGATCTCTGGCAAGTTCTTGTACCCTTGATAAGTTTAAGCAGGGGACTGGGAGATGAAATATTTACAAGCAGGAGGCTGGGAGATGAACCATGTACAGGCTGCCTGAGTCCATTAGAGACATAGGTGCCAAACCAGGGATTAGTTGTGTATTTGCTTATTTGAGTGAGTGTACATGTGTAATTTTTTGGTTAGTCCTGTCTTATTTGTGGGTAGTGGACAGGAACATGGGTGCTACTAGCTGAAGTTTCCTTAGATGATTTGTAACATATTAAATCCACAGTGAGACATTTAAAAGACCTACTGGCAAAATGTAAAATCACTACTATATATTTGTCACAATTAGTCTAGTTAGGAATATGTATCATAGAGTTCCACATCAGAAACTAGACAAGATTTGTTCATCTTTTTGCCATGACACTCACAGGAAAAGTATTTTCATGATTGCCTACCCAGATTGCTGTAAATCTCAGTGGTCTGTCATGTCATTTTTCTGATCCCTACTGCTTCAGGGGTTCAGGGGTCAGTATTCAAGGACAAATGCATTGTTTATCTAGACATGCTCCCTAAAAAAAAAATAAAAAAAAAAAAATGAGGAGTCTGTTTAGAAGCTGCACATTTCATCTGGTTCATAGGTTCATAGGTTGTTACTAGGCTATCGGCCCTAGGGCCTATACAAGCCTAGCCATAACAATTCCCTGGATATTTCTTCCCACACTATTTACTTCCCTGAACCCCTGTCTAGCAGGGTTACTGACGTGATCCTTGGGGTGAATTTCCTTTCTCCCATCCAATCGTCAAGGTTCCTTTTGAAGAGGGCCAAGGAAGCACTTGACATGTATGGGCAGCCTATTCCATCCAATCGTCAAGGTTCCTCTTGAAGAGGTCCAAAGAGGCACTCTGCTTGACATGTATGGGCAATCTATTCCAGAGTATGGGGAGTCTCTGGGTCAGGAACCTATCCCTCCAGCAGGTCTTGTTTATTGTGATGATAAGGTTCAGATCTCTGGAGCGTGTGGGTCTGAGGGATTGGGATTTCTTTAAGTGTAGCATGTCCAACAGCTTTGGGTTTGACATGGCCTTGTATGTTAAGCAGAGATTGCCTCTGAGTAGACGATATGCGACAGAGTATAGCTGGAGTTTTTTAAGGCGGTCAGCGTAGGGCATCTGCTTTAGGCCTGTGATTCTTTTAGTGAGGTATTTCTGAGGCCTTTCCAGTTGTTGCAGATGTCTTGAGAGGTACATACCAAATGGGGCGTTGTATTTTATAATGGGTCTAATGAGGGATGAGTACAGTGGGACATGGCCTTGTATGTTAAGCAGAGATCGCCTCTGAGTAGACGATATGTGACAGAGTATAGCTGGAGTTTTTTAAGGTGGTCAGCATAGGGCATCTGCTCTAGGCCTGTGATTCTTTTAGTGAGGTATTTCTGTGGCCTTTCCAGTTGTTGCAGATGTCTTGAGAGGTACATACCAATTGTATTCTATAATGGGTCTAATGAGGGATGAGTACAGTGGGGCAATGACCTCCTTTTTACTGGATGAAAAGCCCTTAGTGATGAGGTTTGCCACATAGAAGGATTTCCTGACTGTTTTCACGATGTGGCTATCAAAGGTGAGACCACTGTCCACCTGTGTCCCTAAGTCTCTTATCACACTTTCAGTGTTTACTGTACTGCCACCTATGTGGCAATTAAGGGGTACATGTTTTTTTCCCAAAGGGGATAACTATACATTTCTTGGCATTGAGCTTCAGCCCATGGCTCTGACACCAAGCATCTGTTTCTGTAAGGCCCTTTTGTAGAGTATCCACATCATTTGGAGATTCAATAATGGCTCCCAGTTTGCAGTCATCTGTGAACTTTGTTAGCCAGAGTCCTTTAATGTTGGCCAGTACTTCAGAGAAGTAGATGCCAAAAAAGAGCGGTTCCAGGACTGGACCCTGCGTTATTCCACTTGTCACTTGTCTGGGGCTGGATTTGGAGTCAGCTACTTTTACAGTGTGGGTTCTGTCAGTAAGCCAGTTGGCAACCCATCGAGTGACATAGGGATTAATGCCCAGCATAGTAAGTTCATCTATGATTCCAGAGTGGGAGAATGGTGTCAAAGGCCTTGGCGAGGGCCAGATAGGCTGTGTGGACCACCTTACCTTCGTCCACGGCTCTGGAGACTGATTCGAAGAAGTCAATCAGGTTCAGGAGAAAAGATCAGCCCTTCACAAACCCAAACTGGATGGGGTCTAGTGTTTGAAGGTTGCCAATGTCTTTGTTTATAAGTTCCATGATAATACATTCCATGGCCTTGCAGATCAGGCTCATCAGACTAATGGAGCGGTAGTTCCCGGGATCCAAGGTGGATCCCCCCTTGTGGAGTGGGATGACTGTAGCTGTGCACCACTCAGTGGGCACGAAGTCTGAGGTAAGGCTGCGATTAAACATGACACTTAGGTGAGGTGCCAGTTCATTTTGTAGTTCATGAAGTACACAGCCCAGGATGTCATCTGGTCCCATGGATGCTGTATTCATAGCTTTGGAGAGTGCGTTTTTTACCTGTGTGGCCATTATTACCGGAATTTGGCATTCTTCTGGTATTGAAATGGGCTGTTTAGGGGGTGAGAGGGGGGTGAAGTTGGCACTGAATCGATCTGCCAGGATACTGGCAATATCCTTGGGATCAGTATATTTAATGCCATTCTGTTGTAGTTCAGAGCAGATCTGAGCATTGCCATTTGGATTCTTGACATAGTTATAGAATGCCTTGTGGTTGTCTTTGGAATCTTTGGCAATTTTATTTTCTGCATGCCTTCATTCTAATACTTGGAAGCTGCTGGAGGCAACCAATAAGTTTAAAAAGGTTAATATTAAAATGAAAAGTTTTTCTTTATCCTAAAGTGCTCCTTCCTCTTCTATTTAATCTAACTCAAATAGCCCATTGAAAGAAATTATAATTCAGGTATTTCCTTAGTCCTTTCTTCCTGTACATAATTCTAAAATTTCCTTGTGCACCATGTTGCCTTTTTTTGAAATCAGATCTTGCATTACCCTTCTTTGGCATTTTATCAACATAGCTGTTAATTCACAAAGGCAGTCCTTGGTTGAGGCAGTCAGTGTGTGTGTGTGTGTGTGTGTGTGTGTGTGTGTGTGTGTGTGTGTGTGTGTGTGTGTGTGTGTGTGTGTGTGTGTGTATGTGTGTCTCTCATGCATTTACAGCCTTAGCAAAACAACAGTATGGTCAACTGGCTATAGTTAAAATAGAGAGCAAAATAATATGTTTATGAGCTTAGCAGGAAATGCAATATATTAAGTCTAATTTGGGGGTCACAATTTAGCAACAGAAATAATGATTAAAAAGTCAAATGGAACTCGCCCTGAGACAATGGTAAGGGATATCTGAATCTAAAAGCCTGTGATATAACCATTATTGAATCCCCAAATGATGTGGATACTCTACAAAAGGGCCTTACAGAAACAGATGCTTGGTGCCAGAGCCATGGGCTCAAGCTCAATGCCAAGAAATGTATTGTTATCCCCTTTGGGAAAAAACATGTATCCATGAATTACCATATAGGTGGCAGTACACTAAACACAGAAAGTGTGATAAGAGACTTAGGGACACAGGTGGACAGTGGTCTCACCTTCGATAACCACATCGCCACAACAGTCAGGAAATCCTTCTATGTGGCACACCTCATCATGAAGGGCTTTTCATCCAGAAAAAAGGAGGTCATTGTCCCACTGTACTCATCCCTCATTAGACCCATTATAGAATACAATGCCCCATTTGGTATGTACCTCTCAAGACATCTGCAACAACTGGAAAGGCCTCAGAAATACCTCACTAAAAGAATCACAGGCCTAAAGCAGATGCCCTACGCTGACCGCCTTAAAAAACTCCAGCTATACTCTGTCGCATATCGTCTACTCAGAGGCGATCTCTGCTTAACATACAAGGCCATGTCAAACCCAGAGCTGTTGGACATGCTACACTTAAAGAAATCCCAATCCCTCAGAGCTACACGCTCCAGGGATCTAAACCTTGTCATCACAATAAACAAAACATGCTGGAGGGATAGGTTCCTGACCCAGAGACTCCCTAGACTCTGGAATAGATTGCCCATACATGTCAAGCAGAGTGCCTCTTTGGACCTCTTCAAGAGGAACCTTGACGATTGGATGGGAGAAAGGAAATTCACCCCAGGGATCACGTCAGTCGCCCTGCTAGACAGGGGTCCAGGAAAGTAAATAATGTGGGAAGAAATAGCCAAGGAATTGTTATGGCTAGGCTTGTATAGGCCCTAGGGCTGATAGCCTAGTACCAACCTATGAACCTATGAACCTATTAATCTGGAAATGGCTCAGGAGTACCACTCAAATCTGCTGTAAAACTATGTTTGGCAGTTGACTACTAAGAAAGATCAAAGGATGTCATTGAAAACTGCATACTAATGCTATCTCCAGAGACTTTCAAAGAAAGCAGTAAAAGAGCAAAGATACTTCAGCAGCTTCTGTGTCATCATGACATCATACATTGAGGTCTTAGAATACATGATACAAGAAAATTCATCAACATCATGGCAACCTCTGTAATACTGTCGATGGAATAAGAAATTATAAACTAGTACTAAACTTTTACAGCAATGTGTAGGCATTAGTATTGCTTAGAAGGGCAAAAAGGAAAAAAAAAAACGGGTTCCTTTCAGTATCTACAAACAGTTGTCCTTTAAAATACTTGACAAAGTTTATATACTTTTGAATCTTCTGTCTTGAGGAAAAACTGCATCTCAGTGTCAAGAGACTGCAGCACAGCTGCTGTTTCCACATCTCAATTTAAAACTCATTTATTTTTGATAAAGCTTTTTGTACCAGTCTGTGAAGCGCATCTAATTTTTGATAAAAATCCTTGGACTGTGCAAATATTTTATTGAATTCTCCATGTATTTTTTATGTTTATTTGCTGGTAGCTTATAAATATTTAAATTAGATTTATTTGTTTATATATTGCAGTATTCCTTGGCTCAAGGAACACCGAGATATAAATAAAGCATTATGTTGATTTTGAGAATGCAGTTACAAAGTCAGGCATACTATGAATAATTTCTTTAATTTAACATAATGGTGTTCAGATGTACAAATGTCCTACTTTTCTGATTTCACTATGTTTATTTCACTTTAGCGTGCTTAGTAATGACCTTCAGAACTATTTTGTTACTCATCTTCTTCTCTTGTCATATTAAATCTGCATTCTATGTGCTATACATTAAATATTTAGCCCCAGCTGACAACATAGCCTCAAATTATCATTGGGAGATTGATTTTAAGCAAATAGTTATGTGTTAACCTAGAAGAAATACCTTCAGATAGCTTGGTAAAGGAAACTATGTCATGATTGCAATTTAAAAAAAAAAAAAAAAAAATTTGTCTTTTTTTACTACACATTTTTTTTTCAGTCTGACTTTTATTGTACCATACTTGTATATGGAATTAGATTGTATAACTCCCCTTTTTCTATATTAAGTAATGTACTTACTTGTTATTTTGAATTATACACTGTATTGAATGCATTTCATATGGTATTAACTTATGTCCTCTCTGTATTATTTCTGTATTATCCAATCTTTGTACTTGCACACATATCTGAAGTCATTTTATATTGTCCTGCAACTTTATTATCATGTGTGTCATGGAGCTTTTCTCCCCGGGCCTCTACTGAAAATGGACATATATCCAGTTAGACTAGCCCGGTCAGCAAATGTAAAATAAAAAATAAAATAAATAAAAAATAAATAAACAGTTGTATCTGTATCTGCAGGCAAAAAAAAACCTCAGTTATTAAATACCTTTATTAATAAATCTATTTCAGTATCATCATCACATATAAAATTAGTAGAAGTCATAATGCTATGGTAACAATAATACATAAATACATACATGCATACATAAGTACAGACATAAGTGATTGGCTTATAGTACAGCATGGTCGCCCCTGAAAGGGGACTGTGCATCCAGTGGGGCTACCTGGTGAACTAATATCATTATTAGGCCAATTTAAAAACAAGAGACTGATGAATCTGTAAAAGTGACAGTATTTCTATAAGAAAATATTATAAAATGTATGGTACCTTTACTTGTGCAAAATTCAAGGCCCTTAACACCTATGCTCATGTAACTCAAATGAGCTAATAAGTACAGCATATATTTGCTTTCATAGGTCATACATTAAATGTCAAGGGTATGATCTTGTGGAAAGGTGGTTAACATAATGCTATCTCATTAAATAAAAATATATTTCATCTAGCTCACTTTTTTGCTTTTATATCAAGCTTTCCTAAAGGCAAGATACCAAAGGGTTTGTGTTTCAAGCAAATTCATCTACTTTGTATTACATTTTTGTTTCTGGACAATTAACACTTATTTATAGTGAAACAATTAAAAGTTTTGCTAATATCCAAGGAGCTCAGACTTAAATGGAATTGGTTTTGACCTGATGTATTTTTGTTTAATGGGTTTCTTACATCCAACATCAAAAAAGAGGCACACTTTTCATTTGGAAAAATAATAGTAATTACATTATAACATTATAGCTAAAATATTTGAATACTTATGTAGTCTTGAATTGATCAAACCATTTTACTACAAATTAAACAAAATGTTCCCCAATTTTTTGGAACATTTTTTACTTTCTATCTCTCAAAAATAATTGCTATTAACATAAGATGCTGCATATACTAAAATTCAGCTACTTCTGAGCCTATACCAGACCTCCACTTCCAAGGTGTAAGCATTGGTCTGGAAAAGTGAGTTCCATCTCTTTCCATTCATCCTCAACCCCTTTTTCCTATTTTTGCAAATGGGGTTGGGGTGTCACTTCAACAGTGACAATCATCTAAATCCAAAGTTTACATCACCGGGGGGCTAGCCCTGCCACATTAGTTCTTTCACACCACACACTCATATGTACACTCATACTTATGGCCAATTTAGAGTGTCCAATCCACTCACTACATGTCTTTGGAATGTGGGAGGAAACTGGAGCACCTGGAGGAAACCAGACATGAACACAGGAAGGAAAGCCAAGCTTCAGATACTGAATGGAATTTTTTGTCCAAAGTGTGAGAGGTTAAGATTTGCATTTATAAAGAGTCTCCGTTAACTTACAAGTCCAGAAGCTGAAGTGGGAAAAACGAAATACCATCTGGCCAATTGTGTCGGTTTACTTTCTGCCTTAATTTTGTTCTGTGTATGTATTTTCTCTGTGACTCTGTGAGATGTTTCAGTTTTGTTTAAAAATGTTTTGTACTTGGAGTAATAGCATTCCAGTGGTCATTATTACAGGATGTAGTTCCACTGGATTCTTATGTAAGTCAATTACAAGTCACACTCTGATAAATAAACATGAGTATTATTAAATACTAATGTTTTTAATTTATTAAGATGAATGAGTAATACATATGCGGTTTGTGTGGGAAAGGAAATGATGTAACATGAGGAACCAATGGGTTTCTGTCAATTTAAAATGGATGTGTACAAACTGAATCATTTACTGTGTATGGATATTCTGAAGTCTTTTTAGACAAAAGCATTAAATCCATCAATAAATATACTTTTTTATGAACTCTGAGTGTGGAGTGGTTTCCAGCAGCTTACTGTTGAAGTTGACTTTGGTTCTTTGGTTATTAGTGTTGTTTTACCTCTGCTCCATTTTCTTTTGATTATTTAAGCTTTTTTGTGTAGCCTTTCAGAGCGTATGATATTGTAGCCAGGATGAAGAATTTCAGTGTCTGTTGTTTGGGGTTTAAGCCATGTTTCAGTGTGAACATCTATATCAGGAGAATATGAGCAATCCATGTGTGAAATTCACAGATTTTATTTTAGCGGGTTATGAGTGTTCATGGAGATAACAGCTAAACTCTTGGTGGATGGTTTTGGATTAGTGATAATAGGAGGCAGGTGGGTGGTGTCATGGTTGGAAGAGGGACTGTGGCCAGGGTTAGGGTGAATATCACCATATAGGAATATGTTTTTGTAGATAGTTTAAAGTACTGGTGAGTTAAATTTGTTAGTCTTCTTCTCCTTTCGGCTGCTCCCGTTAGGGGACGCCACAGCAGTTAGTAAGATGATAAAAGTTTGTTTAGTGAAAATGAGGGTTGGTGACAAGATGTTTATATTTGTACAGGAGAATGTAAGATGGGTTACTGAAGGTGTGATTATGATGTGGTGTGGTTTATCTGTGTTAATGAGCGGATGGATGAGGGTACTGGTTGATTAGTGGATGAGATATTTGTTGTACAGCAGGTAAGGAGAAATAGTAGTAGGACTAAAGAAGTACAGATATAGACAAAAGTCACTTTTGGGGGTGGAGGAAGAGGAGGTGTGATGGATGAAGGATAAGAGAAAAATGCAGGCTACGGGTTACTTGAAGATGGATAGTTAGAAAGAAGAGATAAAGAGGATAACATGTGTGAGAGAAGAAGCAGAGGAGGGAGAAGTGCAATGAACAGAGAGGTGAAGATAAGCTGTGTGTGTGTTTAGGAGAAAAAAGGGAAAGTGAGGGAGGAAAGAGAACCAAGTAAGGTAGGGGAAACAGGTGATGAGAGTAAGAAAGGCAGAGCGTGTGTATTGGGTGCACTGGACAGGAAGAGGAGGAGTCTATAGTGGAGGTAATGTAATTGTGAGAGTATCAATGTAGAGGTACTTGGGGTGTGTGGGAATTGGGAGAGGGGTAGGGGAGTGAAGAGAATCCCGTGCATAGTGAGGGCTGAACAGAGCAAGATCCTAGCATCACAGCTAAATCCACAAGAAAATAAAACAATCTGCGAGTAGAGGATTCCTACAACTAAGGAACCGGATAAGACCTTTGAAGCTATTGAGATGGGGAGAGGGAGGGGGTCAGAATAGCAAAAGTACAGCACAGAGAAAAGAGCTATGGAAAAAGGGAATAGAACAGATCAGAGGGTACTAGGAAGGCTTGACGGAGGGTTGAAGGAAGGGAGGGAATAAAGTAGAGTTAACACAGGTAAAGTGGTTAGAGCTACAGGAATAAAACAGGGAACTTAAGCAGAGAGTCTCACAACATAGTTTTAGGGATAGTCAAATGTAAATGATTAGGAGAGAAGGTAACTAGAAGGGGGCTAAAGGAGATGGAGCAACTTAATTCTAACCATCTGCAGTGTGCACACTAAAGGGCAATATTTTCAAATGTATGTATTTACAACAGGATAATGCAATTATGGAGAGAAGCCTTAGTCAAGTGTACTTTATCTCTGTTGAGTGTAGTGGTCCTGGAAGTATTGTAGCTGGGAGCTGCAGTCTTTCAAGCTCTAGTAGGAAATTGCTTTAGCGACTAAGTTTGGCTGAGGTGCATAGGGGACTAGAAGAAGAAGAAAAACAAAATGCAGAAAGTATAGCAAGGTTGTGTATGTAAAAGCAGAAATAGAGACTGAGAGAAAGTGATTATACTATAAAATTTGAAATTACCACAGCTAGTTTCAAGTACACAGTTAGCATAAACACACCAAGAACAGCTTTGCTAACCAACTTTCCTTTTTGTAGGACAAAATTTGGATAAGGTTAGGTAATGAAAGAAAGACAACTACCACATAGGAGCACCTGCTGCAGGTATCCACTGGCTGAGGAAAGGCAGTTATGTAAGTTTAGGGTAAATTAAATATAAGGATAAGATACAGTGGTTATAAATAGAACTAAGTAGCTATTATGTAAGTAATTCAGGTAAGTACCCAAGTAGTGCATTGGGTCAGATTTGCTACTGGAAATATCCAGTAATTAGATAGAGTGTAGCGATATCAATGGTAAACTA
The DNA here is from genome assembly GCF_019279795.1 of Protopterus annectens. NCBI lineage: Eukaryota > Metazoa > Chordata > Ceratodontiformes > Protopteridae > Protopterus > Protopterus annectens. The sequence goes on along the minus strand of NC_056728.1, from coordinate 1,812,175,567 downwards.
CTATAAGTAAAAATAGGACAGGGTAGATTATGAGCATTAGAAGTCCATTTATATGTTGGTCTGAGGAGTTAGGTCAGAGGAAAGGCATACCAAAATAGTGTGTAGAAGGAATCCCTTGGTTAGGCAAGCAAAAACAGCAAAGATTGCCATCCGCATAAGTCAACTTGCAAAGTAAAACATATAGCAAAAAAAAAAAAAAAAATTGTTAGGATCCATAAGATTATCTTACAAAGCACCTGCACAAACATAGCTAATATGGCTGGGGATTAAAAAGAGACACACACAGGTTTCAGCTTGAAAATCATAACTAGCAGCAGTGAAAGGCAAAACTAGTAACAGTAATTTAAGCTTTGTAGGAGGAGACAGTCCACAGGTAATGTATCTATTACAAGTAAAAAACAGAAATGTTTCAAATGCTTAGTCACAGTATCAAAGGATAATGCAAATTAGGCTGATGGCAAATGCTATGCAATAAAAACAATAAAAAGAGAGATGAACAAAACAGTAAAAGCTAAGATGTCCTGTACAATAATTTCTCCCATTATCAAAGATGATATAAAAATGATGGTGAACACATGAAGAACAGGCAGAAACAAATAACAGCTTACAAGTGTTAGCAAGCACACTTCCAGGGGAAGCCATGGGTCCTTGCTCCTACAGAAGGGAGATTCAGAAATGGCGCTCATAGGTTCATAGGTTCATAGGTTCATACTAGGCTATCTGCCTAGGGCATTTATAAGCCTAGTCAGAGTGTGTTTGGCTTTCGTCACCCATTTTAAATTAATTTTGCTATGCCCTTTTTTGAGGTTAGTATACTGTGCCTCTGTCTAACAGTGACACAGAAGTGATACCCGGGATAAACCTACAATCTCCCATCCACTCATCAAGATTCCTCTTGAAGAGAGTCAATGAGGGACTCTGCCTAACCTGGACTGGGATTTTATTCCAGAGTGAAGGGAGCCTCTGGGTTATGAATCTGTCCCACCAGCATGTCCTATTTATTTCAGTGCTGATGTTCAAATCTCTCGAGCGCGTAGCTCGATGGGATTTGGATTTTCTGAGTTGCAGCATGTCCATTAATTCCGGGTTGGACATGGCTTTATACGTCAGGCACAGATCGCCTCTGAGCAGGCGGTATGCCACTGAGTAGAGCTGGAGTTTCTTTAACCGGGCAGCATATGGCATCTGTTTGAGCCCTTTGATCCGCTTGGTGAGGTACTTTTGGGGTCTTTCCAGTTGCTGCAGGTGTCTGGTAAGGTACATCCCAAAAGGGGCATTGTACTCAATTATGGGCCTGATGAAAGATGAGTAAAGAGGCACGATGACCTCCCCTGATCTAGATGTGAATCCCTTCATGATTAGGTGGGCTATATAAAATGTTCTTCTAACCACTTTGGCCACGTGGTTGTCAAATGAGAGATTGCTATCAACTTGGGTCCCCAGGCCCCTAATTACTTCTTCTGTACTTAATGGATTACCACCTATGTGGTAATTTGTGGGCACTTTGTTTTGCCAAAGGGATGACTATACACTTTTTGGCGTTTAGCTTGAGGCCATGGCTCTGGCACCAGTTGTCTGTTTCTATGAGGCCCTTTTGGAGGATGCTTGTGTTGGCTGGAGAGTCGATTATGGCGCCCAGTTTGCAGTCATCTGCGAACTTGGTCAGCCACAGTCCTTCCATGTTGGCCTGTACCTCCGAGAAATATATACCGAACAAGAGAGGTCCCAGGACTGAGCCTTGTGGGATGCCACTTGTAACTGGTTTGGAGTCTGACATGGCTCCAGCAATTCTAACCATGTGGGTTCTGTCCTTGAGCCAGTTTGCAACCCATCTAGTGACATAGGGGTTTATATTTAAGCTGGTGAGCTTATCTATAATGCCCGAGTGGGGTATTGTATCGAAGGCTTTTGAGAGGTCCAGGTAGGCTGTGTGGACCACCTTCCCCTCGTCAATGGCCTTGGTGACTGTTTCAAAGAAATCGACCAGGTTTAAGAGGCAGGATCTGCCCTTAACAAAGCCAAACTGGGTAGGATCCAGTGTCTGTAGGTCCCCAATATCTTTATTTATGAGGTCCATGATAATCCTTTCCATAGCTTTGCAGACCAAGCTAGTCAGGCTTATGGGGCGATAGTTTCCAGGATCCATTGAGGCACCACCTTTGTGGCGAGGGACCACTGTTGCTGTACGCCACTCTTTGGGTACATATCCTGTAGTAAGGCTGAGACTGAACAGTAGTTTTATGTTTGGTTTTAGCTCTTCCTGGAGTTCATGTAGGATGCAGCCCGGGACACCGTCTGGTCCCATTGATGCTGTGTTTTTTGCTTTGGAGAGGGCGGCTCTTACCTGAGCATCTGAGATGTCAGGGGGCAGCACTCTGCTGGGATAGATATTTGCCCTTTTGGTGGGGAGGGTAGGGGAGAAGTTTGCGCTGTACCTGTCAGCTAGGATGTTGGCAATGTCTGTGGGTTTGGTGTATTTTTTTGTCATTTTGGACTAATTCTAAGCATATCAGGGAATTCCCACCCAGGTTCCTAACATAACTAAAGAAAGCCTTGTGATTATCCTTAGTGTCCTGTGCAATTTTTCTCTCGAAGCTGGCCTTAGACGATATTATGAGTGCCCGTAGTTTTTTGCTAATACTGATCAGAGATGCCTTCCCTTTTTGGGATTTTGCTCTATCATGTAGTAGCTTCCTCCTTCTATTGTATAGTTTGTTTATGGCTGGGGTCCACCAGACAGGACATCTGCCTTTGGAGGATTGGGTCTTGGTTTTATTTGGGATTGCATGATCAGTTATGTAAAGGGAATTTCTGAAATATAGAATAGAGTCTCACAGTTTATCTATGTAAATTTAGTTTAGTGAGTCATTATATTCATTATTAGATTTACTTATGTGTATTAGATTTTCGTGTTGAGCTCTGAGTTGCCAGGTTTGAATGTTTCTACATACCAGGTAAAAGATTTCAGGGCATTTGTCTGGATTTTAGAATATATTGTGGGCTGCTTTAAGCTGGTTGTGTGTGAAGGTATGTGGAAGCTCTAACCACTGTGTTTGTCAAACAGCAACATAGTGATGGGTTTTGATCTGAAGCTTGCAGTGAACTTTACATTTGTTTCATTTTTTATGTTTGTACAGAAGTGTTTTCTGTACTTTAGAGTGGGAGCATTATATAACAGATTTGGTAGTAGTAAAGTTTGTGCAGACTATAATTGTGCATATGGTATTAGATATTGCTAGATTTTGCACATTAAGCTAAATTATTGGTTCTTCTTTGGTACTATGTAGTTAATGTGATGGTCAAATTTTGACTCTAACAAATTCACCACATGCAAACTTGCCCTGGGGCATAAAGGGAATATACTGTACTGTGCTAGAAATGAGTTTCTATCATTCATACTCAGAATAGGACTGATCACTTACAGAGTTGAACCTGTGTCCTATGACCCCAATCCCCTTTTCATCTTTATCTGTGAGCCATACTATCTTCCAGTGCTCCTTTACCCATAGTAACTGCCTTTCATTCCTTGAAAGGTCTCCAAGGGGTTGAAATCCCATTTTTATGATTATTATTTTGGCTCCCTGACAATGTCTGACCATCTAGCCATTCACTTTAACTTCCATTCATTCTTTGTCACTCATCCAGGAAGTCAGCAGGGAATTTTTATGATTTGTGCCTACCATCACAGTAAAGGCCAATGAATGCCAATAGGCTCAGCATATAACAGGCCTTATCAAAGGCTTGTCACCCTCTTCCACAAATAAAGTGTAAAGGGGCTTAGCAAGGATACATCACTCAATTTTCTAAGTATGTAACCTTCTAGGGGATCCTTCTTTTTTTCTAGGAAAGCATGTCCATATGATCTTCAGTCTCCACATGGGATACTAGTATGGAGTGTGTTTCCTGGAAATGCATGACCCACCTTCCCCATGGAGTGAAGTGAGCCAGCATTACCTAACCATTTGGAGTGTGTTTCCTGGACATGCATGACCCACCCTCCCCAAAGAGTGAAATGAGCCAGCATTACCTAACCACTTTTCTTCATCCTTTGTCTGACCTTTTAACACCTGGTCCATGACTTGAACCCAGAATAAGGTTAAATTCAGTATTCTATACTTCTGTGTCACAAAGTCTGAAAAGCTCATAATTTATGGCAGAATATGATATGGGAAAACTTGATTTATTCATTTGTCTTTTCAGGGTATCCTTTTGCTTGTCACCTATCGGTTAAAATGCCTGTATGCCATTCAGTTCTGTCTTTTCATTTAATACTTTACACCATGTCATCTGCTCTGACTATGTTGCTGTAATGGATGCTGAATGTTCCATGACTTTGGCAAAACTGACCCATGGCTTATTTCCATATTTGAGGCTTACAGTATATTATTGTTCTCATGTGTTCCATTTCACCTTGTCCATAGCTCTTTCCTCAATTAAATTAACATGTCCATATATCAATGTATGTTAATTCTGCACCTCCGGTGGCGTACAGGGATAAAGCCTTGACTATGGTCCAGGATACCCAGATTCTATTAGAGGCTCAGGCAACTGACAGAGCAGTAGGGGAAGGGATAGTGTGCCTATCCGGGGGTGGCTTCTTATGATGATCCTTAGTGGAGGTCAGGGACATCACTATAATGGAAGGTGTGGTTGAACAATGGATAGTGGGCCTGGCTAAGCTGCTGCAGAGGTAGGGCAATATGCTTCTTGTTCACATAGAATGCCCACCCAGACCATACCATGTTACCACATGGGTGGGGGCGGGATAAGTCACATAAGAACCCCTTCTCCCCAGATGGATGTTTTGATGTGCCTAAGGATCCATGACCAGACCTAGAAATAACAGATAAAAAATCCTAGTGGGCAAGGAGTTAGCTAGTAGACCTGATATAAACACAGCACTGGGCCAGCAATAATGAAGGACAGAGAGAGCAAATAAATAAATAAATAAATAAATAAATAAAATGAAATCATATATTAACATTTCTACAACAGTTCTGTAGTACCACAGCTGTTTACACTGGATAAACTAGATAGTAATGGCTTATAGTAAGGAAACTAAATGGCTAAAAAGCCTTTTTACTGCTCTCATATAGTAGGAAACTTATGCTCTTTCCCAACAAATGTTTCCTCCTTGAAAGCAGAGAAAACTGTATATCCCAGGATCTGCCTGTCAGTCTGTTTACTTATTAGGTAGAAAGCATCAGCCTCACACATCCATGTCCTAAAGCCATAAGTTACACATCCATGACTTTTTCTTAAATAATTATTAGTGATGTGAGAGATGAGCTAACCTAATATCTTGCATTCCTAATATGCAGTTTGCAATTGTTTGGCAGCCATTAAATAAGGAGCAGGTTGGGGGTTGGTATAATGGTTAAGTTAACCTCAGAGACACAAGGTACAGGGTTTGATTGTCAGTAAGGGAAATTGGCTAGGCTTTAAATGGCCCACAAGAGCAGCTAGCCTAGTACTTAACTATGAATCTATGAACCTATATGAGAGAGGGAGAGACAAAATATCTGGTCTAGCCTCACTTAAGTATGTTACAACTGATGTTTATTCATTATTTATGTTTGTTTACCAGGGTAGTGCTTGGAGAACATGGAAATTGTTAAAGCAAAAACAAGAAACTTACCTTTTCCCTGTGTTGTACAAACTCCCAGCAAAATGCACCTGTAACAAAGAAATATTAACATGTTTATATGTTATAACACTAATTTTACATAAGTGATATTGTGAGGAATGGATGACCATGGCATGTTAAACAATAATGATACTTCTGCCACATCCCCTACTACATATATATATATAAGAAAAGGAGACAGTTTGCACTTTACACATAAATCTATTTCCCTGTATCCATGATTGTTCACTTTCAACACATATATAAAATTAGATGAATGGGACCACTGTCAAGAGTTAATCAGTGAACCAGTTCTCTTTGAGTAGTGCCTTCATAGGATGGGCTGTTTCCAGTTTTAGTAAGACTTACAGATGGATCAAGCTATCAAAAGTTAGATTTCCTTGAAATGGACATAAATCATCATCATAATCATTGAACCCTATTGTTGCAGATAGACTGCTTCAAATTCAAAATGTTTTGCATGAACATAGGTTCAATTAAAGACAGCAGAAATTCTATGGATGATGATAGGTATGCGCTAGGACTATCTTTTTAAATGTTTGCAATATTGGAATTGGTTTTGTGGGGGACAGGTGTGTAAATGCATTCAACTTCTATTAAATCCAAACCTAACCTACTTTTACTTTAAAATGATAAAAACAATGACTTTTTTGTCAGAAAAGATTGACTTATATATGTTGATAAGAATATTCAACATCAAAGCATGATCGAGCTAAGTGAAGGGCAGTATAGTATATGTGAGTTGAACAGCCCAAACAGTAAGTAGTGAGAAGAGGTATGTAAGCGAATGATGTGAAATGTAAGATATGGAGAAAGCAGTGTGAGAAAATTGTGAAAAATAGGAATGCATGAAATGGTAAAGAAGAGAGAAGGAAGATAAGTGAGAATATGCAATAAGCAAAAATTAGTACATTTGTTAAAATGAGAAAAATCAACTGGATACTGCTATGTGAAGACACGGAGAGTTATAGGCCCATGGTCATCAGCATCATTAGCAATAAATATACTGTCTGTGAGACTTCCTGATAGCTATTCTGAACTGCCATCTTTGTATCTTTAAGCTGTGTTTTTGTGTTGTCATGTCCTTCTTTTATTAATATGGTAGTGAATGGACTCCATGGATACCAATGAGGCACTTAAAAAGGTGTATGTATTGCTTCCCCATTGCATTTTTTCACCTGTAAACATTTATATTTCTATCTATCTGCATGCCTGTCTATTTACATGCACACACATATAAAGCTAATTCAGTATCTCTGTATACACCTGTACCCCATCTTTACTGTTGCAATGATAAAGTCTTAAGAAATGGACACAATATTTCAGAGATATCGCCTCCTATTTATAATGAGGATAATAACTTTGTTTCTGTAGATACTGCTTTCTTTACATATCAGTATTGCACTTAGCTTGCTTGCTGTATTCTCCCACTGACTGCTTTCCTTTAACTTGCATGAAATGCATACTCCACAGTATTTTTCTCATTTCTGGCTTTTTGCCATGGAATTTTAACTTTTAGAAAAATGATTTTCCACAAAGTTTCTGAAACCATGCATGCTTCAGACCATTCCTTTTTTTGCACAAAATTACTTCACATTTGTTCTGTTTTGTTTTGCATCATTTATTTTATACAACATTGCACCATTATTGAAATGGCAAACTATTCCTTCTGCACCTTTGCAATGTAATTTGTGAAGACATTGGTATAACCTCAGTAGTCAGCCCTGTGCCACAGAATAACTTAGGAGTCCTTCATCTGAATGAGTTCTATTTTATATAACCATTTGGATCTGACTGTCCACTATGCTTTACTCATATTACTCCACTAGGATCTATATGTTTTCTATATATAGTTCTAAATATGTCTAATTTGATCATCAACCTTCTATATGGTGCATTGTCAAATGTATTGTGAGAGTCTAAGTAGATCAATCCATTGCTGCTTTGTGATTTACTAGATTTTTTGACATGATCTTCATGTTATAAAACTGCTCTGTCTTGAAACGTGTACACCACAGATTTCAATATATTCTCAATTTTTTACTTCAACAGTGATTCCACAGTTTACTTGTCAAGGGAGGTCAAATTGACTAATTAACAAGCATTTCTCTCCTTCTTCTGAAAGGAAGCCCTTTTTCAGTCATCAGGATTCTTACCTTCCTCCCTTTACTCATTAAAAAATTCTGTTAGGGTTTTCCTGTTTTTCTTTGTTTTCAGTTTTTAAGAAATTCTAATGTGACTCCCTTCAGGATTTCCTGCTGCATTGATATGTGCTTCTTTTTTAACTTATATTTAACCTATATTTTAGCACCGTCACCTCACTTAACATCAACATTGTTATCATTATTAGTGTCAAATCTGGAAAAATATCCTTTATTTTTCAATATGTTTAAGGGCACACTCTTTCATCCATTAACTATTTTTCCTTTTCATCATCTCTTTCTACCCAGTTGCCATCTCTCTGTTTAAATTTCTTGTCTGTTGTTTCGCCACTTTTAGTTTCTTTATTTTTTAGACATCTCTAACAGGTTTATCTTCCTTCTTGATGAAATAGGTTACTTTTTTATCTGCTCAGGCCTTTGCTGTTCTGACTGATCACTCTTTTTCATCTCTTTGCATTTAATATGCCCCAGTCTTCCTCCCTTCAAGGTTTATTTTACGTTATAAACCTTATGCTTTTCTCTCTTCCTCAAAGTCAACTTGCTTGACAACTGCAATAGATTTTTATTTTAAAACTGCTAGCTTATTTCAAAACTAGGCTTGTTGTGTCTTTCATGATGCTTTAATGTTTCCTCATTGTTTTTCCACCTCATCTTCATGTTACTTAATTATATATTTTTCTATGTACTGGCATTCCTAACATTCACAGCCTTCAGTTTCAGTTGACTTATATTGTTATTTAAAGGAATATATCAGCCTGAAATTCTGTTTTTCTTTTAATTTTTTTCTTTATCATTCCTTTGCAGTTTGGGCTTTACTTTTGGATCAGAATCACTCTAAATGTTTCTGATATTTTAATTTCTTTACACAAAAGTGTCCGTTAAAGGTCTAAAGTATTCACACAATTTTGTTTTTCATAGTTTTTGTTCTTTTTTCCTACAGTGCAGTTTGTGACCACTTTATATGACACTTTGTATTTATTTTATGGGAAATATTATCTTCCTTTAGATACAGAGGCAGTGTGAAATAATTGACTTCTCACCCTTCACTAAATATGATTTCTTCTGGCTATAATATGGAAGGCTTTTTTTTTTTTTTTGTTAATTGGGATACTGGAAGAATACTGCAAGTAAGTTACTTTTCAGCATCAGAAAGCTGTGTCATTTATTTAACTAAATGACTCAGATTTATACCAACTAAAGGCTGCTACAAAACGCTTTTTCCTTGCACACTTCAACCATCTACAAAACAAGCTGGCTAAATAGCAGAGTTTTTGCTTATTTCTTAAATTTGTAGTGTTTAAACTACTACTACACCTTCTCACATACTCTTCCTGATGGATCTCCTACAGCAGTTCATGTGCTAGCAGCTCGTAGTAAGCCTATTCGCTGCCACATACTTGAAAAAGCCATAGACTGATCACCCATTTGTACATTGCCCTCTCAACACCCAGTCTTATACACTACCTAGCCCTACCAGAACCTAAACCATAAATCTAAAATTAAACCCCCATGTAGTCCCCACCCAACTCCGCAGTCCCTTACCCTAAACCTCCATACTCTCTCCCTAACCCTAAATTTCCTGATCACTTTCTAAACCGAAATTCTACAGACACCCTAACCCTAAAACTCCCTTCCCACTACCTAAACCTCAACCCACTAAACATAAATTCTCTGATTTGTCCCTAATCCTAAAAATCCCTTACCATTCTCTAAGCCTAAAAGTAGAACCCCTCCCTAAACCTAAATGCCTTGATTATTCCCTAACCCTAAAACTCCTTTCCTGCTCTGTAACCTTAAAATCCCCTTCCCTAATCCTAACCCACCCTACTGCTCCCTAATCCTAAATAAGTAAATAAGTATGCTAATGGTGAGCCATACTGGTGGTTACTCATTTTTAACTTACTATGCACTTCCAGGCGGAGACACCCTACTCTTAATTTAATCATCCTCACTGAACACAGCCATCTCTTGAGCAGGCTCTAGCTGCCAGAAGCCTGCCACTTGTAAAGCAGCATGAATAAGCATGCCATTAGTTGTGGCTGCTGCACTGGTGCTCCTCCTCGTATTCAGCATATTAAAGTCCCTACTAATAGCACTTGCCCTTTTCTGACATTCCATAAGGACATTGTCTACTGTCTTGCATTTTTACTCTCCATAAGAAGGTATTGTGTCTGCAGCCATTTGACTGCATAGTCTGACACTCATGCACAGGTTCAGTCCATACATAATTATTTTCATGCTCTGTTGTTTTGACTACTGACCATATAGAAATATAACAACTTCTTTATCATTCTCATCCCCTGCCCACATAAACTAAGCATCCTGTAATGTTTACAACATAGTCATGTTTGTCTTGTGTACAATGCCACTGGTAATGCCAAAAAAATCTTCATTTAATACCAGCAATTCAGGAATTCTCTTGCTCATGGTCATTGATAACTTTGTTATCATACACTGCTTTTCTTTGCCATGTATGTTTGCATTTTATTCACTTCATTAACTAGAAACTTTTTCCTACATTCTCCCATGATAACAGTCATCTTCACTAACTTTTGCGGGGGAAAACCCAGACATCTTGGATGTTATCTTTGTCTCTTCCCTGGCTAGAATAAATGCTTGATGCAAAACTCCACACTCTTTTAGTAAATTGCCTGTTTCCTCTGTCAGGAAAATGTAGATAAGTGCAGATTAATGCAAATTTCATTCAGCTTGTGAATCATGTAAATGGTTCATTTCCCTGGCCCCTGTTTGTAAATGTTTCATCTCCCAAGCCCTTGCTTGCAATTATCAAGGGTATCAGAAATTGTCACAGGTTTGAGATACATGGCTAGGCTTAAAAAAGGCCCTTGTGGTTGTTAGTTTAGTACACACCTATGAACGAATGACCCTATGATGATACAAGCTAGCATCTCTCTGAATGGATTCCTAGTTCTCAGAGAAGCTAAATTTCTGCCTTCTGCACCAGTTCTGTAATCTTTTTCTGAAACCCATGATCGAAGTGGTATGCTATAGTATACTACTTAGATCAAACCCTTTCACTTTTGTCATCAAATTATTTTCCATATTTCTGATGGGTGGTGCAGCTGTATTCTTGCAATCTTTGATCTTCCTCTTAAAACAAAATAGCTTTTTCCTAGAAGGATAAGGTTCTAATAACAGTGTGTTGTAATGCTTCCTCACATACATATGCACATCAGAATACAACCAACATGACCAACAGCACTGGGCTCAGACTAGCAAGCTTATTCTGTTTTTCCTTACCATTTAAAGAACTGTTAACTGGGCAGGATCCAGGTGTATAACTACCTGTACCATGGAGTATTGCTTTGGTGAAGAGATTTGCTTACAGGTATTTGAACATACACTGAGTGGAGGGTATGCATATTCATAAGGAACAGTAATATAATTAATAAGAAAGTCATTACTAGAATACCAGTCATATAAACTATGATTGATATTATCACTGGCCTGACTGGTGTCTTAACTAACTTATTACATGACAAGTTCTAAATGAAGCACTCTACTTATCATTTCAGACTCTCTGACTTTGTACTTCCCAATCACTGTTCCCTAAAGAAATCTTTGTATGTCCTGATATGGCAAGTAAAGCTAGATAGCAACACTGACGTTTTTAACTGTTATTCATTCTATTTATTACTGAAAAACGCACCCTGAGTAACGCTGGTTAACAGCTAAGCTAGAACAGTGCTCAGCTAATGAAAGACACAAGAGTATTTTCAGAACTATTAAACAAAGCAAAAATGCTCGTAGAAGTAATTAAAGACTCAGCATTACATACAAATCAGCTGAACTAGCTTGTTTCAGGGATGAGGAACTGTAGCTCTGCAGTTAGTCCGTCTGCAGAAATGGGTAGAGGGTTGCATGCTGCTGCTATATCTTGGCAGAATAAACAGGGTAGAACAGTGAAGAAAAACTGCAACAAAGTATACATTTGTGCTTCAGATTTGTTTTCTTCCTACAGACATTTTGTATAGCATTTTTGTAGGCACACATTTCCTTTTCTGATCACATTTCTTTGTATCCCATCATCATCATCATGGAAGGTATTCACTTTGCTCCCAGACTTTGAGTCAGACTTCATTTCCATCCACATAAGCTAAACTTGTCATTTAATGATGGTCTAGTTTGCATGTGCAGCATCAGACAAAGCCCAGATCAGTTTAGACCTGTAATACACAGGATGAGCAGATGTTACTTACGTCAAAACAGTCTCTTCATACTGACAAGCCATCAATGGCACTTGTCTTTTTTAGTCTAGGCACCACATCAGTTCTAACTGCTTGTCTACTTACAACAATTATTTCAAAAACAATTTTACGTAATGTAACACGTGCTTATATTTCATATTTCTGATCAGCACTTTGCATTAGAGTCTCATTTTCTATATGAATATGATTAACCATGCATCAGAATGGGCGATTTATTTTCAGAGACAACTAGTTCTCATTTCTTCTTCATAAAGTGCCAATTTTACTTTAACACGGACAGAACCTAGAATGTATATAATTCTTGACAGTGATGTTGTAGTATTTTAGAACTAAATAAATAGATGAGAAGAATACACTCAAAAGAGGAAAAAGGCTAAATTTTCTCCCAAAAATAATAACTGAGCAGAGAAGTCTATGAGACATACAGAATGCAAAATGTCTTTTATCACGTGTTTGCTATTTCCCCCTGAAGCCATTAACTGTTACTTCAGGAGAGATTATGGCAGAAAAAACATAGAATAAACAGTGTTTATATAGCATTTGATATTAAAAAAGTCTAGTCTGTCAAAGTTTATATAGGTAAATCTTCATTAAAACTATTCGATAACAGAATCTGCAGAAAGATTCAGACTGAATTCATCTTATTATGAAAGAAAGCATTATAGCCAGTTCTTTGCTGATGGTTAAGTAGATTTAACAGGCACATGAGTAGACAGTTGCTGTAAATGATCAGAAGCTATGCAAAACAGTACTTTATGCCATTAAAAGGAGCAGAACCAGTAAAGTATCACTATTCCCATGATTATGGACTGTTGTTCTGTTTATCCATTCATTCATGTGAGTATTTATGTATGTATGTGTGTATGTATTTATCTTCTGTTAACCGGGTAAGTGATCTGGTCTAAAGACCATTTTCAGCTGTGACCCTGTCCAATTAGCCAAGGACAGTACACATAAACATTTGTTTTTATAAAAATATACTGCATGAGTTAGTTTACATAAACGCAAATATATAAGCATCAATTCACAAAGCAAGACAGTTTTCAAAATAATCAGTACAATAAAAAAGCAGTTCACCAGCTAGAGTATTTTTAGAGTAAATTAATAAATCAGCATTCTGGAATCCCATTTTTAAGAAGGTATGCTATTGTATAAGAGTACAACTTTTGCAGCAATGCAATGCAAAAATATATAGAAGGTACTTATTTGCAGGTGTAGGACTAATCTGTTTAACAAAAATTTCCATATTATACAAACTGCAAAAGCCTTGAAAATAAGGGAATCAAACCAAAGTCTTTAGGATCATAGCTTTTAGCAGCTTTAACACTTTTAGCTAAAATGTCACCTGCTCTGGCAATGTGCTTAAGTAATTACATATGTACATGCTTTGTTTCTCTGCAGAGAATTTTTCACCAGACATATTAAGCCTATTATTGCAATGACTTCTCTTGCATGGGTGGGCATTTTTTTCCCCAAATGTTTAAAAAGAAGTGGCAAAGATGACTTTTAAATATCTGTGCTCTTCTCTAAGTATTTCATCTAAGGAAATTGCTGCACTAATCGGCAGATTTATAGCATCAAGACCTTGAGGCTTGCATAGCAATTAAAGTCATACTGAAAATGAAAATGTTTTAAATTGTTTTGGATAACCAGCCCTACCTTTGGTGTAATAGTGAGACACAGCAAAGTTTCCTTTGCTATATAGCTGTAAATGCTTGGTGTATGTAACCCAGTCATATAGCAATTTTGGCAAAAGAATTGCATTTTCATTCTTGGCATAAACAGTAGGGGACAGACAAGCCTTCAGGTTTAAAGCTGCCAGTTAGTTTTCATAAGTGTAATGACATATATCATACCAAATTCATTCATCCGGACAAACATACACTGGTACATATTGTAATCAACTAGTTCCTGAAATGCTTTGAAAAATAATCATGAAATCTAAGACAAATAAAGTGTCCAAAGGCATAACAAAATGTTGCAAGATTCTTGATATATACACTGTGATCTATGAAAGAATAGGAAAGACTGCTAAACAAGGCTAAGGACTGGATTGGTGCAATGAATGGCACCCTCTGTTTGCTGTACAAAAACAAGAAATAATTAAATTCATTAAGCCTAGTGATATATGTAGGTGTTTCTGCACTTACATCCTGCTGACACTTCTAGGCATCAAATATAGCCTGTTCATATGTGCACTAATAAGTCCAAAGCCATGCTACATACACGCTATTGAAAGATTTCTTCTTAAAGCTTACATAATGGGCAAAACAACCATGATGATATTTGAACTCTGTCTAGTGTCCCTTAAGAGATATTTATTATTGTTCATACACTATTTATTTATATTGTCACAAATGTCATATTTTTTCTGATTACCACAACACAGACAGAACTGATTAGCCTCATATGAAAACACATAGATGGAAGAAAAAATGTTGCTGACAGTATATTCATAGCTTGTGAGGTTGTTGAGATATTGTAAATTATTTACAAGGCATTACACAGTTAATATTTACTGTGTTTATTATAACTTATAAAATCATGTCTAAGACCCAGATCATAATGAGTGCTACATCTGTAAAGATTTGTTTTTGCTGAACAGTTGAAATTTTATATTTCTTTAGCACCTCTTATGGTCCCAAATATATGATCATTTGTTTTAAATGAAACTCAAGAAGCAACTATTGCGAGAATTAAGAGCATAAGCCCCCTCCCCACCCACCCTGAGAGTTCCAGTGGAGTGAATGAGTTAAACTAATATTCATGGTGGTAATTTTAGCAATATGAAATTATATATCTGTTATGTCTTTGTTTATTATTTTATTTTATTTTGATAATAGGTAAATTCTCTAAGCACTGGTTATAGCTGAACAAATTCAACAAACCAGTCCACTTATTCAGTAAACAGTTATAATAAATAAAACTCATGATCTGTTTGAAAATGGTGATACACAGGTACACCTACAATATACAGAAATTTGGCAGCAATCATGCAATCAGAAATAAAGAAAACATAACATGTTTGATATAGAAGATCTAAAATAATGACAGGCAATACAAAGTAAAGATGAAAAGAGTCAGGTTCTGTATTCCCTTATAAGCTGATAACTTGTAACTTGGAAGGTATATATATATATATATATATATATATATATATATATATATATATATATATATATAAATTGCAGAGAAATGAATGGTTTGTGCCCATATACTTAAGAGTATCCAACACAAGGGAAGTGGGTGGATAATGATACATTTAAACTATATCAAAAGACCCCCAACAATCACATTAAATATAGGCAATCAAGGAATGAGATTAAAAAATCCATTTTACAAGACAAAAAAAAACTACTACTATAATCTACAACAAATAAATCAAAACAATCCTCAGAAGTTTTGGGCAGGTTTAAATAAACTATTACATCCTGGACAAACTTCCACCCTGATCCCTGCAGCAACCATTGATAAACTGCCTGAGGAAGTCTCAAACAGTTTTAACTGATTCTTCACTGAGACAATCCAAGCCCTAGCTAGCCAACTACCTCCAAGCTCCCCTGGCCCTGAGGACTCCACCCCTAGTAACCAACTCTCGTTCAGATTCCAACCAATTGCCACTTCACTTATCCATACCTTGATCATAAAATTAAAACCAACTACACTCTCTGCTGATTTACTCCCTGCCGAGTATCTACAAAAAGCAGCAGATGCCATTGCCTACCTCATCTCAATACTAATCAATCAAACCATAGTAGAAGCCAAAATCCCCACCATATGGAAAATATCCTATGTAATCCCACTTCACAAAGGAGGTAGCTCTACTGAACTATCTAATTATAGGCCAATAGCTATATTATCTCCACTTGCAAAGATTATGGAAAAATGCATTCATAGACAACTGCTCCACCACCTAATTCAGAATAACCTTATAGCAGACTCCCAGCACAGCTTCCAACTTCACCACAGCACTACGTCAGCCCTCCCAGCCTTCTCCAACACCATAAACCATAATCGCAATCATAATAAAATATCCCCTGCCCTCTTATTAGATCTCTCCAAGGCATTTGATATGGTTGATCACCAACTTCTAATCCACACCCTGAAAACACTCTCTTTAGATACTAAAGCCCTTCAATGGTTCCAGTCTTATCTAAGTGGCAGGCTGTCCTTTGGCAAAACAAAGTATCTAACATCCTACCCAACTCCCTTGGTGTACCCCAGGGTTCTGTACTGGGGCCCCTTCTGTTCTCCATTTTCATCAATGACCTTTATACTGTTATCTCAAAAGTCAGCTATATCCAATACACTGATGACGCCACCCTGATCTGCTCAGCCACATCCCAGACAGAACTATGGTCAGCTACCCAGAACACCTTCAACATAATAGAAAACTGGCTTTCTGGTCATCGTCTGATCTTAAATCCCCAAAAAAACCCAACATGTTACTTTTCTCACCAACTCTTAAGTCCACTGCATTTAGCTTTACCATAAAGTTCAATAAAAGCACTATAATCTCCCCAGACTTCTCTACAAAACTACTAGGTGTTATCATAGAAAACAATCTTAAATTAGACCTGCATGTTAATCAAACCATCAAAACCATCAATAAAAAATTAGGATCACTTTCCAGGATAAAAGCCTTCTTAACCCCACCTGCTACTTTCAACTCTCCTGTATGCATCCCCTTTATTCTCTAATCTAAACAAGTATTTTCTTAATAAACTCTCCATGTGCTACAACCACATTGACAGATTTGCCACTGCTCTGCCTTATAAGACACACCACTGCATCAATCTAAACCAGCTTGGGTAGCTAGAACTGCCCAGCTTGATCCAGTATAACCAACTGATTATGGCTTATAAAATCCTTTACAATCCAGATAATACTCCTGCACTTAAAAACATTATCACTCCCTTTAACAATCCCAGGCCTCTTCGATCTTCTAACAGACTGCTAGTTCAATCTATCAAAACTAATAACTCAGCTGGTGACTCTCTCTTTGCCAACTCTGCAGGTAGATCCTGGAACTCACTCCCAGCTGATATTACTTTACTTACCACCCTGGGTCAATTTAAGGAAAGACTCAAACAATACTTGTCACTAACCTGGCTATGTCAATGTACCAAACCTGACAAACTCTACCCTAGTATGAGTTAACAACTGTAATTTTGCTTAGCTGTGTTTCTTAAACTGGACCTACCCCTGGTATTATCTCTAAACTTTGGAATTTGTACAACTTGTTAAGCATGTAACCACCGTATATACTGTATCTGTAATCTTAATTGTTTACATTGTAATCTTAATTGTTTTCCTTGAAGCTTTTCTCCCCGGGCCTCCGCTGAAAATGGACATGTATCCAGTTGGACTATCCCGGTCAACAAATGTAAAATAAAATAAATAAAAATGAACAGCAGACAGCTGATAGAAAAAAAAATTATAAAGCAGTGTGATTATACTGAGGGTTATTTTTTTTGTTCTTTTATTTTTATGTATTTCATTTATTTGTTTGATTGTTTGTTTATTTGTTTGTCACACTAGTCAAATGACACTGTGTTCCCTTTTCAGGCACAACTCAGTGCATATGGGTGCATAAACTTTAAATGTTTAGAATAGTTAGTTGATGACAATATTTTGGGGAATGGGAGAAGACCAAAATGCTCAGAGACCCTGTGATGGAAAAAGAAACTACAGAACTGAGACACCATGCTGATTCAGTGGTATGGTATATGAAAAGGCAGGCTAAGTTGAGTAACAGTTTAGACCAAAATAGTACTTTTTAGCTTTCCAGCTAAGCAAGGAAAATGTACTTTTAGTGCTTCCTTTTCTCCTATATTAGAATGGCTACTATCTGCACGATACTCTTCCAGATGAACTGTTTCTGTTACTTTTACTTATATATGTCCACCACCTACAGCACTGTGCTCTTAGTTATCCAGCAAGTGAGCTTTCCTTAAAAGATTTATGTCTGTGCTACATGAGTTTACAGTACAGGTGATCAGTCAATGTGACATTGATTACAGTACAGGTGATTAGTCGATGTGACATTGATTACAGTACAGGTGATTAGTCAATCTGACATTGATTACAGTACAGGTGATTAGTCGATGTGACATTGATTACAGTACAGGTGATTAATCTTGAAAGAAAATGTATACTTAAGGGGTGAAGTGCCTCCAAAATAAGGTTAAAAGTCCAGTAGAAAAAAGTATGTTATGAGTTTGATTTTTATGCTAGTTGTGCTTCCAGAAATGTTGTTTATTTAGGTGTTTGTCAGAAATGCAATATGTATTATGTTGGTAAAACGAATAGAACATTAAGAGAAATAATTAGGGAACACCTATATGCCATAAGTAAAGAGAATGAGACCAACGCCCTAGCTAAACATGTGATTCACAATGACACCACACATAAATTTAAGTTTATGGTTCTAGAACTGATACATACCACCACAAGGCTAGGAAACATTAGTAACTTTAGTGAAAAAGAAGAGAACAAATGGATAATCAGATTACAAGCTGATATTAGACATGGTCTCAATGATAGAGTTTCTTTAAAACCCTTTTTGAAAGATAGACCATTGAGACACTAACAACACTGCTCTTTCCAAATAGTTCTTCACTTACATATATAAGCATTTCTCACTTAAGTATACATATACATACATTTTTAATACTTATATTTTAATAAAAATACTCACATATATATACATATATGTGATTTTTATATACACATATATGTATATATGTTTTATACATATTTTTATACTTACATTCTCTTACACATATATAAAATTTCCATTATTAATTAAATTTTCACCATGTATTCATATATACATATATTTTGTACATATCTATATGTTTACACATTATATAGAGGCATATATAGAGGCATATATAAATATACATATATAGATATATATTTTTATATTTTCATATTTTTATATATTTTTATATTTTCATATTGAATTTTATATATATATGTATGTTTGTTTGTATAAAAGCATATTATGTGCATGAATATATTTTATATCATTTTTAGAACTTCAGGGAAGCTCACAGTAGACTGATAATTTTATTAGTCCATATTAGCTCATTATAAAGATAATTCTATTAGTCAACAACTGTTTTTTACAAAGATTTTTCTAAATCAAGGAAATTATATGCTGAAAATTAGAATTAATTAGCTAATTAACTTTCAGAGATTTCATTGGCTTATGAAAGGGTTAGGTAGAGATATAATGGAGATTTTTACTTTTTATTTTCATTAAAGTCTGAAGAAGCGCCCTGTGAGGCGTGAAAGCGCTTACTTTTTACAATAAAGGATATATCAGCTTTTTAAGTTGGCTTCGATTGTCGTGGTGTGCTTCTAATCTCTTTTTTCTACTACAGTACAGGTGATTAGTCGATGTGACATTGATTACAGTACAGGTGATTAGTCGATGTGACATTGATTACAGTATAGGTGATTAGTCGATGTGATGGTGAAATGTATAAGCTGCAGTGCTCAGAAGGATTCTCTGTGCTCCTGCCATTCAACGGGAATAAGAACATTACATTAGTATATGAAAAATATCCAGTGTCCCCCTGCTTTGTGTTTCCCTTCACAACATAAGTACAGGAGAAATAAGTGTACTGAAACAAAACAAACATTCCTCCAACATTCCTGTTAAGCGTTATTCTATATTACATGTTAAATATGAAGTGAAAGGGTTTGGGTGACCACCTTACTCGTGTGTGCTAGCTCTAAACATCAGCCTGCTGCTGTAGCTAACCCCAATCTTACAAATTAAATAACCAAAAACTGTTTCTTTAATGGTATCACTACACAAGACACAGACACACACACACACACACACACACACACACACACACACACACACACACACACACACACACACAAACACACCACAAAAGCTATCACATAACCTAGCCTTTACTCTAACTTTAACCTGGAAACACTCACGCACATATGCTTACACCCCTTAATAAACATAAACACACACAAAACAATAAACGGATCCCCTTTCCTAGCCCTTACTCTGACCCTAACCTGCAAAAACTAGTACACACCCCCTACTGCTAATGCTGAAATTTGACATGAAACATAAGCAGTAGAATGTACTTAAATGCATATTCCAGTAGGAAGTTATCTTGTTATAAGACCTGATGAAATGTCCATGCTACTACCCAAATAGGAAACCTGATCATATCTGTTATAAATCCCAAATCCTGCATATGAAGATTGTGTGTTGTGTGTGTGTGTGTGTGTGTGTGTGTGCGTGTGTGTGTGTGTTTTGTGTGTGTGTGTGTGTGTGTGTGTGTGTGTGTGTGTGTGTGTGTGTGTGTGTGTGTGTGTGTGTGTGTGTGTGTGTGTGTGTGTGTGTGTCTAAGTGTGTGTGTGTGTGTGTGTGTGTGTGTGTGTGTGTGTGTGTGTGTGTGTGTGTGTGTGTATGTGTGTGTTTGTGCTCGTGCAAGTGCTCATGTGCATGAGCACATCTGCCCATTGCATACAGGGATGCTCTTTCTGCCTCTTACAGACTGGACTAGGAAGAAAAGACAGGTGTTTTCCATTGGGCCATGTCTTTGAAAAAGCCTTTATTTTTGATATGTTTAACCAGACTTGAAGGAATTATTGGACCAACCTACCTAGATAAGAAATGAATGCATAAATAAAAGTTACAATGGACTCACGCTCAATTGCTAACACTTCTGTATCAAGGTATTTTTGCATAAGGGGCAACCCTGTTTATCTGCTTTGCTCGATGTATTGTAGACATTGTCAAAACAAAAGTAATCTTACATTAATCCAAAATATAGCCAGAGAACTGAATGATTTAACAGAAGTCCAGAAATACGTTACATATATGGATCAAAATGCTGAAAAAATGCTCTAAAATACACCATACAGTATCTTAATCTCAATGGCCTCAGGGCCAGTAGTTGTCCTAAGGATCCTGGATTAATTAAATTATTTCTGGATCAAAAGCACACAGTTTAAAAAAAAAACTGGCTTTTCCAGCAAATATGGATAATGTACAGAACAATAGTGTTTGCGATAGAAGACTACAAGAGAAATGACTAATCCAGGCAGGTTCTTTGAGTCAGTTCATGGCAATTTTTTTTTTATCTCTGGGATTGGCCCTGTTTTTTATTCATCCAGTTCATTGTCATGTATGACTTGTTTATGGTATTATGTTTTTTTTTTTGGCAACTTAACAAAAATGCTATAAAACTCATTCAGTTTCAGGGATGCTGTGTTAACATCAGCTTATGCTGTCATTGAAACAAACATCGTCAAAGATGTATTCCAGTTTCAAAGCAGAAAAATGTAATTAACTTTAATATTTTAGCAAAATAAAAAGTAAAGAACAGGTAATACTTACTTTATATCTTATTCATTTGGCTTTTCCGGTTAGGGGTCGCTACAGTGGATCACCTGTCCACTCATGATTGGCAGTGAAGTTTTACGGTGTCGAGTTACCAGCCCGGCACCCAACCTTCCACAGAAGGCACACACACATGCACTCACACCTAGGGCCAATTTAGAGTGTACAAGCCATGTACAGCATGTCTGTGGAATGAAACCGGAGCACCTGGAGGAAACCTGCATGACCACAGGGAGGACACGCAGACTCCACACAGAAGGCATCCCAGCCAAGGATCGAACCAGAGAACCTCTTGCTGTGAGGTGGCAACACTAACTGCTGCACCACCGTGGCTGCTAACAATGAAAAAAAAATAAAAATGCTTTTTGATTCTGTGGGGTAATAGAAATCACCCTGATTCAGCCCGTTGTCATGCTACTCTTCAAACACCAGTCTCCTTTCGTATCAGGTGAAAAGACACACTTAGTATATCCAAATGGTGACATCGTACAACACCAGACAATGATAAAAAAAAGGTAATGTTTTGATGTCAGACTACGTATTATAGATGCAGGAAATAAATGCCTGGCTTTTCTGAGTGGCAGTAGTCAAGTAACATCTTTCAACTGTACAGATTTTTGCAGGATGTGCCTAATTTTCCTTCATATTCTTGGTTTGTCTTCCATAACATTGTGTTTTCTAGCAGATTAGTGGCAAATCATTAAAGGCTGAAGTTAGAAGATAATGACAGACATTTGAGTTTCAGGCTTCATACCCTTCAGAAAAATACATGCTAAAGTAAAACCTGTCATTCAATCAACTTGCTAAGTTTGTAAGAGCAGTATTTAAAATTGCCCCTATTTATGGGCCTTTGTCCCCCCATTATTTATACTTTGTCCAGACTTCTTTTTCTAAGAAGTTGAGAGGTATGGTGGAGAATGAAGCTCTATAGATTGGTTGCGTGGAACCGCTGATCTCTGAGAGCACTCTAAATGTCTAGATGTTAGTGGGAGCAAACGCTCCTGATCTTCATGATCTTTTCTTTTTCATGTTTCTTTTTTTTTTTAATTTTGAATAATTGATGCCCATGTGGGCAGTAATAGCAGTGCACACTGCCTGCATAAATAATCCATTCATTTCCCCCTATCTGTAACACTGATCACCTGATCGCTATCTATAATGGGAATGGCTATGAATAACAACAACCAAGTCCTAAATGAGCTGTGTGTGTGTGTGTTTGTAGTGTGTGTGTGTGTGTGTGTGTGTGTGTGTGTGTGTGTGTGTGTGTGTGTGTGTATGTATATATATATATATATATATATATATATATATATATATATATATATATATATATATACATATATATATATATATATATATATATATATATATATATATATGGGTACCTATCAAACCATCAACAACTTAAAATAACGAAACTGACTCCACCGACAACTGAATTAACCGACAGCGCAAAAACGGACGTTTACAAGGTAAGGGGTGTAAATTCGCTACTCAAGCCTACCATGGTGTGCATGACACTGCCACCCTTCCTAAACCATGGTAGGCTTGAGTAGCGAATTTACACCAAACATCCGTTTTTGCACTGTCAGTTAATTCAGTTGTCAGTGGAGTCAGTTTCATTATTTTAAGTTGTCGATGGTTTGATAGGTACCCATATATATATATATATATATATATATATATGTGTGTGTGTGTGTGTGTGTGTGTGTGTGTGTGTGTGTGTGTGTGTGTGTCTGTGTGTGTACTAATTTTACACATCCATGTGTTTATTTTATTTTCAGGAAAGAGAATGTATTATTACATAAAGGTAAGTATTAATAAATATGGGACAGAGTAAATTTGTCCCGTACTTTCGTAGAACATGATATGCCCTGATTAAGCATGAGATTCCCTGAAATTTGTGGTGTTAACAGTCTTTGGTACATTGGATATCTGGTGGTATAAGGAAGATTGAATGTTTAGAAACTCTCAGGCGATAACTGGCATATGTAGTCTTTGAGGTAAAAGTGCTAAGTGTAGTATTTCAAAAAGGTTTCACTGTCAGTGTGGCATTCTGCTCTATACTCATTTTTTATTAGGGGATGGCAGAAGTCTCTTCAGGCTATAGTCTGCAGAACCTGTTTGAAATATGTATTATGTTATTTCAGAAACAAATGCTAAAATAAAATTATACGATTTTTACTTGGTTAAGTACGCCGATCCAGAAACCCTTTTTAGCCACAAACAGGGCCCCAAGGGCAAGAACGGATACATCCCTCAGCTGTATCACCCCACTTCCTTTCTCTTCCAACTAATTTCTCAGCACAACTCCTATTTCTTCTACTCTCTCGAACTCATACCTGCATTTTAATATAGGCATTAAACCAAATTATGTACCTAACTTTACCTTCCCACTGTTACTTTTCAGGTTAACTGAAGATAATGTATTTGTTTTAATAATGTAACATTTACTCTGTACTATAATATATTGTGCATTACTGATTCTTAGAAGTTATTAGCAATCACATATCTTATCTCTAATTTGTATTATTCTTAATTTTTCTAATCTTGTTCTATATATATATATATATATATATATATATATATATATATATATATATATATATGTATTATGTTTTTTGTAGTTATGCATTAGAATATCTTTATATTTGTGGAGCTTTTCTCCCCGGGTCTCCACTGAAAAAGGGCTGCAGGCCAGCTGCATCAACCTGGTCAACAAATGTCAAATGAATAAATAAATAATAATATATGGACAACACTAATAAATCAGTATGTTTTTGGGAAGTGAAAGGAAACTGGAGCACTTGCAACCAAAAAAAACACATGCAGGCACTGAGAAAACATATAGATTGTGCAAAGGCTGGAAGATAACATTGACCTCTAGATGTATAAGCTAACATTGAGCAGGGTTATTTTTTCTGACACTGTAAATGTGGTATGGCCAAAGCTCTATGTGCTTAAGGATAATGGTGCTGCAGTGAAAATCAGAAGGGAGTGGCAATTAATTTACTAATGGCAAAATGGTAGTTGCAACTGCACTATATACATGGGTTTTCAAGGCTAATTCTTAAGTTATATCTATAACTTTTAATGAGGCACAGCCACTCTGTGGTGTAAATGAATAAAGCCCTGACTACATTGCAGGTACCCCAAGTGTAAATAATGACTCAGACCCATGTAAGGGCTGGGTAGGAGGATGGGAATGAGTGGCTGCTGCCCCTTAATTCATCATAGGAGGAGGGAGACAGCTCTGGTTAACCACATGGGTGACACATATACCCAGTGAAACTTGGGTGTATTGAGCCTGTTGCTGTGTACTGTCCCAGTGTGAGACAAGGGGAACCCTTGGAATGTGGAAGGTAGCTATAGTGGATTCTGGAAAAGATGCTGAAGGGAAGGGGAGGGGGTCACTGCCACAGGAGAGGGTAAACTACCCTACAGGACCAGCAAGGTTGCCCCATTCTCTTCTATCCATCTCCTGCAGCTGAGCTAGTGGGAGAAACCTGAGCAGAAAAAAATGGGCCATGGAGGCCTCATCTGCCTGAGGGTCTCCAGCTACTGCAGAATGAATTGGACAACTGGGTGCAGGTAGAGTCATTGAGATAAGTTAAAAAATGTAATTGGGGTTGAGATGCTTGCTCTTGGACATAGTGCATACTGAAGCATTTTGCTTCATAGTCTAGAATTTTGTGTAATTCTATTAGGGGTATGTATATCACTTCGGCTCAGACTAAGCATTGTGGAACTCCAATGCAGAAAATTTATTTACATGAGCAGTGAAATTTTGGACACTAGACTTAACACACTCCCTTCTCCCCTCTCCACACTCAAATTTAGACTGCCATTGGATGAAGTACATGATTTGAATATAAGGGCGCATGTGTCTTTGAAGTCTAGAACTGAGTATATTCAGTAGCCAAAAATTATGACATATTCTCAGATATTTGCCATATTATTTCAAGTCATTTAAGTGACCTTGTAATCCTTAAAAATGGTTGTTTAACAGGCCATGAACTGGCTAATCGACCCTTTTCAATCAGAGATTCAAGCCAAAATGCAAAAACATAAAAGCTATGCTGTTCCTAAAGCAAATGCGCTCTCTGATGCAGAGAGATGGAACCCTGATTTCAACCTAGGGGAATGGGGTACAGTTAAGTGTCCCAGGGTGGTGGAACCAGGTAAATTGAAGGAGGAGTGAAGGGGTGTGACAGTCTTGCCTCTCCTTGGAAGATGGTGGGGATTTTATAAATTTGGAGGCACATAACACAGTGTGTACTCAGTGGTGGAAACTAGAGGGAACAGTGCTTCTGTTACGAGGAATGGGCAGGGCTGTTTGGAGGTAACATCCCTTTTGGAAGTAAGGGACAGCTTCTGCAGTCAACCTATTGTATGTCCTCTTCCGTTTGTCATGTGAAAGCAAATGCATATTTAGGATGTGTAGAAAAACAAACTTCGAAGTACCAGTGTCATTTGTCTGCATGGTGACCCTTCTCTGTTGGCCCTTGCCATATAGGGAATGAAGCACAACGAAAAAGTTGAGGTAAAAAACACACACCTTTATCAAACACAAAGCTTTCAGGTACAAGACCCTTTCTCAATGATAGACACAGGTACATTAAAATCAGACATTAAATACACGCCCAACACATCACATGACCCGCAGCCATGGTCATGTGACTAATGCATTAAAATAATTACATTGCTTATAATTTTAAAACATAAACAAATAAAATTAGATAAAATTCATACATACATATATTTGCTTGCTTTTGTGTACTTATATTTACATGCACACATATATACGCAAATACATTACCTATGTTACTTTAACTTAGTGTGTTGTATTTTTATTAGAACAGGCTTTAAGGAAACATCAAAATTTAATCCAGGGGATGTATTAGCTGCTAGCCTTACTATCCACTCATATTCTTTATTATCTAAATGATTACATAAGTCCCCTCCCCTGATAGAGCTAACAACACATTCTATTACTCTAAACTTGAAACTGTGTGTAAAACCACAATTTAAAATATGCTTAGATAGAGCATTAGTCTCCACTCCCCTCCTTATACTTGATTTATGCTCTATGATGCGTTCCTTAAGTTTTCTAGTCATCTTGCCGACATAGAAACAAGCGCATGCCTCACATGTTGCCAAATAGACAATGTTACTTGTCATACAAGTTGCATGGCACCGAAAAGTAAATATCTTCTTAGTGACAGGATGAACAAAACTACTACCACATTCTGAAGAATCAGCTTTCTGTTTGTATATATCACTACAGCAACTACAATTATAACAACTAAAGGTACCATTACCTAGTCCATTAAGGGAAGTAGCATTCACATATTCAAAATCTTTGTAAGCTAGAACATTCTTAATAGTCCTCATATTTCTGTATGTAAACAAAGGAATTTCACCTACAACTAATCTAATATCTTCCTGAGCTAATAGCACCTTCCAGTATTTCCTTATTATAGTTCTGACTGCATATGAAAGAGAATTGTAAGACATAATAAATCTTACATTAACCCTTTTATTTAATTTGTCCATTGGGGCAACAACATCTGTACTTGTATTCAAAAATACAGATGAATACATGGAATACCTATTAGATACTACATGTTCTCTAGCTTCTAAAAGCATACCTTCTGGATAGCCACTTCTTCTAAAGTCTCCACATGCCTCATCAATTTGTTGTAAACACTTGACATTGTCAGTGTTTAACCTGCTAACTCTTGCCAGTTGCCCCCTTACTATACCCCTAAAAATATGGGGTGCATGCATACTAGACGCATGCAAGTATCTTCCTGATGCAACTTCCTTCTTAAAAACAGAAGTGTTAATAGCATTGTTCTCCTTAGTTAAAGAAATATCCAGAAAATTAACGAATGTCTTAGAATAATCAGCCTTAAAGTGTAGAAAGGAAGTAGTATTATTCAAATATATAATATAGTCTTGTAACTCACTGGATGTTCCTTTCCATAAAAGAAAGCAATCATCTGAATCTCTGATATAAAACTATATTTTCATTCAAAAAGGTAGTTCCATTACCAACATAAGATTTCTCCCATTCATAGAGAACAATATTTGCATATGTATTTGCTACCGGGGTTCCCATAGCCACCCCCGTTTGCTGCAAATAATATTCCTTATTGAATATAAAGATATTATTTTTTAAAACTATATCCAACAACATGCAAATGTTCTCTGTGTGCCTAGCAGTAAAAGTGGAAGAGTGACTTAAAAATTCCCTTATTGAATTGATGCCATATTCATTTGGTATGACAGTAAATAATGAAGTAATATCTAACACAACCATGTATATATTCTGACAATCCATGTTAGA
Source organism: Protopterus annectens (assembly GCF_019279795.1). Lineage (NCBI taxonomy): Eukaryota > Metazoa > Chordata > Ceratodontiformes > Protopteridae > Protopterus > Protopterus annectens. The sequence continues at coordinate 1,812,147,789 of NC_056728.1, read as the reverse complement.
TTGCTTAACTTTTAAATACCATGTTCTAAGTTTAATAAGAAAATCAGTGCTGTCTTTAAGGACAGTTTCACATTTACCCAAAAGTGGTTGTAACTGCCTCTGTAAATACAGAGAGATAGGTTCTGTTATCCAACCATTTCCTGAGACAATGGGTCTCATAGGGGGATTTTCACATGATTTATGCACTTCGAATGCCATATAGTTGGGGAATGATAGGACTAGAAACAGTAAAAATGAAAAAGATCCAAAGAGATGTCACCTGACAACTGTAAGTCATATATACACATGTTAACATAACAAATACACTTTTTTACATCAGCATATTGTATCAGTTTGTATGCAGTAGCATCCCCAATCAAAGATAATACTGAGCTTATATACTTGTTCCTATCCATTAGAACTATGGAGCCCCCTTTATCAGCCTGCTTTATTACCACATTAGGTTCACTTTTTAATTCAGACAATGCTTTGTATTCATTATAAGAGAGATTGTAACATCCATTAGCTTTTCTATTACTATATACATGTCTTATTTCAGTTTCACATAAGTCATTAAATGCCAGTAAAACTGGAGCATACACTGGTACAAACGTACTACGTCTTTTACAAGCAGTGGAGTCAAAAGTATCACTTTTAAACATCACTTTTAGTGCTACAGATCTAATAAACAATTTTAAATCAGTTATAACTTTTACCATGTCTTCCACACTTGTAGGTATAAAATTCATACCTTTGCTCAAAAGAGAATAATGATGGTCATTCACAACAAAGGAAGATAGATTTACTATGCCTGCTACTGCCTTCTGGCTAATTTCAGTTGCTTTGGGGGGCTCTCATTCTTCCGTTTATTGTCCTGCCAACAGAGATTCCTGTACTTCAACACAAGACTACCACTATTTCATCTACTAATGCGTTGGACTTTGAACATAAAGTACAAATATTGGAAAGGAAGGTTGGTACCTATAAGCGTTTGCAATGGCAACGTTTTAGCTTTGATGCTTATCTGGAAAAAGGTATTGCACCACGTGGTTTGAGGGTATTAAAAATGCCCTCATATGGAAATACATATCCTGAACTGTTAAAGCAGTGGCAGTGCTTAAATTTGAAGTTAAGCCATGACTACATGGTACTTATGAATAAGTTCTTTAGTGACATTGAGAATGAAATGAAAAAAGAAATTCTCACACTGGAAGATGAACTTTTATCTTTGTCATGTTTTTCATCCATGCAAACTGTTTACCAGTCCATGTTGGATAGGCTAGCCACCATGGATGATCGACTAGAAACTGTGAAAAAAAGAAAACTTGTACGTGACATGGGAGATTACCAATCAGGTAATATTTTCTCATGGCCTAAAGTTGAAAGAATTGTTCCACAAGTGAATAAACCTAACAACTTTAACAGTGAACCACAAAGCCACGGCAACCTTGGAAAAACAGCAAGGAATACAAAAATTACTGAACGCAACTTTATTTTCTACAACAGATCCAGCGTTTTCGCCACAAGCCTCTTGTAGCTTCATCAGAGTTCAAATGAAACACATGACTTGCCTTAATATACCATAAAAATAGGAAGTGACATAATACATCATTAATTACATTTCTAATTCATTAACATTTTTTAATGACAGATTTTTTTAAAAAAATTAAGAAATGTAAAAATGGCATTTGTTTCCCTAAATAAAGAATGCACCATATGACATCTGATAAAATACATTTAAATATAAAAACTTAGAATATAAAAAATATAGATAATATAAAAATGACTAAAAACACTGAAAGACGAAAAGGCGCCTTATCTATAGAGAACCCAAATAAAGGTAATATTGGTTATGCAATGGAACCAAACCAGGATAAAACCTTACATATCACAAGGCTGGTTCAAAATATACCTCCTAAAACTAGGGCATAATGCAGGGCAACACAAGAGGAATGCCCGCAGAACAACCCACAAGAAATGACTAATCTAAGAATCCAGGGCTAATAAACCTGACTATCTCAAATAACTTCTCAGTTTAAGAACAGCTGAGATGTTACAGTTATCATTCAATCCTGGCATTCTGAAAGCATCAAGTTTCAGTTGCCATTCTAACTCTAGATATTCTAATAAAAGGGAAGAAGGACCTCCTCTAATTGAGCAAGGAATATGGTCTATGGCCATGAATTCAAAGCTGTGACCAGGGAAAGACGAGACATGTTTTGCTAGGGCATTTTGGCAATTGCCCCTTCTAATAGCATAATCATGCTCATAAATTCAATCACGAAGTCTTCGATCGGTCTTCCCTATATAGAAACCACTGCAGCATTTACAACATGCAATATAAATCACTGCTTTTGTTTCACAATTCATCTTGTGGAAAATTTTGTATGTCATATTATTAATAGTGAAACTGTTTCCCGTTTTTACCAATTTACACCAATTACAGAATCCGCAAATAGCCATTCCTTTTTGTCTACTGTAACCATCCCAATTAAAGTTCCTTTGTGTTAACTCTTTCAAATTATTTCCTCTCCTGTATGTTATTCTAGGTACCACTCCCAGCCTACTGGTTAAGAAACTGTCATTGACTATAAAGTGCCAGTTTTTGCGTATTATAGCCCAGATAGCCTGTGAATCAAGAGTGAAAGTTGTAATAAAATTCAAACTGAAATTACTTACATCATCCGGAAGATGTACTAAAATTTGTGGATTGGTGTTATCATTACTGGCATTCAAATCACCTTTCACTATTCTCCCTTGAATAATCACTTTTTCACATAGAAGTGGTCGATAGAAACCAGAGGTTCTTTTATTGGATACCTCATCGATAAGTTCCTCTAAGAGTGAAACAGGGTACCCTCTACTTAGAAACATATCCTTAAGGAAGTTACATTCTGTATGGAAGTCATTTAAAGTACTACACATCCTTCCTGCTCGCACAAGTTGTCCCTTTACGATGGAACGTTTTTGTTTGAAAAGGTGTGCACTAGAGAAATGCAGGAAGGAGTTGCAGTACGTTGGCTTCCTAAATATACTAGCCAAATATTCTTCCTTATTAATATCCTTAACAAGCTTGACATCTAAATAGTTAATCTCAGAGTACGAGAAATTAAAAGTAAATCTAAGGATATTGGTAGTAGCATTAAGTGCCGAAACAAATGAATTAGCTTCAGAGGCATCACCATGGAAAAGAATGAAGACATCGTCAAGAAACCTAGTATAGAAACGGACATGTTTCATTAGATCTATCCTATTCTTTAAGAAATGTTTTTCCCAATAACCCACGAAGAAGTTAGCAACGCTCGCCCCACAGGG